>NC_083358.1:27010561-27322853 GCF_030254825.1 Meriones unguiculatus | reverse complement strand
CAGGGAACTCAAGGTAATTACAAACTGCAAATATCCCAGTGCTGTGTATCTATGGAGAGTTTTTCATCCCAGATTAAGCACAGCACAACTGATTAGCTTAGTAATGCTGAAAAGAACAATTATCTCCTTCATTTTAATTGGGGAAATACCCGCTCAATGGAACATACAAACCTCAGGGGAAAAAAAAAGTGTCACAGTGCAAAATACATGATTATAATAGCCAAATGTGACAAATGCAAATGAATGTACTGATATAAATAAAGTGTGACCATTGCTAGACTGGCCTCATTCTACTAGGATAGTTGAATTCTGAGGTCAACAAATTCTGGTTGTGTAGGTGTTCTTATAACCCTTAAGAGGCCTATATGGGAGGGAGACCTTTTCCCAGGAAACTCATAGTCAATAAATACAATTAAATAGTCACTTTAAAATCTGTATAAAATACAAATGATAGCCTGCTTTATTATTACCTTGATTTACTTTTCCTGTTACTATTAAACAAAAAATGCAATTAATAGTGATAGTAATTTCTGAATAAACTCTGGGCTTCAAAGTTTTCGCAACACTTTTTTTTTCGCATTTAGCATCATTTCATTTATTTAAACATAATTCAAAGCATGGCTTATTTTAGGGAAAGTAAGAAATAATTCAGAGATCATGATGTTTATAATGAGTTCTGATATTAAAATACTGAAAGGGGAGTATTCAACAAGACACTTTCAATCTCCAAATGATAAAGTCACGTTTGTTAGCTGTTTCTTTTTTTTTTTTTTTTTGTGAGTCACTATTATTTATTAAAAAATCTTACAGTCTTTGTTTCTTCCCTCAGACAAACTCAGAAGAAGAAATAACAATAGAATACTATCTCATGGAAACATAGAATGGAGCACTTATAATGATTTTTTTTCAAGTTTAAAGATAGTATATTTTTTGATATACATATATAGTCTTTATATGTATTATAATTCATTGTATTTACAGTTTTTTTTCATCAATTACACTTTATTCATTCTGCATCCCCCCATAAGCCCCTCCCTCCTCCCCTCCCAATCCCACCCTCTCTCCTCCCTCTGCTTGCATGCCACTCCCCAAGTCCACTGATAGGGGAGGTTCTCCTCTCCTTTCTGATCTTAGTCTGTCAGTTCACATCAAAAGTGGCTGCATTGTCCTCTACTATGGCCTGGTAAGGCTGCTCCCCCCAGAGGGAGGTGACCAAAGAGAAGGCCAATCAGATTATGTCAGAGGCAGTCCCTCTTCACATTACTATGTAACCCAATTGGACTCTGAACTGCCCTGGGCTACATCTGTGCAGGGGTTCTGGGTTATCTCCATGAATAGTCCTTGGTTGGAGTATGAGTCTCTTGGAAGTTCCCTGTGTTCAAATTTTCTTGTTCTGTTGCTCTCCTTGTGGAGACCCTGTCCTCTCCAGCTCTTACTATTTCCCAGTGCTTACCTAAAATTCCGTTCACCTGCCCAACAGTTGCCCATCCGGCTCAGCATCTGCTTTGATAGTCTGAAGGGCAGAGGCTTTCAGAGGCCCTCTGTGGTAGGTTCCTAGGTTGTTTCCTGTTTTCTTCTTCTGATGTCCATCCTCTTTGCCTTTCCGGATGGGGATTGGACATTTTAGTTAGGGTCCTCTCTCTTGCTTAGTTTCTTTAGATGCACAGGTTTTAGTGGGTTTGTCCTATGTTGTATGTTTATATGAGTGAGTATATACCATGTGTGTCTTTTTGCTTCTGGGACAACTCACTCAGGATGATCCTTTCCAGATCCCACCATTTACCTGCAAATTTCATGATTTCCTTATTTTTCATTGCTGAGTAATATTCCATTGTGTAGATGTACCACAATTTCTGCATCCATTCTTAAGTTGAGGGGCATCTGGGTTGTATCCAGCTTCTGGCTATTACAAATAAAGCTGCTACAAACATGGTTGAGCAAATGTCCTTTTTGTGTACTTGAGCCTCTTTTGGATATATGCCCAGTAGTGGTATGGCTGGATCTTGAGGAAGCGCTATTCCTAGTTGTCTGAGAAAGTGCCAGATTGATTTCCAGAGTGGTTGTACAAGTTTACATTCCGAATGTAAACTTGTTAGCTGTTTCTAAAATTACTTCAAGTGCTTCTTCAGCACTCGTGGGAAAAGACCAGGTAGGTAACATCAGACATTAATGAAGTCTTTAGGGTTACTGCCTCTTATAGGCCATTCATTAGTTACTAAGTGATACCAATATTTAATGAATCTGAGAAAAAAAAATCTGTCAAGAATTTTTTTATTTGTATTTCTTTTTTTTTATCTATTTTATTTTTTTTATCAGTTACATTTTATTAACTCTGTATCCCAGCCGTGTCCCGATCCCTCAAACCTCTCATGGAATGGGGAGCTAGAAAACTCTACAATTTTAGGGTTTCAGCATAATGAGCAAGAAGCCATAGATCTACCACTTAAGAAATTATTTTTACCATTTGTACAGCTAATTTATATCAAAGAATCTACTCCAGAAAGCTTTCTCAACAAGGGAAATGGGATAGTGGGCATAGAAAATGAATAAGCTGGACACCATTGACATACTATATTTGACTGATATTCAAACAGATTCAGATTTGTTGACATGAATGTGCTGCTTACTTTTTGGATAAGAGATGCATTACTTTTATAAGATTGAAGTCTAACAGTTTTTAATAGAACAAAGAGGACAGGAATACTTGATGGCTAAATGCTACTTTATTTTAGTGTTTATAAAAATGGTTAGTAATTGGCTTATTCAAGACCCATGACTACCTGAGAATAATAATAATAATAATAATAATAATAATAATAATAATAATTACCTCATGTTCATTCATCTACATGCAGGACAAATAGTCTTTCTTTAGTCATTTGTAAGATTGTGTTTAACTCAAAATAACGTGAAGAAACTGTAAAGAATTTAAGTATCACTGAAATTTAGTTTTGGGAGAAGAGTAGAATAAAGAAGCAGTAAGTGGGAGTACTGCTAAAGGATGAATTATCTGGGGGAAGCATCTCTAAAACCAAGCACAGAAGAAACAGTATATCTCATTCATGGGAAGTACAACTCAAGTGAGCATATTTTTTATAAATGTGTATGTTTTAATTTTTTATTTAGTTGTTTATTTATTTATTACAATTTATTCTCTTTGTATCCTCGCTGGAGCCCTCTCCCTTGTCTTTTCCCAGGCTCACCCACTCTCCCTCTTCCTCCCCTATATCCTTTCCTTAGTCCCCTCATAGGGGAGAACCTCCTCCCATTCTATCTGACCTATCAGTTCTCATCAAGATTGGTTACATTGCCTTCCTCTGTGGTCTGGTAAGGCTGGCCCCCACCCAGTGGGAGGTGATCAAAGAGCCACCCACTGAGTTTATATCAGAGACAGTCTCTGCTCCCATTACTAGGGAATCCACTTAGAAACTGAGCAGCCTATGGGCTTCCTCTGAACAGGGTCCTAGGTCCTCTCCATGCATGGTCCTTGGTTGGAGTATGGGTCTCTGCACACCCCACTGGGCACAGGTTTTTTGACTCTGTTGTTCTCCTTGTGGAGCTCCTGTCACCTCCAGGTCTTTCTATCTCCCTCTTCTCCCATAAGGTTTCTGGCACTCTGCCCAAAGTTTGGTTATGAGTCTCAGTATCTCCTTTGGTACCCTGATGGTATCACACAGTTCCTCTGTGGAAGGCTCCTGTCCTGTTCCTTGTCTTCTCCTACTTTGCCCTTCTGAATGAAGATTAAGCATATTCCATAGGGTCCCCCTTGTAGTTTAACTTCTTTAGGACAATAGATTTTAGTATGTTTGTCCTATATTATATGATTAAATGCCACTTGTAAATGAGGATGCGTCATATGTGTCTTTCTGCTTCTGGGTTACCTCACTCAGAATGATCATTTCTAGTTCCACTATTTGCCTGCAAATTTCATGATTTCCTTGTTTTTAATTGCTAAGTAGTATTCAATCATGTAAATGTACCATTCCTCCATTGTATCCATTCCTCCGTTGAGGGACATCTATGTGGTTTCCAGATCCTGGCTATTACAAATAAAGCTGCTAGGAACATATTTGAGCAAATGTCCTTATTGAATGGTGGGACATCTTTGGGGTATATGCCTAGGTGTAGTATAGCTGGATTTTATGCTTCTTTAAAGCAAAGGACACTGTCATCAGAACAAAATAACAGCCTACAGACTGGGAAAAGATCTTCACCAACTCTGCATCTGACAGAGGGCTAATGTCCAGAATATATAAATAACTGAAGTAGTTAAGCACCAAACAAACCAAGTACTCCAATTTAAAAATGGGGAATATCAAATGGCAGAAAAATATTTGAAGAAATGCTCAATGTCCTTAATCATTCGGGGAAATGCACATCAAAAGGACCCTGAGATTTCACTTCACACCCATAAGATCAAAAACTCAAGGGATGATGCATGCTGGAGAGGTTGTGGGAAAAAAGGAACCCTCCTCCATTGTTTGTGGGGGTGTAACCTTGTACAACCACTATGGAAATCAATTTGGCTCTTTCTCAGACAATTAGGAATAGTATTACCTCAAGATCCAGTAAGCACTCTTGATTGCTCACACTTTAGCTTTAGTAAAGTATTTGGGAAACTGTGTGATAGATTGGCCTGTTATTTTGGATGATTTAACCTTTAAAATGTAATTGATAGCTGCCTTAAAATCCACATGGTCAAGAACAAGCTTTAGATATGTTCTTCAAACATTTAAGGCCAAAGGTACTTTACACAGGAATCAAAGAAAACACACAACTCTCATTAGCAACAAATGACTAAATTTAGCTCTAGGCCTGGTTTGGAATTTGTTCCACAGCTATATATTAGTACAGATCATTCTTTTTTACAGAAACTGGGTTTGCTCTTATCACATATCAGTAAATTTAAGAAAAATAACTTTTTTTTTGAACAACACTCCATGTATTTTATTTTATTATTTTTTTATCAGTTACATTTTATTAACTCTGTATCCCAGCCATGTCCCGATCCCTCATTCCCTCCCAGTCCCTCCCTCCCTCCCTCATCTCCACCGTGCCCCTTTCCAAGTCCACTGATAGGGGGGACCTCTTCCCCATTCATCTGATCCTGTTTTATCAGGTATCTTCAGGACTGGCTGCAAAGCCCTCCTCTGTGTAGGGTCATGGAGCCAAGATTCCATACTCACTTGGCTAAATCTTGAACCAGTAACTTAATTTAAAGGCTGTTTACTAAGTGAGTGTGTATGATTGCTAGAGGAATATGTATGTTGTGCAGTGTTCAGGAACCAAAATAGCCCAGTGGAATCACAGTCACAGCACAAGGAGAGACTTTGAACCATTTCACAAACCAGTTAAAATGTAGATCAAACCAAGTTTCTTGTCTTTTCATTCAATGAGCCAAAGTATAATTACTCTTCATTGGTTATGAGTACAATATCAGAAAATGTGTCTTTCCCAACCTCTTTAATCCCTAATCAATACTCCATGTATGTTTTTTGTTCATTAGAGACATGCACAGTGATCTTTAAAATGTGACTCTCTTGACTTTCATTTTCCTATTTAAGGTTAGGAAGCATACAACTCAATTCTTTTTCTTTCAGATGTCACATTCTAAATAATGAACTTAGGCTGTGGTCTACTTAGAGGAACATTTAGTGTCTTTATGTGTGTTTCCTTGGTTATTTCAATGTATAAATTGGTTCCTAACACTTAGTGTTGAACTGCTAAGTTTCCCAAAGTACAGGAAGGCTATGGAATTTATTGTAAAGTAAATATACACTAGATGTTAATTGAGGTACAAGCCATAGTTTTTGTGATTATAAGGTCTGATAAGTCAATAAAATTTGCATATTCTTATATAGAATTCTTCCCAATGCCTTATATATGGCTAATTGAGAATGTGTTAAAATATGTATAATATGCTTAAGTTATATAAAAGATACAAAAGTGGGTGCTTTTTTACTATACTTATACCAGATAAATAATATCTACAGGCAACACTGTGAAACTAAAGGTCAAAGAAATCCATAAGCATGCTATCAGCATGCTCTTAACATTGATGTAAAAATATGCAACAAAATATTTGCAAACAAAATCCAAGAACTCATTAAAGATATCATCCACCATGACCAAGTAGGCTTCATCACAGGTATGCAGGGGTGGTTCAATACACAGAAATCCATCAATGTAATCCACCATATAAACAAACTGAAAGAAAAAAAAAAACACATAATAATTTCCTAGGGTCAGATGGAAGGGGAGGAGGACCTTCCCTTCCAGTGGACTTAGAGAGGGTCAGGGAGGAGATGTGGGAGGGAGGGTGGGATTGAGAGGGAATGAGAGAGGGGGCTACAGCTGGGTTACAAAGTAAATAAACTATAATTAACATAAAAAATAAAAAGTAAAAAAATAAAAAAAAAAACGCATTGATTAAAAAAAAAAAGTCCTATCGAGATCAGGGATACAGGCACTTACCTAAACATAGTAAAGGCAATGTACATCAAGCCTATAGACAAAATCAAACTAAACGGAGAAACTAAAATCAATCCCACTGAAATCAGGGACAAGACAAGGCTGCCCACTCTCTCCATATCTTTTCAATATAGTTCTGGAAGTCTTGCTAGAGCAATAAGACAAGTAAAGAAGATCAGGGGGACTCAAATCGGAAAAGAAGAAGTCAAAGTATCACTATTTGCAGACAATATGATTGTATACATGAGTGACCCCAGAATTCTACCATGGAACTCCTTCAGTTGATAAACACCTTCAGCAAAGTGGCTGGATGCAAAATTAACTCAAAAAATTAAGTAGCTCCCCTGTATACAAAAGACAAATGGGCTGAGAGACAAATTAAGGAAACAACACCCTTCACAATAGCCACAAAGGACATAAAGTACCTTGGTGTAACAAGTCAGAGACCTGTATGAAAAAAAAAAAAAGCTTCATTCAAGTCTCTGAAGAAAGAAATAGAAGAAGATATCAGAAGATGGAAAGATCTTCCATGCTCATGGCTTGGCAGGATTAACATAGTAAAAATGGCCATCTTACCAAAAGCAATCTACAGAGTCAATGCAATTTCTATCAAACTACCAACTTAATTCTTTACAGACCTTGAAAGAAAAATTCTCAACTTCATATGGAATAACAAGAAACCCAGAATAGCTAAAACAATCCTGCACAAAAACAGATCTTCTGCAGGTATCTCCATCCCTGATCTCAAGCTGTACTATAAAACAACAGTAATAAAAACTGCATGGTACTGGCATAGAAACAGGCTGCTGGATCAATAGATTCTAATGGAAGACCCAGAAATAAGCCCACACACTTATGGACAACTTATTTTTGACAATGAAGCCAAAACCTTATAATGGAACATAGAAACCATCTTCAACAAATGGTGCTATTGTAACTGTATGTCTACATGTAGAAAAACACAAATAGATCCATACTTATCACCCTGCCCAAAACTAAATTCCATGTGGATCAAAGACCTCAACATAAAACCAGACACAGTAAACCTGTTAGAAAAAAAAGTGGGAAGAGCCTTGAACTCATTGTCACAGGAGACAACTTCCTGAACAGGACACCAACAGCACAGGCTCTAAGATCAACAATCAATAAACGGGACCTCATGAAACTGAAAAGCTTCTGTAAAGCAAAGACACTATCATCAGAACTAAACAACAGCCCACTGATTGAAAAAGGATCTTCACCAACCCGATAACTGACAGAGGGCTAATATCCAGAATATATAAAGAACTCAAGAAGTTAATCAGCAACAATCCAAGTAGTCCAATTAAAAAAATGGGGTATAGAGCTAAACAGAGAATTATCAATAGAGGAATACGGAATGGCAAAGTAACACTTAAAGAAAGGCTCAATGTTCTTAGTCATCAGTGAGATACAAATCAAAACAACCCTGAGATTTCACCTCACCCTAATCAAAATGGCTGAGATCAAAAACTCTTCAACCATGCTGAAGAGGATGTGGAGTAAGAGAAACCCTCCTCCTTTGTTGGTGGGAATATAAACTTGTACAACCACTTTGGAAATAAATCTGGTGCTTTCTAAAACAATTAGCAATAGTACTACCTCAAAATCCAGCTATACCACTCCAAGGTATATATCCAAAATATGATCATGTATACAAGAACAATTCCTCAACCATGATCAAAGCAGCTTTATTCATAATTACCAGAATCTGGAAACAACACAGATGTCCCTCAACTGAGGAATGGATATAGAAATTGTGGTACACTTATGCAATGGAATACTCCTCAGCAATTAAAAACAAGGAAATCACGAAACTGAAAGCAAATGGTAGGAAGTAGAAAAGATCATCCTGAGTGAGGTATCACAGAAGCAAAAAGATACACATGGTATATCCTTATTTATAACTGGATATTAGACATTTAATATAGGGTAATCATACTAAAATCTGTACACCTAAAGGAGTAAAGCAAGAAGGATAATCCTGGATAAGATGATCAATCCTCATTCAGAAAGGCAAATGGGATAGGCACCAGAAGAGAGAGAAAACATAGAACAGGACAGGAGCTGACCACAGAGGGCCTCTGAATGGCTCTATCCAGCAGGGTATTAAAGCAGATACTGAGACTTATAACCAAATTTTGGGCAGAGTGTAGTGAATTCTGTGAAAGAACAGGGCTCTAGAAAGACAGGTAGGTGACAGGAGCTCCATAAGGAGAGCAACAGAACCAAAAAAATCTGAGCACAGGGGTCATTTCTGAGACTGATACACCAGCCAAGGACCACTCCTGAAGATAACCTAGACCCCCTGTTCCGATGCAGCCCATGCCAGCTCAATGTCCAAGTGGGTGCCCTAGTAATGGGAACAGGGACTATCTTTGACATGACCTCAGTGGCTAGCTCTTTGATCACCTCCCCCTGAAGTGCGGGGGGGGCGACATTACCAGGCCACAGAGGAAGACAGTGCTGATGAGACCTATAGGCTAGGGTCAGATGGAAGGGAAGGAATATAGCCCCTATCAGTGGAATAGGAGAGGGGTATGGGAGGAAAGAGGGGAGGGAGGGTGAGATTTGGAGTGGAGGAGAGAGGGGCCTATAGCTGGGATACAAAGTGAATAAATTGTAAAAATAAAATGAATTAAATTAAAAATATATAGATAAATTAAGTAAAAATATAAAATAAATTAAAAAGTATTAAAAATATTAAAAGACTCATAAATATGGTAACCCTTTCTCTGTTGTTGCTGAACTTATTGTGAACACAAATGTGGTGATAAGGCAAAAATAATGTTAACAATATAGATAGGTCCAGCACTTACTGTGTAGCAATTTGTCAGAGAAGTAAACATCCATCTTGGATAGAAGTTGGTGAAGACATGAGATGTGCTAAAGGGGGATTAAACCTTCCATCCTGTAGTGAAGCTCAAGTTGTAAATGACTCAAATTGTTCAGCAAACTCCCAAAGCTGACTGGATGTAGTAGGCCCTTCCCTCCCCAGGCTACCATAAGCAGTAAACATGGCTCGAAAGATACTCTCAGAAGAGCCAAAGTATCTGGAAGAGGCAGAGACCATGCAAGTTTCTTGAAAAGACGTTTTCCCAACCAGTTGAGCTCTCTTTAAGTCCTGCTGTGTGCGCCATGTTCTCAGCTTTTGTGGGTCATTTCCCACGCTAGAGTGAGCTGTCAGTGATTCAGTTACCTTTGAGTCATTCCTGCCCAAAAGCAAGAGATCACTCATATTCCTATATGAAACCCAGTAAATGCATTGCTTTACCAAGCCATACATTTTTAGAATCCCTTCTTAAGAACCACTACCTTTTCGCAAATGGGATAAGTAGAAATTTATGCACTTTCTCTCACAAAGAGTTTGATAAGACAGCACTTCAGATCAAAAGGATTTGCAAGATGGAAAAAATATAAATTTCCCAAGTGTTACACAAAAAAAAGTAAAATAAAAAGATCCAGAACCAGTTGTTAAACAGAAAACATGTGACATGGAAGAATAGGGCTCAGTGCTGATATAAACAGACTACCACACTAGGACAGATGTTTGCAAATTAAGTCATATAATGCATATAATGAATTAGTCTACACACGTTTTATGGCTTGAGTTTACCTCTCTTCCCTCCAAGAAAAACAGCATAATTTTCACTAATTTATGGGATTGGGTAATACTATTACAAATGATAATTACATTTAACTTATTGTTTTTTTTTTTTTTTTCAATGCAGTTTATTCAGGAACCTTGAACAATCCTCGGACCCTGGGGAAAGCCAGCCCACAGCTTAAATAGCCTCTGGTTACCCAACCCAGGCGTGCCACGTGGGCAATGCAGATAGGTCCACATACATGGAAGCAAGCCAGATCCTCAGCCTTAGCCAAATGTGGAATTGTTCTTGACAGAGAGCACTCACCATCAGGAAGGTGGAAGGCAGAAACCAGCTCCATCTTTAAGGCATAGCATTCCGCAGCTCTCTACAATTCCCCCTTTTTGTTTCAGATGCATCAGGCAAGAGTAGAGGTCTGATCTCTGATATTAGAAATAAATTGGGACTTTGTACCGATGTTCATTTAGGTGTCATCCACACAAAGAGCATCAGACCTGTCTGATACCTTTTTCTCAGAGGCGGGACCTGGGGCATCAACCCGCATGCAATCAGACATGCTCTTCTCTGGGTCGAAAGCGGCTGACCCTGAGTGCAGTGCTTAGCCTCGCATCCTGAGCATATCATTTTAGCTTTTTATGGTATCCAACCATGCTTGGGGAGAATGTCCTGCTTCAATGGCTGTAAAGGCCTGAATGATCATGGCTGCATCACACTGTTGTGAGACTCTAATCTTGCATATATACCACAGGCAAACCAAGGAGACCAACACCAGAAGGCCTGCTAATGCTCCCATGCCCGCCCATTCCTTCAGATGATTCATGGTTGCAGCAATCCATGATGATAATCCTGTGGCTAGTCCTGTGTCCACTCTGGTAGAATTTACTGTGACAATGGCCACTCTCAGCTGCTCCATCGTAGTATCGAATTCTCGCCCCTGGGGGCAATGGTCTCCTGAACCTACTCAGACCTCGGACACCACCACTGCTAGTTCTAGAACTGATGCAGGATGTTCCAACGAGGGGGTTAAGGCTTCTCATAATATTTCCTATAAGCCCACACCTGTTTGTCTATATCCCCCATTTTTATTCATTATTAACCAGATAGAGCCAAGTAATTGTGGTAATGATACTTGCTTTTTTGCCCAATGCTGGAATGCTAGTAAATTTAGGTATGCCCTGGTTACTCGCATGCCTCACTGCGTGCCTGTGCCCATTGATGCCCCTCACACTATGACTCTCTTCAGACAGAAAAGGGATCTTGGAACTACAGCCACCATTGTTACTACCATCTCATTGGCAGCTGTTGGAGCTACCACCACGGCATTAGCCATGAGTCATACTGGGCAGACTGCTCAGACCCAGAATAATCATTTAGCCAATGTAGCTCATGCCTTGGTTGTACATAAAGGAATTAATGCTCAACTAAAAGGAAGCTTGATGGTGTTCAATCAGAGGATTGACCTCGTGCAAGGAGCAAATTGATACCCTATGGCAAATCGCTCAACTTGGCTGTCAATGAAAATATGCTGGACTTTGAGTCACTAGCATATAACATGAGAATTTTTCCTGTGCTGCAAATCTGTCTAAACAATTGTCGAGCTATATTTTAGGTAATTGGACTTATTGTGTTTTTATAAACATGTTCCTTTATAATCTCTATTCCACTAGATCTCCATCATCCTTTGTGTTCTCCTTTCTCTGATTTCTTCATAGATTCTCTAACTTCTTTGAAAATTCTTGAAACTATTTTTCATTTAACTTAAATGTGCTCTTGTCTGTCTGGAATGCTGATCTCACCAACAGTATTTTATGTTTTTATTATAGTTTACCAGACTATAATATTTATTTATAGAGATATTCTTTATTGTATGATCATGCCAGATATTTATTCGTCATCTGAGGAAGATGAGGAAATTCAGAAAGAAATGAAAGATGCACTCTAATTAACAAATTAATTTCCAAATTAATTAATTAAATTATAGATCAAAAAGTGATATATAAATATACATTAATTATTCTATTTCCTAAAGTCTCAGTTCCCTAATCTTGGAAATGGAAATACAATTTCTCTCTTTCACAACTCTACATACTAATAATGAGAACTGAAATCTCATAGTGTAAATCAGGAGTGTACAAACATTTTACTTATTTTCTCCTTCAATCTATTGTTTATCTTTTTACTTTCTATTTTTACTCCCATAGTCATTTTATCCTGTTAGTATTATCTCTCTCTGGATAATAAGTTTTTCTCAAATCTAGATGGCAATAGAGAAACAAACAAACCAACAAACCCCACCAATACAGCTCTACATATAAATATTATTGTGTGTTTAACTGGATGGAGCATATGATATTTTTGCAGGAATGTTTCAGTTTTCATCCTTTACAAGTATGTTTGTTTAAATTTTTCATATTAAGCACACATAGCAGTGTCTCCAATATAATAATCATCATCATCACCACCATCATCATCAGTATCAGTAGCAGCAACAACATGTTAATGATAGATTATTAAGTAGTTATTAGCACTAGTAACCTTCTGGCCTTATATAATTTTTTGTGAAAAACATTATGAATTTGAAGCAAATTGCAATTACTATATTTAGAAAAAATAGAGATAAGAATAATTTGATCAGACGATATTGAGCACGTCTATACAATGGAATATTACTCAGCAATGAAAAACAAGGAAATCATGAAATTTGCAAGTAAATGGTGGGATCTGGAAAGGATCATCCTGAGTGAGCTATCCCAGAAGCAGAAAGACACACACAGTATATACTCACTCATACAGACATATAAAATAGGATAAACCTACTAAAATCTGTCCACCTAAAGAAACTAATCAAGAGGGAGGACTCTGGCTAAAATCTCAATCCCCACTCTGAAAGGCAAAGAGGATGGACACCAAAAGAAGAAAACAAGAAACAAGTTAGGAGCCACCCACATAGGGCCTCTGAAAGGCTCTGCCCTGCATACTATCAAAGCAGATGTTGATACTTATGGCCAAACTTTGAGCAGAATGCAGAGAATCTAATGAAACAAGTGGGAAATAATAGTAAGGGCTGGAAAGGACAGGAGCTCCACAAGGAGAGCAACAGAACCAAAAATTTTGAGCACAGAGGTCTTTCCTGAGACTCATACTCCAACCAAGTACCATGCATGGAGATAACCTAGAACCCCTGCACAGTTGTAGCCCATGGCTGTTCAGTGTCCAAGTGTGTTCCATAGTAATGGGAACAGGGACTGCTTTTGACATGAACTAATTGGCCTGCTTTTTGATCACCTCCTCCTGAGGGGGGAGCAGCCTTACCAGGTCACAGAGAAAGACAATGCAGCCACTCCTGATGAGACCTAACAGACTAGGATTAGAAGGAAGAAAAAGTAACCCTCCCCTACCAGTGGACTTGGGGAGGGGAGTGTGTGGAGAAGGGGGAGGAAGGGAGGGATTGGGAGTGGAGGAGGGAGAGAACTAGAAGGGGGGATACAAAGTAAATAAAGTATAATAAAAAAAAAGAATAATTTGATAGTGAAAAGGCAAGGAGGCAAAAGAGGAAGAGGGTGAGAGGAGGAAGAGAGATTTTTTTCTTCTGTATGAACTTTAATTGAAGTATGAAAACAAATCTTGTTTGTCAAATGGCTATGTCATTAAATGAGTTACATCTCTAAAAAAATATGAAAAATATCCCCAAGCTGGTAAGTTCAAAAATATTGTTCAGTGACATTGGAATGTAACTTAGAAGGTCAAGGTTTGAGCAGATATTAACAAGCTCAGTCAGGACATCATAATTCTACAAAGTTGAAATATTTTTCTGCTGATATAAAGAACAGAAAATCTCAGCATATGAATGCTGGTACGAAACCTGGCATTTGTGTAAGCAGCTTTCTTTCACTGCAACAAATACTTAAGATTGCCTACATAGAAAACAAAAGGTGTCATCATGGCTAGAGTTTCTGAAGCTGATGAGTTGACCCTGTTTGTTTTATATATGTGGCCAGTCAGCAGATGAATTTTGTCACAGATCAAAACCCCCATCCCATGCCCAAATTTGAGAAAATGGGAAAATGAAGGTCCAGATACCCAAAATTGTTTTAAGATGCTTGACCTCAGTGATTAAAAACTTTCCACTAGACCCCAACTCTTTGAAGTCCCAGAAGTTTCCAACAGTACTGCACTAGGTCAAGCCTTTTACACACTACTCTCCATGGGAACAGTTTACAGTTCCAAGTGTCCACATAATCTAGTGGTACTCTGCTTAAGCTCAGTCTAGCTGGTTATTGAGTCATTCAAAACAGGAAGAAAGAAAGAAAGAAAGAAAGAAAGAAAGAAAGAAAGAAAGAAAGAAAGAAAGAAAGAAAGAAAGAAAGAAAGAAAGAGAAAGAAAGAGAAAGAGAATGAAAGAAGAAAGAAAAAGAGAAAAGAAGAGGAAAGAAAATTGAATCTCTGAGAAAAGTGACTAAAAAGTAAGCTCTGCAGCCCAAATTGCAATTTCTCAACTGTAAAATATGCACTCCGACGTCTGCTAACTATCCCAAGTCAAAGTTGACATATACAAAGTGACTATGCTTATACTTTATTTTGGTTGTAAGTAAGCAGGATTACATAATCGTGCTGAAATTTGCAAAATGGCTGTCCTAGAGAATTTTAGCATTAGATGGAGATCTAATAGTGTTTGTTTTTCATTTGAAGATGCCATAGTGGTCTGGGTAAAGACAAGTAGGTAGAAGCCTACACTGGACAAATGCACAGAATTGTGTCACATATAACTTCCACATGTTTCTGTATAATCTGTGAGATTTTTGTCTTAATTACTGTTTTAGTGATAGGTGCAGATACCATGACCAAAGCCACTTATACAATAAAGCGCTTGCTTACAGTTTCAGCAGGTGAGTCCTTGTGCATCAGGGCTGGAAGGAAGGTACCAGGCAAGTAAGCATGACACTGAAGCAGTTGTTTAGAAATTGCATCCTGATCCATCAGCAGGAAACAGAAAAAGAGCATGACTGGGCCTTGAAACTTTAAAAGCTACCAACAGGCACATACCTTCCTCAACAAGGCCACACCTCCTAATCCTTCCTAATCTGCCCAACAACCAGGAACTAAAAATTAAACTATATGAGCCTATGGTGGCCATTCCCATTCAAAGTATCACAGATTCCTATTGTTGTGCTACCTCACAACCTCTAGCCTTTGACCTACCCACATCACTTTATATGGCTTTGATAAACACCCATGTGTAGTACTCCCTATGTTTTTTACTTATTGGATGTTGGTTAATACATGCACAAGGAGACTGTAAATTCTGCAATGACTGTTTCTATTTCCTATGTGTCCACTATAATAGTATCTGAACAGTGTCTAATGCTTGATATTTATTGGATGAATGTGTGAAATACTAATTTAAATATTTTAATACAAAAGCAACATTCATGTAGAACAACTTTTTTATATTGTGATGGAAAGAAGAGACAGGTATTTCACCATTTTTGTATCAGCAATAACCCTGTAGTGTTAGAAATTGTAGCATTTCCACTCAGGGTCAGCCGCTTTGGACCCAGAGAAGAGCATGTCTGATTGCATGCGGGTTGATGCCCCAGGTCCCACCTCTGAGAAAAAGGTTTCAGACGGGTCTGATGCTCTTTGGGTTGATGACACCTAAATGAACATCAGTACAAAGTCCCAATTTATTTCTAATATCAGAGATCAGACCTCTACTCTTGCCTGATGCGTCCAAAACAAAAAGGGGGAACTGTAGAGAGCTGCGTAATGCTGCGCTTGAAAGATGAAGCTGGTTTCCGCCTTCCACCTTCCCGATGGTGAGTGCTCTCTGTCACAAACAACTCCACATTTGGCTAAGGCTGAGGATCTGGCTTGCTTCCATGTATGTGGACCTATCTGCATTGCCCACGTGGCATGCTGAGGTTGGCTACCCAGAGGCTATTTAAAGTGGGCTGGCTTTCCCCGGGGTCAGATGATTGTTCAAGGTTCCTGAATAAACTGCATTGAAAAAAAAATAAATTGTAGCATTTCTATTCTACATTGTGGATAGAAATATGTTTTTTGTTTTGGTTCCAGGTGTGGGATGAGGGACTGATTCAGATAGTCCACAGCAGCAGACTATTTACCTTATGTGGTCTCTGAGAGGAGCTCTTTGTCAGCTGAAGATAGTTTAAATCTGAGGACTCTGGAGAAAAAAATGTCAGAGCCCAGAGAGTGTGAGCTCCAAGAAAGAACAAGGCTGCTTCTGCTTCCCCCTTGCTGCTCCTAGTTGTGGTTGTGAAACAAGAAGTTGGAGATATATTGAAATGAGGATTAGACTGGCTCCAAGAAACCCTAGGTCCCTGATAAGCAGGAAGCAGCTAAGAAAAAAACAAAACAAAACTGCAAGCCCTCTCACACTAATCCTTTCTCTCTCCTACCTGATGTTGGGGTGTTGGAAGGGATTGGGGTGGAGTAGGAAGAGAAAGATAAGAAATGTAAATAAGAGTTTTTTTAGAAAGTACGACAACAGTTCTACCATTATAAAAGTAAAGTATCTGACATCACAGAAACACAATCATTTTGTCTTATTTTATGATAAATATTAATTTGTAAATCATCATACTATAAGCAAGTATAACCTATGAGTACAGCATATATTATTATTATGCTGATGATTATATTCTTCAAAATTACATGTGGTGTCAGTAAATCAGCTTTATTGACATGCATTGACAAAATTCTGGAGACAATGTAAAGAACAAGTTATGAAAGCAACATGACTTGACACATATAGAATGTTAAATATAATTTGCATACCCTTAACTATGCAAGTCAAATAAATAGATTTAAAAGAGAACTCAAATATGTTAATAAGTTCATATGAGTTCCTTCAAATCAGATCATTCACATATTCAAGTTTCGTACCTCTTACAGTATGTGATTTTACGGAATGTTGAACTAATGGTCAGATAAAGCATTTTCTCCTAGCTTTAACTTAGTTGGGAAAAGTCAAATCAAAAGCATTAAAAGTATATTGTGTCTTATAGTACTGACATTTGTATTCTTCTCTCTTGGAGTCATTTCCTTTATTATGTTCTGAGGCAAGATACAGGAGTATATTTTACGAGATATAAGTTTTATGTCAATGACAGCTAATGAAAATGAACAAGCAAAAAATAAATATCTTTCCTATCCTTTTTGAAAATTATTTTTTTTTAATTTATTCACTTTACAACCCAATCCGTAGTCTCCTCCCTCATCTCATCAGGTTCCCACCCTCTCTCCTTCTTAACCTCCATCCCCCCACCCCTAATCCTCCAAAAGGGAGAGCCCTCCTCTCCTACCAAATAAACCCAACCTATGAAATCTCATCAGGACTGGTTACAGAGGAAGATCTGTGGCTTAGCAAGGCCATGCTGCCAGGGTGAAATGAGAAACAGGCAACAAACTCCATGTAGAGAGAGCCCTTACTCCTCTTAGTAGGGTACCCACATGGAGACTGAGCTGCCTATTGTCTATATCTGAGCAGGGGTCCTAGGTCCTTTCCATTCATGGTCCTTGGTTGTTGTATCAGTCTCCACAGGATCCCCCAGGCCCATATTCGTTGGCTCTGTTGGTCTTGTGGAGCTCCTGTCCCCTCTGGGTCCTTCTATCCACCCCTCTTCCATAAGAATCCCTGAGCTTTGCCCAAGTTTGTGAGTGAGTCTCCGCATCATTGTTGTAGAATTCACACTTTTTCTTTGCTTTCCAACACCTTCATTACCAGGTTCAGATGAATCACAGTGATCATGATAAGCCTAAAACCTGGGCAAAAGTAGTTATCAGCCCTAAATTGGCACTAAGAATATTTAAGTTATTTTATGATCAGAAAATGTTCATATATATTTCATACCCTTCTAAGCAACTCAATGTGAAATTAAAGCAACAGTGTTAGAGGTGGCAATTAGAATATATATTCAAGTAATCATGACTTTAGATTAACAATGTTTGTTATTTATGTCATAAAATATAAAAAATAAAATGAGTTAGTATATATAAAATATATACTAACAATTCACAAGTTACAATTGGATGACAAACCTGCCAGTAAATAGAATAAATAATAGATTTTTGTTTTAAAGATTTATTTATTCATTTTATGTATGAGTGTTTCATCTGCATATTCACTTGCATGCCAAAAGAGGCCATCAGAACACATCATAGATAGTTGTGAGCCACCTTATGGTTGCTGGGACTTGAACTAAGAACCTCTGGAGAGACAACCAGTGCTCTTAATTGATGTGTCACCAGCTCTAAATAACATATTTTAATGAACACTTTATTAAGAAACAATTAAAATTAATGACAAATAAGCAAGTTGTTTAACAATGTCATTGGGAAATCATGAATGAAAACTACACCACATGGAAAAACACACCCATAAAAGGTTTAAATTGTTAGCTTTTATAAGTCATATTTCCCAATATCACAGTGGCACCTATGAATCCTGCTACACAAGAATATTAAAATATAAGTATAAATATAAGTATCTTGGAATTATATTATACCTTCTTGACAGAAATATTCATTATTGAATAACAAATACATTGTAGCCAATTATTAAACAAAATCTTTCTTCTTGAGCTAAAATTATAACTTTTACAGAATCCTTTGACAAGATCAAAGGACCCCAGAATAAGTCTTACCTTACATTTCATCTTTCAGACAGCACACTGAAAGACTCAGCAGGAAATCAGTCTTTGATACTGATCATAACTGAGGCGAAGATCATATTCTGAGTCTGCTCCTGTAAAAGGCAAGGAACCAGTAAATTGACACAACGTGGTTGTCTTAATCCAGGAGGATGAGAAGTCTGAGTGGCTCCTACCTTCTCACAGGACTTGTCTTAGCACTGAAGTAAAATAGGTACACTACCAGTGATAGACGGTAAGAACCAATGGCAATGATGCATTTTTAAATAGAAATAAAAATGAGTAAGTCTGGATGGATAACATCTGGCTTCCTATAATGTGCTTTATGAGTTTATTGTATAGTTTATGAGTAATGTTAAACAACTGGGAAATTTCATGAATCTGTGCACCGTTTTATAAATAAATGAATCATTGTGGCTTTTGTAATAAGACAGTACCATCTCAGTACAAGGAGAAGGATGTGTACACATTCTACATGCACAATTGCTAATAAATACAAAGAGTCACAATGGAAGGGCACAGGGAGCAAGCAGACATATGCCTAAAACTGAGGGTTTTTTATTTAAATTTTTATTTTTTTACATTAATTACATTTTATTCACTTTCTATTCCAGCTGTAGCCCCCTCCTTCATTTTCTCCCAATACTACCCTTCCTTCCTCATCTCCTCCCTTGCCACTCTCGAAGTCCACTGATAGGGGAGGTCCTCCTCCCCTTCCATCTAACCCTAGTTTATCAGCTCTCATTAGGACTGGCTTCAATGGCTCCTCTGTGGCCTGGCAAGGCTGCTCCTCCTTCGAGGGCGGGGGAGTCAAAGAGCCAGACACTGAGTTCATGTCAGAGGCAGTCCCTGTTCCCATTACTAGGGAACTCACTTGGATACTGAGTTGCCATGGGCTACATCTGAGAAGGGGTTCTATCCATGAATGGTCATTGGATAGAGTATCAGTCTCACAAAAGACCCTTGTGCCCAGATATTTTGGTTCTGTTGCTCTCCTTGTGGAGCTCCTGTCCCCTTCAGGTCTTACTGACTCCCCATACTTTTATACGATTCCTTGCACTCTGCCCGAAGTTTGGTTATGAGTCTCAGCATCTGCTTTGATACACAATTGGGTAGAGTCTTTCATAGGCCCTCTGTGGTAGGCTCCTGTCCTCTTTCCTGTTTTCCCCTTCTTCCAATGTCCATCCCATTTGTCTTTCTGAGTGAGGACTGATTATCTTAAACACGGTCCTCCTTTTTGCTTAGCTTCTTTAGATGTACAGATTTTAGTATGTTTATCTTATATATTAGGTCTAGTATCCACTTATAAGTGAGTATATACTGTCTGTCTGTGTCTTTCTGCCTTTGTAATACGTCACTCAGAATGATCTTTTCTAAATCCCACCATTTGCCTACAAATTTCATGATTTCCTTGTTTTTGATTGCTGAGTGGTATTCCATTGTGTAAATATACCACAATTTCTATATCCATTCCTCCATTGATGGACATGTGGATTGTTTCCAGGTTCTGGCTATTACGAATAAAGCTGCTATGAACATGGTTGAACAAATGTCTTTGCTGTGTACTTGAGCATATTTTGGATATATGCCTAGGAGTGGTATAGCTGGATCTTGAGGAAGCACTATTCCTAATTGTCTGAGGAAGTGCCAGATTGATTTCCAAAATGGTTGTACAAGTTTACATTCCCATCAGCATTGGAGGAGGGTTTCCCTTTCTCCACATCCTCTCCAGTATGTATTGTCACTTGGGTTTTTGATTTTAGCCATTCTGATGGGTGTAAGGTGAAATCTCAGGGTCACTTTGATTTGCATCTCCCTGATGGCTAAGGACATTGAGCATTTCTTTAAGTGTTTCTCTGCCAGTCTGTATTCCTCTACAGAGAATTCTCTGTTTAGCTCTGTACCCATTTTTTAATTGGGTTACTTGGTTTGTTGCTTTTTAATTTCTTTAGTTCTTTATATATTCTGGATATTAGCCCTCTGTCAGATATAGGGTTGGTGAAGATCCTTTTCTAGTCTGTAGGCTGTCGTAAAACTGATTTTCTTGATTTCACCAGTTTACATGCTACACTTGATAATCACTGACTTTGTCTTTGAGCTACTCTATATTTTTTAGAGACACACACTTGTAACAAATATATCTTAAAGGACCACTCTTCTCTGTAATAGAGAATGTCTTCTTCAGGCTGTTAATTATGATTATTTTTGCCATTCTGCGTTGTTTAGCTTTGCTCTTTCTCTGAGAGAAAGGCCTCACACCGTGATCTTTCTGCTCAGACAGTCTTACAAGGCTTCCCACTGTGCGTGCTTAGCTTCACCTCATGTTGAAACCTATCCTGTGTGAAGCGAAGATATTATTAGTTCACTATTATGCAAAATAAAATTTACAATTTGTTTATCTCTGAATAATTACTGCTTTCCCCAAGAGCTGCATTGCTGAATGTTTTCATATGCTAATATCTGCCAGGCTGCCACTGTTAACTCAGCTGTCTAATCCTGAAACTCACTGTAAGTGAAAGAGTATCAGTGTTTATTGCGAGAGTTGTCATTTGCCTAAAATACTGAAATAAATATCTAAGAAGGATTTCAATGACAAAACTGCTTTTCAAGTGAGAGTTCATTTCTTGTTTTTAAAAGGCAAATGTATATCATGTGTGTATTCTTTAAGACTCAGGAGATAATTGCTTCAATTTATCTGACAATCTGATGATGCCATTTGCACAATGGTGAATGGTGTCAACACTGAATACTCTTGACTATCAGAAAAGGTGTGAAGCAGTCTTGGGGAGAAAAGAACTAGCTTCTTCTGAAATGCCTGGCTTCTTGGAAGTCTGTGTTCATGGCTCAAATTTCATCTTTTTGTTTGTTTGTTTGTTTGTTTCAAATTGCATTCTTAATTGATTATAGAAACTAAACAAAGCAAAGAATCATACATACTGCTACTACACAAAAAAGGAAAGAAAGAAAACAATAAAAGAGAGCAAAACCCCAGATACCCTAAGAAATACACAAATCTCAAAACAGTACTTTAAATTCACAATCATGTTGGAATTTTTGAATGAATGTACAGATGGCACAAATATAACAAGCTTTGTGATCAATGGAGAGGAAATATTTCTTTGAGAATTAGAATTTTCCCATCTTTAACAGCTGCTAAGTTTCATGTTATGTAACAACTTACATGGTTTTTGTCCCCTCCCCAACATACCAAATTACAGTTTGAGGAGCAAGGAAGAAAGCTAGTGGGAAAGAGTGTAGGTTGTGTAAGTTTGTGGACCTCAGTTCAGATCCCAGCACCAAGCTCAAAGCTGGGCATGGCTAGACATAGATCTATAATCCCAGCATTGTAGGAGCAAGAGAGATGAGGATTGTAGAATTTTCTGACTGCCAAATTAGCTATAGGCTGGGTAAGATTCTGTTTCAAGGAACTAAGGAAAAGAGAGATAGAACAGGACACTGTCCCCCACATTCTGTACATTCACGTGCACAAACCTGCATATTCATATGTGCATAAACACAGCACATGCACACATATTATATTTTTCCAATTAGTCAATAGGATTTAATCCTGTATCTTTCTAATGACTTTTGTGGAGGTTAAATGCCTTCATCAAAGCAAAGCAATCATTATTGTGATTGGCTCAGGATAAAAGCATTACAGAGTCTAATAATCATTCATTGTGAACACAACTACATACCCAGTTCCTTCTACGAGAGTGATACACCACCTGCCTCATCTATTGAATGGATCTGAGTATAAACTGTATGCATCGCTGATCACAAAAGAAATAAATATCTTACCCTAGCACATAACACAAATATGCCTTTGAAAAGAAATGTTTATTTTCTCTAATCAAATGTAAAGTTAATTTTTTTTTCAGGTAAAGGCATTGACAGACTTCAAAATTAACTGAATTTTATTTCTATTTTATTATTCACCTGAGCTAGTGCTAGCAGCAGATTCTGCCTGGAGTAATTGTTCAGATCAGTGGTCTGTGGCAAAGGACAGAAGAAATTAGACTTTTAATACTTTTAATTAATATAGAGTAGAAGGCAGAGAGATATAACTGTTGGGGGCATCTGGTAAACCATAAATCTCCACACAGAATGATTCTTTGATTGCAATTCAATATTCGGAAATTATAAGACACAACATGAAGTACATCTCAAAAACCATTTTTCTAACTTAGAACACAAACCTGCTGTGCATTGATCTATGTCAAGTTGAATTTTTATCATCATAGAGTGAAAGGAGGCCAAACTTATTATATTAAATGCATGTATTGCCCAAATTTCTTCTCAAATGATAGTAGTTGACAACTCTAGAAAACATAATAAAACTTAAACCTAGTTTATAAAAAAAAAAACATGTTAAAAAAGCATTTTGTATAAGAATGTATTTACAGTCTATATAAGTGTCACCTGAAGCCCTGGGTTAGGGTCTTTGAACCCCACTTGGAAAAGGATAGGTCCAGAGGGGAGGGGATACAGAGTGGGGCTTATTTGGAGAAGAAGAAAAAGGAGAAGAAGGATGGGAATCAGGATATATTGTATGGGACAAGATTTTATTTTCAATAATGTGAAAAAGAAAAAAGAAAGGAAAGGAAAGAATCCCAGTGTTGTGCAGGCTGTGGCAAGAGGGAAATGCGTTCAAGTATTGTTGTGGCCACAGAGTAAGCTGAGGTCTAACTTAGGAAATTCAGCAAGATTCTATCTTAACTGTTAAAACAATGAAAACAGGACAGAGAGTTGGGATGTAGCTCAGAGGTAGAGCATGCAAGTCTTCTGATTACAAGAACACTAAAAGAAAGTTACAGAAATTGTTATATTACACTTAATCTTCTTGACAGAAGATAGAGAACTGAAGCCAAAACAATAGTAGTATTAGGAAAAGCACAGAAGATTAATTCAGGATTGTTTCTTCAGGGCCCAGTAGTCAAAGGCAGGGCTAGCCAATGGCTGAAGGAAAAGTGATTAGAAGATTCTCGCTTCCCTTATTTCTCATGACATACACAGGACATTTCTCTTTCCAGGAATAAATTAACTTGTGCTAGTAAAATTCTTAAATCGGTGATATGCTTGTCATGCAAGCCTGGAGACTTTCATTTGGTCTGTAGACCTTCCATAAAGATAGAAGAGAGATTCCTAGTGGCTTCATCTGACACTTTTATTGTTATTTTACCCTCCTCCCTCCCTCTGTATTCATCTCTCTCCTCATGAAAGATTCCTCCTTTCCCATTTCTCCTATAAGGCACTCACTTGTAGTTAAGTATCCTGCTATTCCCCTCTCTATTAATCCTGAAACCCTCTTTCTAGTAATGCTCCTGTTTACTTTCTGTTTCTGTAGTTATTCTAAACTATATACTCACATCTGGAGATTTAGACCTAAGAGTCTCCAATGAACTAGAACATTCAATGTTTACCTTTCTGGGTTAGCTTACTCGGTATGATCTTTTCTAGTTCCATCCATTTAGTTGTAAAGTTCATGATTTTTACAGGTGTATAGTATTCCATAATGTACATATTCCATTTGTACATTGAATTACATTTAGCCTCTTTTCATTTCTTAGCTACTATGCGTAGAACATCAATGAACACGGCTGAGCAAGTGTCTGTGGAGTAGGATATTACATCCTTTGCCAAAGACTGGCATAGATGGGTCACATAGTAGATTTATATTTATCTTTCTGAGAATTCTTCACATTGATTTTAACACTGGCTGCACAAGTTTGCAGGCACATCAAGAGTGAATGTATGCAGCCCAGTCCTTATGAGACCTGAGAGGCTAGGGTCAGAGGGAAGGGGAGGAGGACCTCCCCTATCAGTGGACTTGGAGAGGGGAATAGGAGGAGATGAGGGAAGGAGGGTGAGATTGGGAGGGAATGAGGAAGGGGGCTACAGCTGGGATACAAAGTGAATAAACTGTAATTAATATAAAAAATAAAAATTTAATTTAAAAATAATGAATAAATAACAACAAAAAAGAGTGAATGAAGTTTCCCATTTCTGCACATCCCCTCCAGCATTTTTTTTTCCTTTTTTTGCTTGATCTTTGTCAATATGAAGGGGTTTGACAAAAACTCAAAGGATTTTGAGCTACATTTCTCTGAGGTAATAGGCACGTGAGCGTATCCTGAGATGTTTCTTAGCCTTGAGCCTTCTTTTGAGAACTCCCTGTTCAGGTCCCAGACCCGGTTTTTTCAGTGAGTCATTTTCTTTTTTTTTACTTTTTTTTCATTCCTTATATGTTTTAGACATTAATCCTCAGCATATACAGATGGCATAGATTTCGACCATTCGGTGGGCTTCCTCACCACCAATTTGATTACTTATATAACTCTGAAAAAGAAGGCAGGAAAGAGCCTATGAAGCCTCAACTCTACACAAAATACTACAACAGATAAGGAAGGCTAAGACTGCAGACTATTCCCAGGGCAAGCATAGCAGTTGTCTATCAAATACCAAACGGTCATCCCCGAGAACATGCATACACGGAACATACAATCCTGAGGTTTTAGTTAGGAATATGTATGTAAATGCATATACTTATATGCAAGGGGAAGCTAGTCATGAGAAAGAGACGATTTATTTAGAAGAGAACAAGGACAGTATATGGCACATTTTATAGGGAGGAAAGGGAAGGGAGAAATGTTATAATTACATTTTAATCTCAAAAAGCAGACGGAAAAGAACTACACAAAGTTGTTTTCCAGCCTTCATGTGAGCGGGTACAGCACACATTAGTAATATAGTAACTTTTACATATAATAAGTAGATTAAGAGTGAGGTTTTGTTCAAAGGCACTACACCAATAGATGTGAGAGGTCTTGTCTTGAGTGGAAGGTACCCCTTTGGGGTGTTTTACTCTCTGAAATGTAAAGTTCCTCTTAGCCAGGATGCCTGCTTGTTATTTAGACCCCAGAATCCTTGAATCAGGTTTATATAATTCATGTTGATGTCATATTCTTTTATGATTTTAAGAAATTTTAAATTTCAAGAGAAAATGCATTTTTGTTATTCTTTCTTAATGTCCAACGAATTATACAGTTGACAAGTACCGATCAGTTTTCCAGAAAATAATCAATGGTGTTTCAACTACAAACACAATTTTCAGTCTCTCCATCTGGTGAGAGAGTGTATCTATCACTGAAATCACATAAGGATTCAAAATAGAGTGGGAAGAAATGGCAGACTTTCATGATAAAATAACCCAAATCATAGATTTGGATGTAGATATTTTCTAGTAAAACAATGTGGTACATGAGAAAGGAACAATAAGACAGAGTCCTGAGGTCTGATGGTGCAACTGATTGATACACAGTAGACCAGCACCTGTAATGCATCAAGTTCAATCCCCAGTACTGATAAAACAACGTTCTAAGAAAAGAAAAATAGGATCACCTCAGGCAAAAATAGTGCCGTACTACACAAGAGTTATATACATTTATTAAAGAAAATACTCAAATTTGCACTAAAATAATCCAGGGGAATATAACAGCTATCATACATAGCGTTTTCATTAAGGTACGGTATACAATAAGATGTCGGAAACAATTTAAATGATTAAATATAGTTTGAAGCACACAAAGTGGCATTTACCCACAAATACAAACATATGGAACCATAGTTCCACCAGGATTTTCGATAATGTGGCAACAAATGGTATTCCAATTTTTCTTTTCTTCATTGTCTAAATGGTAAATAATCGATCAAGTTGGATTTACATGGGATAAACTAATATATACAATAACAGTAGAATGTCATTTATTGATCTTTAGGATAGTCACACTCAGAAGTATTTTCATTAAATAGATTTTGTCTGTCTATGGACATAGTTAACTATCATCTGTACATTTGAACTACAACTTTTATTGAGCACTATATGAGTATTAGCTGTTGTACTCAGCATTGTGAGTGGAAAGCATCCTTCCATATGTTTTACTCACTGAAATATGAAGTGTCCACCAAAGAAACCTGTCTTCGCCATCATAAAACTTAACCTTCTAAGAATGAAAGACAGCAAAAGAAAAAAATCACACAGTGATGAAAAAAAAAATGTGACTTGAAACAGTTACCTTGAAGGAAGCAGAGCTTCCTTCAGGAAGAGAATAGCTGTTGGAAAGTCAAGGAAGACCTGAAGGAGAAAGTTGATATTTTATTTACGAAATTAGATTACAGTCATATACAAGAAGTTTGGGGAAAAAGGAGGGGAGGGCACGGGTAGGAGAACACAGGGGAGAAGGAGGAGAAGACAGAACAGGGCAGGAGCAGAGAGGAAAGGAAGCAGGTATTAACTCAGAAATCACAGAAAAGTCTCAACATAATCCAGACATCCAAAGAAGGAAAAAAATAAAAAGCATAATTGCAAAGGGATGAAAAGCATGTGGTAATTTGAGTGAAATTGGAGCCAGTGCAGGAAGGATTTTGAACTTTGATCCTGATTAATCAGACTTCTTTGATTTTTTAAGCTGGGATGAATATGATCCCTTAGAGCAGGTCATTACAGTTATCTGTGATGAATACCTAAGTGGGAAATACTGGGAAGCTCATGTGTGACCTATGTGACATTATCAAATCCAGCTGTCCTTCACAGGTCAGCAGTTTTGCTCTACTCCTAAAAAGAGGGCTCCCAGGGGAAAAAAATAGGTTGAGGAAAATAGAGGACCTCTGCTCCAGGATGAACCTTGTCAGGAATGGAGAACACAGAATACTCAGAGGGAAATTACAGGTTGCATGCTGCTTTTGCTTGAAAACCAGTCAACCCTATCTTATTCATAACTAATCCCAGTAGCCAAGTTAAGTAGCGTGAGCATGAGGGATCAGGGAAGACTAACAGACATCATTGTTTTTACATTGTTTTTATGTTATAATAACCAACTTGGTAATAGTATTAGACGGAATCATTGTTTTTATTGTTGTCACTCTTACTTCAGACCGTAATTATAGAAGCAGTTATACCTTTGCACAAGAATCATTCTGACATTTCTAATGCCACTCAGACCAGAAGCTGCCATGTTCAGATTGTTTTTTAATCACATCACTATAGCTACCACTCTGGAAACTTCGTTTTAACATCCTTACCAGAAAGCTCCCTGTTTGCCTTGCTACAGAGGCAGATGTGAGAACTACTCTCTTCCCCACCACAGAGCAAGCTGTCTGGAAGCAAACTGCTCAGGCACCTTCAGTTTGGTGTGTGTGAGTCTGTGTGTATTGGCAGGGAGAGTGAGTGGTGGATGCTGGTTCAGAATGAGTATTTCATCAATCAATACCACATTTAAAAAAAAGACATAATTTTAGATTCCAGAAATACTGTTTCTTACTCATGCTCTTTATGTTTACTGTTTATTCAGAAATAATTTAGATAATGATCTATAGTAAGAAAGCAGGTGAGAGTATTCTTGTCCAAGGTGTGATTCAAAATCTTAAGAACAAATGTAATTTCCTTTGAATTTTGCCTATCTGATTCTTAAGGAAAAGTCAGAAATTTATTTAAAGCAAATGTTTTATTAAAAGTACATTCAGAAAGAAGAACAAATGCAGCACTCTGAAAGTCAACATAATCTAGGTCATGACACACTTGAGAAATCAAATTATTTCCTGTTTGATATATGGTGCATTTTTTTCAGTCTAAGTAGTAGGGTTTGAATAGATGTTCAGCTGTTCAAGGAGATAAAGCATTGCTTTAATGCAGGGCATTAGAGACTACAGAGAGCCGTGATTTCTGGAACCAGCTATCAAGGGAAACAGTATATGATGATCAAAGATTGTTCTTACCTTAGGTTTCTCTGATGTGAACACCACTGCATGTCCTTGGTGAATCACATGAGCCTTCTCAGTCATTTCAACATGTAAGAAGGAAGGGAAAGCACACAGGCATTCATTTAATGTCATCTGTACACAAACCCCGCTCAAGGCTTTCTACGTGATAGATCACTAAACCTCTGCAAAATTGCAGTGAGATTTAACAGTATTCTAATAATCTTTCACCTAAAGAAAGTGTCATTAAATGTTAGCCAAGGTCATGAGGAACACTGGGAAAATTCCACTGAATTCTAATGGCCTGGCTTATGTATTTTTTTTTTCTTCTCATCTATGTCGCTTTTTCTCATGCAATGAATTCTTCTTGATTGCTATTTCTGGAGAATTAACTAAGACCCTTCATGTTAAGTTTGAATGCTGCTCAGGTCACAGAAAGGACAAATTCATACACTGTTCATGATTTCTGCTTCACTGTGTACCCAACATGTAGCAGTATGGCAGTCCAAGAAAAACAACAACAACAACAACAACAAAGAAACAAAAAAAACCAGTGACTTCTGTAAGGAGAAAGAAGAACCCAGAAGGGTGTGCGCTGACATTATACACATTGCAGCAAACTATTTTTATCTTTTTGAGAGTTTTCATCCATAGGTAGGTAACACATCCTCGCAAAATGTGTTATGAAATTACTGATGAACACTAGCAGACAGGGTTGCTAAGATGAACAGGCTAAGAGCAGTTAGGTGGATGGGATGAAGGCATTAGTTCTGATAATCTAGATCTTTCTGTATTCACAGCACAATGGTGGCGGAGTTGATTCATCGGCATTATAACATCAGTAACAGGTGCTGACACATAGCTCTCAAGGTCTGAGAATCATTAACTTGGTTTTAAAGTTGATACATCTGACGTAACCCAAGCCCAGGCACTGTTCTGATATGTAAGGGGTTGAGTATGTGGCCTGGGCACACAGAAGATATATTTGCCTTTTCTAGTCTTCCAGAGCCTTCACAGGGGTAACTGTAGGTTTTATGGCTGTTATTTCTGGGTTCTTTTACATCGCAACAGCACTGAGATGTATCCTAGTTTCGAATGCCTTTTACCTCTTCAAGCTTTCAATTCCCTGCACACAATATATAATGTCTCATAAAACAGCACACAATTTGATGAGAGTTTCTGATGACCAATATCTGTATTGTGGCAGATATCTAATAAAAAGTGATGAAACACTGAAGTGAGAAATTAATTGCATAATGATTCTTATGTTTGTAATATTTGATAATATATAATATATAATTTGATAATATACAAACATAAGAATACCAGGCACAGGTCTCCAACCATTTCTCTTCCAATCTTGCATTTTTTTTAAAAAATTTCCTGCAATAAAATAAAACCCACATCACCTTGCAGAAGAATATATGTACTGGTCTATATATTACATGCTCTATATCAAATACCAGTCAGTCTGTTTTTACTGTTTTCTCTGATATATAATAATAACAAATTCATTGTACATGTGTTAATGAATTAACTGGAAACGATATTTTATCCCCTAAGTTTTGTGAATTTTAGGCCTCAGCTGCTACGATCCAAAATTCTCTTCCTAATATACTCTGCCTCAGTACTTCATCAATCCAGCTGGAAGCCATTTCCATTTTAAACTGTGTCTGTTTACACAGCTTTCCTTCATACACTCAGTCTTTTTTTTGGTGAAGCAATGTTATTTTGTTTTCTTGTTTATTTTCATTTGAGTTGAAATGTAGGTTCTCTAAGGACAGCCAGCCTTTTGGTTATTCTACCAATTGAATCTTTAGCATAAGGAAAGTGCCAGATCTACACATTTAATTTAAACAAAACAAAACAAAACAAAAAAAAAACTTCAAAAGAAAACCCATTTATTATGTATTTTTTTTCTTGCGATCCGGAAGTTGACATTGTTTTATTTAACTGTTGAGCTAGACTACCCTTTCTAGGATTTTATCAGCTTGCTAGCTGATTTGTTTCTTTTGTATGCCTTGTGTATGTGTTCCAGGGCATTTAGCAGCAGTTTAAAATGCATGCACCCAAGACCATAATGAAAGAACTTAATTCTTTCCAGGGATATAGACCTTGGCAAAGTTGTTGTGATTTCATAAATAATGTACAACAAGTGCTATCGCTTGGTGAATTATCTGACTGACACTAAAAGTTATTTTAAAATAAAAATATTCTATTCTCTCAACATGAAGCCTCTAGCCATGTACTACTGTCTAATAGACAAACTGTGCTTTCTTTTTTAAATATTTTTATTTTAATTCTTATTAATTATACTTTATTCACTTTGTATCCCCCCATAAACCCACCTTCTCTCCCCCTTCTCCATGCATGCCCCTCCCCAAGTCCACTGATAGGGGAGGTCCTCCTCTCCTTCCTTCTGATCCTAGTCTATCAGATCACATCAGGAGTGGCTACATTGTCTTCCTCTGTGGCCTGGTAAGGCTGTTCCCCCCTTAGAGGAGGTGATCAAAGAGCAGGCCAATCAGTTCATGTCAGAGGCAGTCCCTGTTCTCATTACTATGGAACCCACTTGGAGACTGAACTGCCATGGGCTACATCTGTGCAGGGGTTCTAGGTTATCTCCATGTATGGTCCTTGGTTGGAATATGAGTCTCAGGGAAGACCCCTGTGCCCAGATATTTTGGCTCTGTTGCTCTCCTTGTGGAGTTCCTGTCCTCTCCAGGTCTTACTATTTCCCACTTCTTTCATAAAATTCCATTCACTCTGCCCAACTGTTGACCATAAGTCTCAGCATCTGCTTTGATAGTCTGTCCTTTCTTTTTTCTTTAATTTATTTTCATTTTATATACATTGGTGTTTTGACTCCATGCATGTCTGTGTGAGGGTGTCATATCCCCTGGAACTGGAGTTACAGACAGTTGTGAGCTGCCATGTGGGTGCTGGGATTTGAACCCGGGTTCTCTGAAAGAGCAGTTGGTGCTCTTAACCTCTGAGCCATCTCTCCAGCCCTGTCCTTTCTTAATCCAAGAAAAACCACTGCTTTGTTGCCATCTCTATAAATTTGTCATTCTAAGAATGTTACATTTTAATCATATTTTACACGTACTTTGAAGATTGGTTATTTTCATTTAGCATCATTCTCTTGAAATTTATCCAAAGATTGTGGACCAATAGTCTATTTCTTAGAAATTGTTCAGTGCTTTTCATAATTTATTAAGAGTGTCACTACATAAATCTCAGTTTCCAAGATTTATGCTGCATCTTTCAAAAACATGTAGACATATTTGTGCTGTTATCACTTTAACATATTAAACTGTCACTTCTGTTGACAAGAACACTCAATATAGTTATTAAATTTAAAGCCTTACATTTTTTTCAGCTGCCTCGGTATCCCCACAAGCATGATTTGGGAACGCTCTGTAAGCAGCCTGGAGCATAACTATAAGGAGCTTAAAAGTTCTCTATTTTACATTTCCCAGAATGGAATAACCTAGAAACTCAGAGATCAGCCTTTCCTCCCTACCATTCTCTCCCCTTATCCTCATGCCCTATCAGCTACTCACATGCTACAGTAAGTCTATTCCGAGGAAGCTCCTATCATCTGGCTTCTTGGTTAGCATGCTGTAACCTCCTTCTCAAGGACCTGAGGATAACCAATAGGATAACAAATGCTTTAATTTCATTGGCTTATCTGAGGTGTTTATTTTTGAATCCATGTAGGAAATGTCTTTAAGTACGTAAGAACTTACCCCTGGTTATAATGCCATGCTTTAGCAAGTAACACAGTTACCCCAAAATTTCATGATTTCTTGTCTGCTGATTGCCAGGAGAACAACCTGGGTCTTCACACACTTTAGATCAGAGGGCAGAATTCTTTCTTGCTTCCCAATGTGACACTCATGGGTCTCAAACATATTGGGGCAGGTTTTTTGTTGTTGTTGTTGTTTAAATTCTTTTTTAATACAATTTTCTATTTATTATAATTTATTTACTTTGTTTCCAGCTGGAGCGTCCACCCTTGTCCCTCCCAATCCTGCCCTCCCTCCTTTCTTCCCTTCCTCATCTCTTCCCATGCCCCTTCCCCAGTCCACTGATAAGAGAGGATCTCCTCCCCTTCCATCTGACCCTAGCCTATCAGGTCTCCTGAGGACTGTCTTTCATAGTCTTCCTCTGTGGCCTGGTAAGGCTATCCCCCTTCCTCAGGGGGAGGTGATCAAAACGTCAGCCTCTGTTTCCCTTACTACGGAGTCCATTTGTAGACTGAGCTGCCAGGGACTACATCTGTGCAGGGATTCTAAGTTTTATCCATGAATGGTCCTTGGTTGGAGTATCAGTCTCAGAAAGACCCCTGGGCCCAGAGTTTTTGGTTCTGTTGCCTGAATGAGAATTGATCACCTTAACCAGGGTCCTCCTTCTTGCTTAGCTTTTTTAGGTGAACAAAATTTAGTATCGTTATCCTATATTATATGTCGAATATCCACTTATAAGTGATATATACTGTGTGTCTTTCTGCTTCTCACTCAGGATGATCTTTTCCAGTTCCCACCATTTGCCTGCAAATTTCATGATTTCCTTGTTTTTAATTGCTGAGTAGTATTCCATTGTGTAAATGTACCACAATTTCTGTATCCATTCCTCAACTGAGGGACATCTGGTTTGTTTCTAGATTCTGGCTATTACAAATAAAGCTGCTAGGAACATCATTGAGCATATTTTGTTTTGTTTCTGTTTTTGTTTTTGTTTTTGTTTTTATGAAGAGACTGCTGCATTTCTTTTTCCATTCTGTTTCCAGGTTGTGGCAGTGCAATACTCTGAAGAAGAAAATTTGAAAATGTATCCCTTCGTAGTAATTTAACCACAGTAAATCTAGATTTGAATTCTCTACTTCATGGAATGTTCAGTCACAGGCAAGCTGTACAATTAACTTTGAATATGATGTCCAACAAAGGTTTTGGTCTCTTAATATTTATTTTCAGAATATTGTTCAGTGCATAAAGTGGGAATATGGGAGAGAGGGGATGATACTCTTTTTTAAGAAAGTTGGAAATATCCTCTCACTTAAAGTACATGACATTCATCAAACAATGAGTGCCAATTAATTATTTTAAAATATGCATTTTCCTAACACAAGAAATAGTGGAATCAATAAACGTATCTCAGGATGGACAATTATATAGAATCCAAAGGTAGAGTTAAGAAAACCTGTGACCAAGAAATTGGAATAGAGAATGACAAAAAAAAAAAAAAAAAAAAAAAAAAAAGCACGAAAGAGCATAAGAAGGAAAAGAGGAATACAAATGAAATATTTATTCTATAAACATGCTTATTTTGCATGAATAATCAGTTATCTGTAGAGACTATGAATTCTGTGGCAGGCAGAAAAAAAGAGAAAGTAGCTGCCTTTGAAACACTTGGTCTAACTAAGCCTGGCCTGTAGCATGCAGCCCCTCTACCACGTCCTGACAGACACGGACAGGGTGCCTGTACAACACTGAAAGGGTGGAGGGAAAAGATGACACGTGGCACCAGGGCAGAATCTGATCCTGGACAAATGAAATCTGTCAGCCATCTCCTCAAAGGCTGCCACCTTTCATATCCCTGCTTGGCTGAGCCAGCTTTATAGAGAGACTTATTGTATTATTCAGCTGGTTTGATTTTCCTTTTTATGACAACCTTCCCCTGGAGACCATCCATCTCTTTACAGTCTTGGAGAATGACTATAACTGAATGATATTTCATTGTAATTTATAACTCTCAACAGCAAAAACAAACAAGTCTTGTTTCTTAGCCCTAGGAAGAATGCTAACAGCTAGTGTTGGGCCTCTCACACATCGGGTGAAATTAGAACCATAGCATTTAATGGATTTAGATGCATAGGTTTTTGTGGAACTGGAAAAATGTAGAAAAACAAGAAGAAATACAAACAAAGAGGCCTATGCATATCACTAAAGAAAATAAAATAATTCAAGATCTCCATGGCTATTTGTTAATTTTATTTTCACAAGTAGCTCTTGAAAATGTATAAATGATTTTACCGTTCAGACGTATTAAAGAGGATCATTGAAATAATGAAGCCCAGAACTTCATCACTATAAAGATACAGAAATCCATAATATGTAGAGATGCAAATTGTTAAGGTTTTTAATTCTCTTCAGATGTATCTGTATGACTACAATTGATCAAAGCAAATTCATGGTAGGATTTTTGTTGGCTGCACAATAGAAACTGACAAGATTTTAAGTCTCTATGGAAATGCAAAGATCACTGAAACAATCTTAAAGAAAGAAAAGAACTTAAGAGGCTTAATATAAAGGAACAATAATTGTGAAAGTTTGTAATAAGCTAATGAACAATCAGATGTCAGCAGTTCAAAGAGACCTCAGACATGCAGTCCTGATTTACAAAGCCATAGAAAGGGGACAAAAACTCTTCATTATATGACATGGAAAAACTACTGAGTGTTTGACTAAGAGTGGGGTTTCTAGGTTGTAAGAAATGAAAAGACATTTAAAAACAGTGAACAAAGCCAAATGTAGAAGTTGTTTGTCTATACCTTGTTCTTTAAGTTACACACACACAGAGAGAGAGAGAGAGAGAGAAAGAGAGAGAGAGAGAGAGAGAGAGAGAGAGAGATGTAGTTTTTGTTCTCACAGTTCCAGAGCTTTGGGTCCTCTACTAAGATCTTAGATCCAGTCAAAATTGACTGTTGCTCAAGGTGAGCCGAGGGCCTACTTTCATTCATATACATGTGGATATCCAATTTTCCCATCATCATTCACTGAAGAAGAATCTCTTCTCCACTATCTATTTTTTTCACCGTTGTCAAAAGTCAAGTGGCTGTAGTTGTACAAGTTTGTACTGGGTCCTCTGATTTATTTGTTGATTGTTGTCCATTTGTTCTAGTACCATAATGTTTCTATCACTATAGCTCTGCAATATAAGCTGAAATCAGGTATGATGATAGCTCCCATGTGTCTGTTTATCCAGAGAATATCACTAGGCATCTGGGTATTTTATGATTCCATATAAATTTATCATTATATTTCTGTGGAAAATAATGTTGTCGTTTTGAATCTATAAATTGCTTTTAACGAGACAGCCATTTCACAATAGTAGTCTTTCATTTTAACCATGTGCATCAAAAGCCTTTCCAACTCCTAATGTTTTCTTCAATTTTGTTCTTTAGTGTCTTATATTTTGCAGTGTTTAGGTCTCTTACATCCACGATGAAGTTTACTCAAATATGTAATTATGTATATGAAACATATATTGATATATATAAAACAATATATATTATTTTAATTCAGTTGTGAATTTTGTATTTTCTAGATTTTCCCTGAGCATGTTTATTATTGGTATTCATGAAAAATTAAAACTTTTGTACAACAAAATAAAGTTTGTCAACTAAAGGATGGGCCTACAGAATTGGAGAAAATATTTACTAAATGTACAATTGATAGAGGATTAATATCTAGAACATATAAAGAATTAAAAAAGAAAACAAAATAATACAGAAAATTTAAAAAGAAACTACCAAAAAAAAAACCCACAACCTGAATAATAAATAGGCTACTAGAAAAAAAAAAAAAACAGTTCTAAAAAGAATGCAATATTAATGCCAATGAACTTACAGGTATATTTTCAACTTCACTATCTGTCAAAGAATTGAAAATTAAAACTACATTAAGATCCCACCTTAGTGAGTCAGCGGTAGCTAATACGAAAGTGAGTAACAATTGTGAAGACACTTGTGAGCTGCTGGAGAGAATGTAAATGGGTATAGACATCATGAAAGTCAAGATTTATCACTCTCGATAAATTTTTAAAAAATCTACCATATTAACTAGGTCAAGGTACCCCAAGTCAACCTACCAGCAAAATACCAGGACACCAAGGTGTATTGTATGAATCTTCATGACACAGAATATGCAATTAATCTCAATGTCCAGTATCAGACGAATCAGAGAACAGGGTATATACATACACATGAAAATGTTTTGATGAGAATGAAGGCAAAGTCCTTGAGATTAAAAAAAAGGCTAAAACTAGGATAACTATATTTTAAAAATATACCATGCTGAGACTCATCGCCAAACTTTGGGCAGAGTGCAGGGAACCTTATGAAAGAAGCGGGAGATAGTAAGACCTGGAGAGGACAGGAGCTCCACAAGAATAGCAACAGATCCAAAAAGTCCGGGCACAGGTCTTTTCTGAAACTGATACTAAAGCCAAGGACCACTCATGGAGATGGCCTGGAACACCCGCACAAAGGTAGCCCATGGCAGTTCAGTGTCCAAGTGGGTTCCATAGTAATGGGAACAGGGACTTTCTCTGACATGAACTGATTGGCCTGCTCTTTGATCACCTCCCCTTGAGGGGGGACAGCCTTACCAGTCCACAGAAGAAGACAATGCAGACACTCCTGGCGAGACCTGATAGATTAGGATCAGAGGGAAGGGGAGGAGGACCTCTCTTTTCAGTGGACTGGGAGAGGGACATGGGTGGGGAAGAGGGTGGGTGGAATTGGGAGGGGAGGAGAGAGGGACGTACAGGGGGGATACAAAGTGAATAAACTGCAATTAATAAAAATAAAAATAATTAAATAAAAAAGTCAAGATACTTCTTTTTCTCTTGTTACTGTTCAATTCAAATAGCAGGGTGATTTTTTTGTTTTATTTTGTTTTGTTTGTTTTATAGAATGTCTTCCAAACAAATGTATTTTTTTTCAGAAAATGTTGAAATAGTCAGATGACAAAGCATCGTTTTTACCTACATAATTGATGTATAACAGTTTTTCATGGTATGCATACCTCTAACACACCATGAACTAAGCATTGAAACCCTTTATATATATAAGATATATTTAAGCATAAAAGTATTTTTATTCATAAATATTGGTATGTATTTGTAAGTTAATAACCCTTGATGCAACCCAATTTTCTTGGAAATAAGAGTGGTATAAAAAGGAAATCAATGACAATTAGTTCTCAGAAAATGAGGAGAGCAATGACTGTATTGATGAGAACAGTATAACTGTAAATCAAGATATTTTCAGAAAAATTATAGAATTATATAATAAATACATCTATTAAGAAGTCATTGAGAAAAGTTTTAATGATGGGTAACTGTAATATTTAAAAGTTTGAAAGGTCTTTTAATAATGAATGATTTTCCTTATTTCTCTGACAATGATTACCCAAATTTACTTCCATTTCTAAAAGGTATTACTGGGGGTTTCCTTAATCTTACTCTATTAATAAGAACTATGTGGCATATGGGTGTTCTAAATGCAAATTATTTCACATTATCAGACACATTCAAAATGTGTCTTAAGAAGTTATTAATATTATAAAATTATGACAATACTAACCCAAATTATTTTAAATTCTGATGGCCTTGATGGAATAATAAACTTTATTTCTGTGCAAAATTTATAAAACATTGTTTTAATTTTGTTGTAAAGTTTCATTACACATATAAAATGAAACACTTAAATATAAGCCAAAATATATAATTTTAGAAAATAATAGAAAGAAACTTAAATAGGAAAAATTGTTGTGAAACTTCTCTTAAAGCATTCTAATGTATTTATGAAATGACTAATAATAACTTAAAATTCGATTTCCAATTTATTACATAGATTTTTATTAGACTAATCTAAATGGCTTCTTCTGAGGTCATGTCTTTGTATGGCACCCAGACTGGGCTGGAATTTATTCTTTTCATGCCTCAGTGTCTTAAGTGCAGCCATTACAAAGCTGAGCCATAACATTTAGAAATCTAAGTTTCTCTGTCTTTCTCTTTAATGTATGTATATACATTCTTTCTCTATAATATATGCATATTGTTTTATTTAGTGTTATATATATTAACAATATGTAAATTATGTAAAGAATTACAAGATTTGCATCTTCTCTCACTGCAACCTAAATGTAAATTATTAATTTCAATTAAAAATGAGTAAAGGATTTTTTAATATACTTAGTTTTTATTACAATTTTTTACAGTTCACTTTGTACCTGTTTTAGCACCCTCCCTCATCTTCTCCCAGTCCTACCCTCCCTCCCCCTTTCCCCACTTTCCCTTTCCCATAGTCCACTGATAAGGGAAGTTCTCCTCCCCTAGTATCTGACCTTAGCCTATCAGGTCTCATCAGGACTGCCTGGATCCTCTTCTTCAGTGGGCTGGATAGGTCACCATGGGGAAGTGAGCAAAGTAATCAAAGAGCAGGCAACTGAGTCCATGTCAGAGACAGCCCCTGCCCTCCTTACTAGTGGACCCACATGGAGACTGGGCTGCCTATGGGCTACATCTGAGCAGGGTGTCTATAATGAATGACTTTCCATTTTTCTCTGACAATGATTAAGCAAATTTACTTCCATTTTTAAAGGATGTTACTGGCAGCCTATGTCCTTTTCATGCCTGGTATCTTCAGAACTCCCTGGGCCCAGATTTTTTGCCTCTGTTGTCTCCTTGTAGAGTTCCAGTCCCCTCCAAGTCTTTCTATCTCCCCCTTCTTCCCTAAGACTCTGTTTTTTGCCCAAAGTTTGGCTGTGAGTCTCTGCATCTACTTTGATTCCCTGGTAGGTGGAGTCTTTTAGAGGACATCTGTGGTAAGCTCCAATCCTGTTCCCTCTCTTCTACTGCTTCACATGTCTATCCTGTTTCCGCTTCTGAATGAGAATAAAGCATATGGAAATCCATCAATGTAATCTACCGTAAAAACATAGTGAAAGAAAAAAAAAAAAACACCCATGATCATATCCTTGGGTGCTGAAAAAGCATTTGACAAAACCTAATACCCATTCAAGCTTAAAGTCTTTGAGAAATCAGAGATACAAGGCATATACCTAAATATAGTAAAGCAATACACTGCAAGCCTATAGCCAACATCAAACCGAATGGAGTAAAGCTTTTATAATTTTATTTAGTAATGCATAATCCAAAGTATTTGAAACAAATGTGTGAGGCATGAAAGTATCCATGCAGACTCTGTCACTATGAGGACAAACTCAGATCTTGTCCTCTCTCTCACACACACAGCAGTTTTAGAGATTGCCTGCAACAATTAAGAGAGAGCCTTGCCTGCTGGTGCTACTTTCCATGCCAGTATGGACACACGGAGGACATGGTAATTCTGAAAGGACCGTACTTACTTCCCAAAGAAAGCACTACTGCTGTCCTGTGTTCACAGTCCAGATCTACTTAACTGGTTAATATCTCTTACTTCCTCAATCTCAGATCGTTAGAAAATCTAGCTTAGAAATAAATTGGGACTTTGTACTGATGTTCATTTAGGTGTCATCCACCCAAAGAGCTTCAGACCCGTCTGATACCTTTTTCTCAGAGGCTGGACCTGGGGCATCAACCCGCATGCAATCAGACATTCTCTTCTCTGGGTCCAAAGCGGCTGACCCTGAGTGCAGTGCTTAGCCTCACATCCTGAGCATAACATTTTGGCTTTTTATGGTAGCCAAACATGCTTGGGGAGACTGTCCTGCTTTAATGGCTGTAAAGGCCTGAATGATCATGGCTGCATCACACTGTTGTGAGACTCTAATCTTGCATATATACCACAGGCAAACCAAGGAGACCAACACCAGAAGGCCTGCTAACGCTCCCATGCCCGCCCATTCCTTCAGATGATTCATGGCTGCAGCAATCCATGATGATAATCCTGTGGCTAGTCCTGCGTCCACTCTGGTAGAATTTACCGTGATAATGGCCACTCTCAGCTGCTCCATCCTAGTATCGAAATCTCCAGTCCAATTACCTAAAATATAGCTCGACAATTGTTTAGACAGATTTGCAGCACAGGGAAAATTCTCATGTTATATGCTAGTGACTCAAAGTCCAGCATACTTTCATTGACAGCCAAGTTGAGCGATTTGCCATAGGGTATCAATTTGCTCCTGCATGAGGTCAATCCTCTGATTGAACACCATCAAACCTCCTTTTAGTTGAGCATTAATTCCTTTTTGTACATCTAAGGCATGAGCTACATTGGCTAAAAGGTTATTCAGGGTCTGAGCAGTCTGCCCAGTATGACTCATGGCTAATGCCGTGGTGGTAGCTCCAACAGCCACCAATGAGATGGCAGTAACAATGGCAGCTGTAATTCCAAGATCCCTTTTCTATCTGAAGAGAGTCATAGTGTGAGGGCATCAACGGGCACAGGCACCCAGCAAGGCATGTGAGTAACCAGCTAGCAAATTTACTAGCATTCCAGCATTGGGCAAAAAAGCAAGTATCATTACCACAATTACTTGGCTCTATCTGGCTAATAATGAATAAAAATGGGGGATATAAACAAACAGGTGTTGGCTTATAGGAAACATTATGAGAAGCCTTAACCCCCTCGTTGGAACATCCTGCATCAGTTCTAGAACTAGCAGTGGTGGTGTCCGAGGTCTGAGTAGGTTCAGGAGACCATTGCCCCCAGGGGTGAGACGTGCTCCATGTAAATTGACTAACTCCATGTTTTCCTCCACTTTTGAAAGTCATTTAAGGTTCTTAAATTATTTTTTCCCTTTTTTTTAAAAAAAATTTCATCAATTACACTTTATTCATTCTGCATCCCCCCATAAGCCCCTCCCTCCTCCCCTCCCAATCCCACCCTCCCTCCTCCCTCTGCTTGCATGCCACTCCCCAAGTCCACTGATAGGGGAGGTTCTCCTCTCCTTTCTGATCTTACTCCATCAGACCTCTACTCTTGCCTGATGCGTCCAAAAGAAAAAGGGGGAACTGTAGAGAGCTGCGGAATGCTATGCCTTAAAGATGAAGCTGGTTTCCGCCTTCCACCTTCCCGATGGTGAGTGCTCCTGTCACAAACAACTCCACATTTGGCTAAGGCTGAGGATCTGGCTTGCTTCCATGTATGTGGACCTATCTGCATTGCCCACGTGGCACGCTGGGGTTGGCTACCCAGAGGCTATTTAAAGTGGGCTGGCTTTACCCAGGGTCAGATGATTGTTCAAGGTTCCTGAATAAACTGCATTGAAAAAAAAAAAAAAAAAGAAAATCTAGCTTAGTGCCTCCATCAATGCTCCTCAGTGGTCTTATGAAAACATGTGCATTTGTCAACATTAGAACTTATAGATCTGAACGGTTGTTTTCACAAAAATCAAAGTCCATTTACTCTTTCAGAGAAGTATCCTCCCCCCAATAATCCAATACTTTTAAACTCTATATACTATAGAACACATGAATGAGAAAAGAATGAGTTTAAAAATGGACAAATATTGAATATTTTTTTCAATAGTACAAGCTCATTCGTTTTAAACAACTAAGAAGAATTCATTTCAAATTTCCCAAAATACTTAAATTTGTAATTATAGAAAACTGAAGTTTAAGTTTTCAATATTTGTGATTTCTATTAAATATTCACTGCATACAATATCTGAGACAATTATGTGTTGGAGGTTGGTCTGCTGCATGTTACTAGCCCTCAAGATCTGGGTACACCTATCCGGGTTGTGTAAACCTATATAACTGGGCAGGGCAGAATGGAGTAGGTATGGCTAACGTTCTAGGGCTTGGAGAGGACAGAGAGACTCATAAGAGACAGAAGGACGAGCAGAGATCAGGAATGAGGACACCATGATGGGTTAACTTAAAGAAGAAACCATATGGGCCAAAACAAAGGACTCCAATAATGGTGTGAAAAGGCCCAGATAAAAAAACGAATATAAGTACCATGGGATTATGGATGGAATGTAGCCCACATAGAGAGGAATAAAGTGTATGGCATTGGATGGGGGCTGGGAAATGGATGCTGAAGTTATTCAGACAACATAAGGAAAATATATGCCAGGCCCGAGGTAAAAAAGGAAACTATAGCTCTAACAGGTGTCTGTGCAGTGTTGTTTGTGATAGTGGGTTAGAAATGCCATTGTGACAATCTTAGGGCTAACAGTAAACATTATATGGTCCAACAGCACTCCTCTCAGTTGACTACAACAACTATATTAGATGCACAATGCAGTGAATAATAAAAACTTTTTCCAATAAATAACATTTTCTAAAACATTTCTTAGCATTTGAAGTAGCTTTTGCAATGCCTTCCTTCTGTGAACACTGGACAGGACAATGTGTGTTTGGTTTATCATAACTCCCAATATGAGTCTTTAAATGTCTTCTGCAGTTGGAAAATCTATAATAGAATGATCTGGTTTGTTAGTAAGAACTGTCAAGATTAATGGTAATATGGAATAAAAACTTACAATTATTAAAAAGAAAAAATTCTTACAAGGCAATCATTCTATTCTAGCAGCTGTCAAAATGGATGATTGATTGGCAAACAGCCTACAGTCCTGATCACTGGCAGTGATGGATAAGAATTACTCATTTGGTCTGTAGCTCTCAGGCAAAGGGGTTGGCCATCTGCTTACTCAGTGGCTGTTAACTAGCTGGCTGACTGGCCGACTAGCCGCATGCATGGTTAGTTTCCATCCTAAGTTTTAGGATAAGAAGTTTCCCAGCTGCTGGGTGCACTGAGTGACATGGCTGGTTGATGATCTGATTGACAGTTGACCCGACTGAATTATTAAGCAATACGCAAAAATCTCACAGAGTCTCTAAGATTTTTTTTTCAGAAGAATTCTCATGTTTACCCAGATTCTGCCATATTATGCAGAAATACTAGCTATATCTGTGTTGCATAACATTCACAGTTACACATCAATGTACTTTCTATACCTGTGGAGTTCAAACTTCCAAAGATTAAGAGTTCAAAAGCTGGGATTATGGGGAAAATTTTTTAACTATTCATTAAACATGAATAGTTCTGTGTACTAAAGCAAAAGAACAAATAAGCACTTTTTACTGCTTTCCATCTGGAGGAGCCCACTCTTGGCATGTCAGTGTGTAACTAACTGCGCATCAGTTTAGATGTTCTGCAGATTCCAGTAACTTTATTTTTTATCCCACATTAAAAGTGGGTAATTAATGTTCCTATTATGACATTAAGAAATTCTTATATAACTCTCAAGACATAGACCATAAAATGGAGTAATTAATAAATATAAACACAACACTAATTTTTCCGTTAAGAACTGTCCTTTCTTTTTCCCATGTGTTAATGATGTCATCCTTCTTCAAGAGGGTGGGGATGCTTGCACACTTACTGCCTGACAGTGCTGGTCCAAACCTTCCTTCTGAAGAATAGGTGGCCAATTTAATAAAGTGTCTTATGATTTGTTACATGCTCTTAGTGGCAACTCCCATAGCTGTCAGAATTATTTTGGTGTTGGACTTCTAGAGGCTTATTATACTTGAAAGCTAGATGGGCACAGCAAATCAGTTCAATGAAAAGTAATAAAGGCAGTTTGGTGAGATTAGAGAGGCAGCAAAGAGTGAAGGCAGGAGTTCCTGTGTCCAACTTCAGATCTTCTATCCAGACATGGTCAAATCTGCCATGGGTTTTTGTCATTATTTGGTTGAATAATTTCTCTTTATCCTTAGTTGGTTTTAAGTCTGTTCACAATTAAACAATTCTAAATGCGATACAGAGATAATGTCAATTCTATTGATTTATGCTTATAGATAAACAAGCTAAAGATAAAGAAGTGGAGTTACTCTGATGGGGAAAGGATAGGAGCTCCAGAAGGACCAAATATATCTGGGCACAGGGTCTTTTCTGAGACTGACATTCAACCAAGGACCATGTATGGATATAACCTCGAACCTCCGCTCAGATGTAGCCTGTGGTAGCTCAGTAACCAATTGATTTCCCAAAGCGAGGGGAACAAGGACTATTTCTAACAGGAACTCAATGACTGGCTCTTTGGCCTCCCCACCCCTGAAGGGAGGAGCAGTCCTGTTAGGCCACAGAGGAGGGCTTTGCAGCCAGTCCTGAAGATACCTGATAAAACAGGACCAGATGAATGGGGAGGAGGGAGCTGAGGGAGGGAGGGAGGGAGGGAGCTGAGGGAGGGAGGAAGGGAGGGAGGGAGGGAGGGAGGAAGGGACTGGGAGGGACTGGGAGGGACTGGGAGGGACTGGGAGGGACTGGGAGGGAATGAGGTAGTGGGACATGGCTGGGATACAGAGTTAATAAAATGTAAAAAAAAAAAAGATGAAGTAATATAACAACAGAGGAAGAATTACACAATTCCAACAGGCATGCTTTCTTTATAAAAAGTTAACTCAGAATTCAGAAGAGCTTTCTTAACCAGATTGAGAACATCTGAAAATGAAAGGAATTAGATGGTATCCTTTGTCACTACAGACAATTTTTTTTCTTGAAATCTGAAATAATTAAATATGACAAGGAAAATAAAAAAAGAATATGTAGATATTGACTTAAAAGAAATAAAATATCTGCATGTGTTTATGACATAGTAACCAGAAACACAAACTCCAACTATGAGAAATCCCAATGATGAAAGCTTGGAAAACAGGAGAAAAATAAATAAATACAATAGAGGCTGGAGAAACAGTTCAGTGCTTAATAAGACTGCCTTTTCTTCTACAGGATCTGCATTTGGTTACCAGAACACACACACTCATAGCTATCTTTAACTAAAGTTAAAGGAGAACAAGGTACTCTTACAGTCTCTGTGTGTTTCAGGTATAGTTATAGTATGCAAACATATATTCAGATAAAACATTCATACACACAAAAAGAGAATGAAAAATAAATAAAGTGGCATTACATTATAAAGTAAGTTTCAAAAGGTCATAGTTACATAAAACCAGACAATGTTGCATGACATGGGAGAACAAATGCAAATAATTATTTTATGAAAAAATAAACAATTTCTGAAGCCATATGCTCAGTATTGTCACAGACAGACAAAATATTATTTATTTATTAGAATCCTATGTGTTTTATGTACAGCTATGTAAACTATGTTTTCTTCTCTCTGTGCTCATCCTTTCCCAAACCCAAGCCAGGGAGAAAGCATGATATGAAGATGTGAACTGAAAGGCATTCTGTAAAATGGCACTTGGCAGCCCTAACAAATGTACATACCTTAAAAACCAGAGAACTGTGAGAAAGTCTAGAAGCAAAAGGGAGTTCCATAATAAGCATCCTGTGCTGTTGTTGTCTTCTCAATCAGCCTTTGAAATGTAAATAATCACAGGGGAAAGCAGGAAATCTGGATAAGTTGTTGACTTTTGCTGGTAATAATATATCAATATCAGCCCATTCTTGTGACTAATGTAAGATAAGCTTTAAAAACAAGGAACAATGGGTGTGAAATATGGTCTTTCAGTACTATCTTCAAAGTAATTTAACAAATCTATAATAGTTGTAGATTCTATCAATCTTTTATCTATCATCTTTCTAGGGTATAGATCCATTAACAGAGATGGATGTAAGTGAGCTACAAGATGAATGCATAGGGCAACACAGGGGATGAAGACGGATACTTTAATGGCAGTGCACAGATACATTTTAATGTAAATACATGCCACAGAGTGGAAAATTTTGTTAAGTTTGTAGTGGAAAGGCTGAGAAACTGTATGACTAAATATATGTCTATATGAAGGATATATATAATACATCTCTGATATAAAGCATGCAGGGAGGAACTATCTCCTTAAGAGTTTTTTTAATCCCCATTTAAGGAGCATTGGCTTATCTTTAGGCTCATGGAGTATTCTCAGAGTTGGATGATATGTAACCCAATCAGACTGTTATGGTGAAAGGAGAGTTCAGACCTCAGGTACTTGAAACAGGTAAGCCTAGGCTACATGTAGTTCCAGGCTCCACGATACACAAAGACACATTTGTCATGGAGAAGAGTAGCTATAGATGAAAAAACACAGCTATATATATATATATATATGTATATATATATATATATCTTGTTAATAATTGTTAATATCAAAGTAAAAGGTAGGAGACTTGGAACAAACAAAGATGATGTTCTTTTCTGTTAGTCAACTAAATTCAAGCCAGTTTTGTAACTCTTCCTTCTCTCATTTGTGATGACTATATCTAATCTATGTGGATGATTATAACCATTCTACCATAAGGTTTATGTGTGTGGTGGGGTTGGTAATGGGAAGTAGGTGGTGGACTGTGTTTATTTCTGGATTCCCAGAACACATCATTTCTCTGCTTCATAGTACCGAGGAGATTTGAAAGTAAACTGCCTCAGATGCAGAATTTTTCCCAATAGAAAGTCATCTACCATCAGGGCAACATGTCCTAAGTGAGAGGAAAGGCATTTGGAAACATGCCTGCATTTAATTGTGCAAGCGGTTTTAGAACACAAATATTGAACAGTCTCACGAAGAAATCAATTATAGGAGCAGATAAACAAAATGCAAAGAACTGAAATTGTTAAATGTCATAAAAATTTCATATAAGAGTAGGTTTTCATACATTTGAACCCTTGTCTTTAAAAAAAAAATCACATTGATTTCCTGAAATAATATTTTTACAAGATCAGTAAATTTTTAAAAAATCCACATTAATGAAAACGATTGGTTTTTTGTTTTGTTTTGCTTTGTTTTTGTTTTACATTATGTGTATTTGTGAGGAAAGCTGAATTATCACTAGGGAATGCAGGCTCCTTTCCCTGCCTTTTAATGATAAGTGTCTGAAGGCTGCTCCTGAAAAGTGCTGGAGTCATTTCTATCTGAGTGGTTCTTGGCGGAAAGAAGGGAAGAGCTTCGTGATGACACCATTCAAGAGGTGCTGAATAAATCAGCCAGCCTGAATGATCCCATTATCTGGCCATGGATCCCTGGCTCCGAGGGATTTGGCTAAAGGTAAATTTACAAATGCATCAGCATGAGTGGGAGGTCTTCGAAAAGTCAATGCCTGAGCCCTGATCAGATGATGGGATGTGTGCAGTGACATGGGACAGATTGCAGTCCTCTCTGGTACAAATTCATTTCTTAAGAGATGAGTCTCCATGCTCTGATATAAAGGTGACAACAAAATGTCACAAACAAGGTAGGAGCAAGAAGGCCAGGCAGTATAATGCAGATATTCAATAGGCTGAAAGCATATCAGTTTAAGCCAGTGGGCCCTTGTAATAAAATAGAGCATCCCAAGCATCATTAAATATTGATATCCAGGGGAAGATTGGTTGTTTCTTGATAGCCCATAGATTAAATCATTTTAAAGATTTTATATTTATTGATATAGTGGTGTGTGTGTGTGTGTGTGTGCGCGTGTGTATGTGTATGTGTGCCACATGGATGTGAGTGCCAGAAGGAGACTTTAGCTCTCTTTGAACTGGAGTTACAGAGTTGTAAACTGTCTGACTTCATGGTGAAAATCAAGCCCAGTTGCTCTGTAAGGGCATAAGTGTTATTAACCATCTCTCTGGGACCCCATTCATCTTATTCATCTTCCCATTTAAAAATACAAATAAAATTGGACAGAAAGAAACAGATAAACACATTCAAGTGCCTGGTAGGAAACAGACATTTGCTATATGCTATCACATGGCATGAGCATAGATTCTGAAATATTAAAAATGAAAATGATTAGTCTTCTATTAGGTGACTATGCTTGGTCGTGATTGTGAATTATCCATCATGAGCATCACCCACTAACCTATAAAAGGAGGTCTGTTCTAACAACAACCAAAGTTTGACAGAACTTAAGTTACTCTAAGCCACAAGGTTTATCCCTTAGTGTATAAAGGCCATAAATGGGTATGCCTATTAAGTTTTAATTATGAATTCCAGAATAAATCTAATTAAACTGATATATCTTAGGATAAATTTACATACCTGTAACTTCAGTTGAAAGGTTGATTGCCTCCATAGCACTGACAAGAGCATGTACACAAACCTATGCAGACAGATGCATACATAAACACAAGTCAAGATCCATGAATAAAATCTCTCTTATAATAATTTTGCAAAAACAGGTGGCCAGGAAGACAAGTATCTTGAGCTCTCCCTCATCTCCTTCAAATCCAATCATCCAGTCTCATCCCCCAGCTCTGTCAGACCACCTTTTATGGCTTTATCTCTCTCCCTAATCCTATCTCCAGTAGATTCAACAAATATTCCCATTATTCTCTTTCCTCCAATTCTTTGCTTTATCCTATCCCACAACTCCAGCAGGCATTCCCTGGGTACCTGTAGGACATAACTCAAGGAAAGCAGATAGCCTCTGGCCTCTTCTCCAAAATCAGTCCCCTAGTCTCATCCACATGCCGTTGTCTCCCCTTCCTCTCTCTCTCTCTCTCTCCAGAAGATCACACTGATCCTCTCTTCTAAAATTTCTCCCAACTTCTCCTGTTATCTCAGCCCCCAATTCCAGTAGACATTCCCTAGAAACCTACCAGTAAAACCTGGCAGAGAAGTAAGTAAATCATAAGGCAGGTAGACAAGCTTAAGATCATCATTCTCCTTGGTATCCTACATATTTAATGCCCATGTCTTATCCACAGCTCTGTAGCAGAATACTTGTGGCCTCCTCTCATTCTCTACACCTCATTTCATGGGAACAAAGTAGATCCATATGAAGCACTTTTCATTCTTGCCTCCTGTGGACCCCCAAACCTCCATCCTAGACCACTCCTTGCCCCAAGTGCCATCACCCAGCACCCTGCTGGGGTTTGGTCTAGTGCTAGTATCTAAATGGTAATTACTGGACCCCCAAGATCTGGTGGTTGTCCAGAGGAGCACATTTGCACATATATCTGTCCTTTTTGTGTGAGCTTTGCCTAAGAAATCATTCCTGTTTGACCAATAAAAAGCCTATACCTGGGCGGAGTGAAAGGAAGGTAGGAATGGCTATGGTTTGAGACCTTTAGGAACAGAAGGATCTTGGGAGAAGAGACAGGTATAAGGGTGGGGAGAAAGAAGGAAAAGAGGGCAAAAGGGGTTAGTGTGGATAAAAAGCACATGGCTAGATAATCATGGATGGAAGAAACTGGCCCAGATGAAGAACATTAGCAAGTATTTGGGGATTATGGATGGGAGTTAGCCCAGGTAGAAATTATTAGAACAAATTGCACTGGGATGGAGGCTTGTGAGATAAAGATAGCTTAGAAACTAATGTCTGCCATGCCCCAGGTGAAATAAGGCTATTCTAAAGTCTATGTGTCTGCGCTTTTATTGATTGTGATAACAGGTTAAATAATACAGGAGTAATAATTATAAAGCTAACAATAAAATTTCTTAAACCATACCATTAAATTACTCACAACAGTCCTTATACATTTTACCCAGGACCCCCAGTGACCACACTTCTCAGGATCACAGAAGACTTTCCTACCAAGCAATGCACAGCTATCACATTCTCCTGGGAGCAAAACATCCATCCACCAAAAACAAGACTGGGGTATCAGGAGACCTGGAATGACAATCCTCCCAAACTCCGATGCCGAGATACCAGCAAAATTACAATCAATAACAACCAGGATGATGTCTCCACTACAGACATTTTGTATGCGAAATGAAGTTAAGGCTTAAATTAGTCATTAAACTAGTTAAGGGGAAGATTGTCCTTCTCTATAAACATTTGGGTAGATTTTACAATCTAAAACTGAGATAGTCGACATTCGTCCTGAAGTCTTCTGATTATTCTAAGAATTTGAAAATCATTCTGGCACATCCAATTTCTGGTTTACTGTATGAGTTAATTTGTAAAGAGATCTTACTGTAATGATAACAGTTTTATTGTCTGTTATTCAAATGTTTGATAGTAAATTTTGGGAGGTTTCCAAAATGATCAAAATGTTTTCTGTGTGTATATGTATGTGGGGGTGGTAGAGGGGTATTGAGCCCAGGGCTTAATTTGTAGTAAGCTAGCAGAACCTGTAAGACCTGGTGTCTCACTGCTCAGGAGCTCAGGATCGCACCCTTCCCAGGAATTCTCACAGACCACAACTCGATGCAAAAGCAAGAGGTTTATTGCTATCAGGACAGGGTCACCCTCCAAAGACAGGAGACAACCCCGAACATGCAAGACACAGGGTTTTTATACCTGAAAATCAGACCACTTTTGCTCTATAGTTTACAGCTGGTTGTAGATAGTTTCCAGCTGGTTAGTTATTGTTTACAGCTGGTTGTTTCTCAGAACAGTTCACCCTGCCCTTCAAGAGCTATCTGCACTTGGCTTCAATTCAAATAATCAGTTGTTTATCTCATTCCCAGGTGGTCCCTCATTCCCCCCTTTTCTTTTTGCCTCAATTTTAACCCTAAAATTGTGCACCAACCTCAGGGAGAGGTTGATACTGTCTCTGGAGCATCAGGACCTGAACTTCACTTACACATTCCCTGAAAAAGGCAAGTCCTGGTCAGAGAGTTTATTGTCCCTGATGAGTTTCAGTTTTAGCGGGCTGCTGGAAGCTTGGACTTTCCAGGTGTCTGCAGCTTGATGAAGAGCTGGCTTAATGTGTGTCACGTGGATCCAAGCTGTGATGCCCTCTACTTTGATGACAGTTGGGGTGGTGAGCAGGACATAATAAGGACCCTTCCACCAAGGTTCCAGATTCTGGCTGTGGTGTCATCGAACATATACCAGATCTCCAATCTGGAACTGATGGGGCACATCCAAGGACCCAGGTGCACATGCACTGCCAAGCTTGCTCCAAATCTCTTTATGAATAAGCTGCAGTCCTTTCAGCCTGGACAACAAGTCAGAGTTGCCACTAGTTATGCCAAGGGGGTCCCCAAGAAGAGTCAGGGGAGCAGGAACCTCATATAGTAGATTGAAGGGAGTTAGGCCTATTAAGGAGGGAGTATTTCTGACTCTAAAAAGGGCCAAGGGAAGGAGCACCACCCAGTCACTGCCAGTCTCCATGGTCAATTTGGTGAGAGTCTCTCTTAGAGTACTATTCATTCTTTCTACCTGTCCTGAACTTTGGGGTCTATAAGCATAATGTAATTTCCAATTGAGCCCCAGAAACCTGGCCACCACCTGACTTACCTGATCAACATAGGTCAGCCCATTGTTTGACCCAATTACCTTTGGAATACTGAACTGAGAAAAAAATGTCTTCCAGAATCTTTTTGGCTATGACCAGAACAGTTTCTTTCTTTGTAGGAAAAGCTTCCACCCATCCTATGTTTACCCTCTGACAGGGTTCACACTCCCGAGTCACTCTCTCAGTCAGGGAGGTGAGGTTTAGTATTCAGTACTGGGATTGGCAGGCAATTTCAGCCAATTTCTTTGCCCCCAAGTGAGTCCACTTATGCATCTGAGTTATTAATTTCTCAACATCTTCCTGTGATAGAATGATCTTACCTTTGGAGTCAATCTATGCCCCCACATGGGTGTCAAATATCCCCTGTTTTTGCCGTATCAGCTTTAAGTCACTTTCTGAGTAGTTTAGTCGTTCTTCTCTGGGCAGCTCAGCGATCAGTGCCACTGGGACAGAGCTTCCTCTAGCGGCTGCTTTAGCCTCCTGATTGGCCATGTTATTCCCCTTTGCTGCCCTGGAAGTTTCCTTCTGTTGTCCTGGGCAATGAATAATGCTTACCTTGGTGGGCAGCAACAAGGCATTGAGCAAAGCCAGAATCTCATTTTTATATTCAAGAGCAAAGCCTGGTAATGTGTCACTCGGTCATTCGTGAGCCAGTGATCAAATGGCTGCCTTAAGACACTCTCAAGGGCATGAGGCACATAGATGATGAGGTCCTGTCCCCGAGTCAGTTTGCATCTTTTACTAGTGCTGCCACCACTGCTGCTACTATTCGCAGGCTGGTTGGCCATCCTGCCACTACTGAATCAAGCTTTTTGGATAGAGAGGCTACTGGTCTTTTCCAGGGTCCAATTTTCTGTGTCAGCACCCCTTTGGCCATTCCCTGATTCTTGGCCACATAGAGATGGAAGAGTTTGGTCACATCAGGGAGTCCCAGTGCTGGGGCCGACATTAAGGCTTGTTTGATATTATCAAAAGCAGCTTGTTCATCCTTTCCCCAGATGAAAGAAAGAGTCGTTGCCATTTGTAAGGTCATACAGAGGGGCTGCCATCTCGGCAAATCCCAGAATCCAGCCGGCAAAACCCCGCTGTACCTAAAAATTCCCTCAGTTGTTTAGTAGTCCTCTGAGGGGGAATATGAAATACAGTCTGTTTTCTAGCCTCCAATAGCCATCTCTTAACTGACCTGTTTCCTGCAGAGCTGGGGCTTTTTCGCTGATGCTCTGTAGCCGAGCTCACCCAGCTCTTGCAACAGCCAGTCGGTGGCTTCAAGGCAGGTTTCTTTACAATCTGCAGTTAATAGAATATCATCCACATATTGAAGAGTTACCTGGGGATTAGTGGCCCAGAAGTGAGCCAGGTCCCAGTGTAGGGCTTCATCTTCCTTTTGGGACAATCCTTGATCCAGTGTCCTTTCTCCTTGCAATAGGCACAGTGATCCTTAGACAGAGGGCCCCTCCGATCGCCAGGAACTCTCTTCCTGCACTGCACACTGCACTGTGGCCAGGATCTTAGTCAACTGTCTTGCCTCTTATCCCTTTCTATTTCTCTCACTTCCTGCTCTTTCTGCGTTCTTTCCTTTTTATCTTCTTCCATCTCTGGGCTGTAGAAAACCTTTTCTGCTAGCTGCACTAAATCCTTCAACAACTTGTCCTGTAAACCCTCTATTTTCTGGAGTTACCTACAAATATATCTGGCTGACTGGTCTATAAAGGTTATAGTCACCATTGCCTTATGCTCATCTGAGGTAGGGTCATAGGGCATAAACCAGTGGTAAGCCTCCATCAGCCATTCAAGAAAGGCTGTGGGAAATTCATCCGGGCCTGAACCATCTCCCTTACCTTCATCAAATTTGTGAGCTTTCGAGAGGCCCCACAGAGAGCCACCATTAGAGTCTGACAGTAGACCTTCAGGCTTTACCTACCTCCGGGTGTGTTGTAATCCCAGTTGGGGCAGGTGAGGGGAAAGCCATCATCAATCTCATTAGGGAGGACAGAAGGCCTCCCATCCATTCCCGGTACAGTCTTTCTCAACTCAAGGAGGACCCGTCCCATTCCTCGGTAGTCAGGAGAGCCTGAAAGAGTTGCTGGCAATCATCCCAAGTGGGCTGGTGTGAGAACAGGACAGATTCAAACAAATATATGCCCTATATCTCACCTCCAATAAATGATAGTCACAGTCTGTTCCATAATATAGTCTGTCAAGAAAGTCAAAGAAGAGACAAAGAGACAAAGAGAACAAGACAGGCAATTAGACAAGGACGCCCTTACAGGTGGTACCACAGAATTCTGATTGAGAAGCTGCCTCATGGCAGTCATCTCTGAGGAGAAACAGATGGGAGGAGGACCATCCCAAACCTAGCCTCCCCAGATGGAATCTGGAGCGTCCTCCAGTTCCCAGTCAAGAGATATTCTGACACATCTGTCTATTGTAATGACTGATCAGACGACCAAAAAGGTCCAGATAGACGCCTAAACAGAAACAGAGTGGTGGTATACCAGAAATCAGACTAACCTTTTCCGAGCTTGACCACTGAGCCCAGTCTGGTGAGGATCATAGAAGGGCACAACATTTCCTGGCCAACGCACCAAAATGTAAGACCTGGAGTCCCACTGCTCAGGAGCTCAGGATCATGCCCTTCCCAGGAACTCTCACAAACCACAACTCAATGCAAAAGCAAGAGGTTTATTGCCATCACGATAGGGTCGCCCCTCCAAAGACAGGCGATAACCCCAAACATGCAAAACACAGCGTTTTTATACCTAAAAATCAGGCCACTTTTGCTCTATAATTTACAGCTGGTTGGTTATGGTTTACAACTGGTTGTTTCTCAAAACAGTGCACCCTGCCCTTCAAGAGCTATCTGCACCTGGCTTCAATTCAAATAATCAGTTTTTTTTTTCTCATTCCCAGGTGGTCCCTCAAACCATGATTCCAAAACTTCAGATTTTAATGAATGGTTAAGTATGAGATAAAGATACAAACATGAAAGTGTGCATTGTATGAAGTTTTTCTTCTTAGAAAATATTGTCTTTACTAGGAAATAGTAACAACCTTGGAGGCTCAGACAGCAATGGTAGATTGTGATGAGTAAGAACATTCATCTCTGGGACTGGATTTCTTTAACTACTGAAATGGTCAGCATGTTAAACTATTGTAAATCTACTTTCTCCTTTGTAAACCAGATTTGACTGCAGCATCTAACCCAAAGGGAAATTTGATACAGCATAAGTGCTCAATAAATGTTAGATGTTTCACTAGCCCCAATAGAAATGATGATTATAAAACTTTTAGCACACTAATCTTGTATGATCCACTTTTTACCTTTCTTAATATATAGTAGATATTAAAATTTATAACCCCTGCAATAATCTTGAATAATTAGCTTTATTTCTCTTTATTGGTACAAGACTATTAGAATAGATTAATTATGTTCTTTAGTCTATAGTTGATCACAGAAAGCATTGTGAACATGTATATTCTTATTTATCTTTTTCCTCTGAGTCCATTCTTCCTTAAAATAAACCTATGGTAAAAAACATATAAAACTGAAGACTATTTATTTGAAATTGTTTTTAATTGACTGATTGAGTCAGAGCCTTACCTTGTAGAACAGACTGCTGTAATACTCAAGCTGGTAGAAATCCTCAAGCCTGGGCCTCCTGAATGATGGGAAATAGTAGTGTCATTTGCAACACTTCTAAATTCACAGAAGAATGTTTTTAAAAAATATAGAGAATTCCTGTTAATATTTTGGCCTGCTCTTCTTATTCTTATGGCTGCTGGTTCTGTTACAGTGCTGAGCTTTGAACCCAGAGCTGGCACATGCTCTGCAAAGTCCCTCCACTGAATTACAGGCACAACCTCCAAGGGGTTATTGTGAAACTCTGAAATAACCATATGAGAACTGTCAATGTATATAGAAAATAAGAATAGTTTTGATAAGCAATTAAAGATCCAACAGCTTTTCCATAGGTCTTCATCTGTTTTAGAATATAATTCATGAGTCTTTTGTTGAGTTTTGTGTCTTTTACTGAAAGTACCTGGTTAGATATGTAGAAAGGAATATTTGGATACTAGATGTTTGTTGAAAATGGATAGAAGTTATAGATTCAAATATACATACATGTGTAAAATGCATTCACATACATTTTTTATAATTGATAATGGACAATATCTAAAAGTTGGAAACAATAGCCTATTACATTCATATTAGCTGTGTGTATAAACCTTATACGTACAAATACCGACGCAGTGTTTTTTAAGGAATTTAGAGTAATTTTATCAACTGCCTTTTCAGTTAATATGAGATTTTTACACTACAAAGGAGAATATATGCAATTAAGATTAATAAATGTTTACTGTTTTGTTGGTTACAGTTATACAAAAGGATGATTTGTGGTTGAAGGTCCTATAGTTTCCTGGCCTTGCTAAATGGCAGCACTAAAATAAAACCTCTATTTCATTATGCATATCCAGTGTGATGCTTCAAAATACTTTCGTGTAGGATTTAAGTCAGCGTTGCTCAGTGTATGGGTCACAAACTCTTAGGGGTTGTCAGCAGACCCTATCACAGGTGTCTCCAAAGACTGTTTTTCAACTATTTACAGTACAGTTCATAACAGTAGCAAAATTACAGTTATGAAGTGACAGTGAAAATAAATTTATGGTTGGGGGTCACTATAACATATGGGACTGTATTAAGGAGTCACAGCGTTAGGAAGGTTGAGAACCACTGATTTTAAGTGAATATATATATACTCTACAAATTTTTCATAGGTTCTAATGATAGAAATCATATCTCTAATTATTCTTTAATAAAACATACAGTTTAATATAGATATGACACCACAAATACATCAAAAACTAGAGAGAGATTATGAAAGAACTGTTTCATTTCATCAGTAAATATCTAAATTGAAAATGTACCTTATATAATTTGCATAAAATATTTCTTTGGGCCAGGCTAATGCCTAAATTCTTATGGGCACTTGTGGAAATATTTTTGGAGGCTATCGTCTTCTTTTTTTCTTTTTTTTTTTTTTTCATTTAAATTTTTTTTTAATTTTTTATTTGACTTTTATTAATTACACTTTATTCATTTTGTATCCACCCATAAGCCCTTCCCTCCCCTGTCTGCATGCATGCCCCTCCCCAAGTCCACTGATAGGGGAGGTCCTCCTCTCCTTCTTTCTGATCTTAGTCTATCAGTTCTCATCAGAAGTGGCTGCGTTGTCAGGGTTCTAGGTTATCTCCATGACTCGTCCTTGGTTGGAGTTTGAGTCTCTGGGAAGTTCCCTGTGTTCAAATTTCCTTGTTCTGTTACTCTCCTTGTGGAGTTCCTGTCCTCTCCAGCTCTTACTATTTCCCACTTCTTACATAAAATTCCATGCACTCTGCCCGTAAGTTTGCCATCAGGCTGAGCATCTGCTTTCACAGTCTGCATGGCAGAGGCTTTCAGAGGCCCTCTGTGGCAGGTTCCGTGGTTGTTTCCTGTTTTCTTCTTCTGGCTTTCAGAGGCCCTCTGTAGCAGGTTCCTAGGTTGTTTCCTGTTTTCTTTTTCTTCTGATGTCCATCCTCTTTGCCTTTCAGGATGGGGATTGAACATTTTAGTTAGGGTCCTCTCTTTTGCTTAGTATGTTTAGATGTACAGATTTTAATGGGTTTATTCTATGTTGTATGTTTATATGAGTGAGTATATACCGTGTGTGTCTTTTTGCTTCTGGGACAACTCACTCAGGATGATCCTTTCCAGGTCCCACCATTTGCCTGCAAATTTCATGATTTCCTTATTTTTCATTGCTGAGTAATACTCCATTGTATAGATGTACCACAATTTCTACATCCATTCTTCAGTTGAGGGGCATCTGGGCTGTTTCCAGCTTCTGGCTATTACACATAAAGCTGCTACAAACATGGTTGAGCAAATGTCCTTTTTGTGTACTTGAGCCTCTTTTAAGTATATGCCTAGGAGTGGTATGGCTGGATCTTGAGGAAGCGCTATTCCTAGTTGCCTGAGAAAGTGCCAGATTGATTTCCAGTGGTTGTACAAGTTTCCATTCCCACCAGCAGTGGAGAAGGGTTCCCCTTTCTCCACAACCTCTCCAGCATGTGTTGTCACTTGAGTTTTTGATCTTGGCCATTCTAATGGGTGTAAGGTGAAATCTCAGGGTTGTTTTGATTTGCACTTCCCTAATGGCTAATGAGGTTGAACATTTCTTTAAGCGCTTCTCTGCCATTAGATATTCCACTACAGAGAATTCTCTGTTTAGCTCTGTTCCCCATTTTTTAAGTGGATTACTTGGTTTTCTGCTTTTCAGCTTCTTTAGTTCTATATATATACTGGATATGAGTCCTCTGTCAGATAAAGGGTTGGTGTTGATTCTTTCCCAATCTGTAGGCAGTCTCTTTGTTTTGATGACTGTGTCCTTTGCTTTTACAGAAGCTTTTCAATTTCATGAGGTCCCATTTATTGATTGTTGCTCTTAGAGCCTGTACTATTGGTGTTTAGGAAGTTTTCTCCTGTACCAATGAGTTCTAGGGTATTCCCCACTTTTTTTATAGCTGATTTAATGTATCTGGTTTTATGGTGAGGTCTTTGACACACTTGGACTTCAGTTTTGTGCAGGGTGATAAGTATGGATCTATTTTCATTTTTCTACATGTAGACATCCAGTTGGAACAGCACCATTTGTTGAAGATGCTATCTTTTTTCCATTGTATGGTTTTGGCATCTTTGTCAAAAATCAGGTGTCCATAAGTGTGTGGGTTTATTTCTGGGTCTTCTGCTCGGTTTCATTGATCCTCCATTCTGTTTCTATGCGAGTACCATGCAGTTTTTATAACTGTTGCTCTATAGTACAGCTTGAGATCAGGAATGGATATACCTCCAGAAGATCTTTTATTGTAAAGGATTATTTTAGCAATTCTTGGTTTCTTGTTATTCCATATGAAGTTGAGAATTTTTCTTTCAAGTTCTGTAAAGAATTGTGTTGGCAATTTGATGGGAATTGCATTGAATCTGTAGATTGCTTTTGGTAAGATGGCCATTTTTACTATGTTAATCCTGCCAAGCCATGAGCATGGGAGATCTTTCCATCTTCTCATATCTTCTTCTAATTTCTTCAGAGACTTGAAATTTTTTTCATACAAGTCCTTGACTTGCTTGGTTAAGGTTACACCAAGATACTTTATGTCATGTGTGGCTATTGTGAAGGGTGTTGTTTCTCTAATTTCTTTCTCAGCCCTTTTGTCTTTTGTATACAGGAGGGCTACTGATTTTTTTGAGTTAATTTTGTATCTGGCCACTTTGCTGAAGGTGTTTATCAGCTGTAGGAGTTCCCTGGTAGACTTGTTGGGGTCACTCATGTATACTATCATATCATCTGCAAATAGTGATAATTTGACTTCCTCCTTTCCCATCTGTATCCCCTTGATCTCCTTCAACTGTCTTATTGCTCTAGCAAGGACTTCCAGCATTATGTTGAAGAGATCTGGGGAGAGTGGGCAGCCTTGCCTTGTCCCTGATTTCAGTGGGATTGCTTTAAGTTTCTCTCCGTTCAGTTTGATGTTGGCTATAGGCTTGCTGTATATCGCCTTTGCTATGTTTAGATATGTGCCTTGTATCCCTGATCTCTCCAATACTTTAAACATGAATGGATGTTGGATTTTGTCAAATGCTTTTTCAGCATCTAGGGAGATTATCATGTGATTTTTTTTCTTTCAGTTTGTTAATATGGTGGATTTAAAATTTTTAAAATATAAAAAATATATATTTTAAAATTATTGATTTATTGTATTATATGTGTATGAGTGATTTTGTCTACATGAATGTACATACATTACATGTGTGCCTGATACCTACAAAGTTCAGAAGAGAACAACAGATCCCCTCAAATGGGAGTTTCAGATAGTTGGGCTATGAGCAACCACCTGGTGTTGAGAATTGAACCCAGGTCTTCTGCAAAGAGTAACAAGTCTTCTCTTCTAAAGCACTGATCTATCTCTAGCCCCAAAGCATCATTTTCAAAATCTACTGCAAAAGTGCTTGTGGCTAGTGCCTTTTCAAATAGTCTTGCAACCACAGCAGCATTGAGGCCTCCCAGCTCCTTCCCTTCTGGAATAGTACATAGTTTTCTGCCCTAGCAAAATGGCAACATTGCATAGTCATTTTTGTTCTGAGATTTTAAAATTTATTTCCTTGTACTTATTTTTCATTTCCTTGTCATGCATTTGTATTCCCTTATGTGACTTGTCTCTTCATGTAATGTACCTATTTTTCTTGATTTCCTGTCACTTTTTGTGATGTGTAGCACACTCTTGAAAACTTCAAGTTATTAATCATTTGGAGTTTTAAATTTTTCAAATATCATGTCTCAACTTGTCATTTTTCTCTTACATTTGTTGATGTTTTCCTTTTTTTAATATAAATCCTTAATTTGATGGAGTCCAATCCATCAATTACTTTTTTCTTATGTACTTTCAACTTTTTTCTTTTATCTTTGATATAATGTATCTGCATCATCATGTAATTTTGTTCAAGGAACTGTTGTCCAAGTTTAGTCTCTCCGAGCAATGATATTTCATTACTTCCCTTATTATTTAAAATTTTATATTTAAATATAAATGTATTAAAGTTAATTTTTCCCTTTGATATTTATATATGCTCATATTCTAATAATCATAAATTCAAATATTTTGTTAATCCATAAAATTAAAGCACACATCATAATTTTCTTTACCTAGTTCCATAATTTTTGAAAGAGACATTACACATGTATTTACATTAAAGTTCTTTACAGAGTGGAAAACAAGGCATTTTTTTCAGAATGTGATTAAATATTTTCATAACCAACATGTAGTAAACTTTCACAAGACCCTGGTAACAATGATGTTTATAATATTCTTAGCCTGAACTGCCATTAACGTCCCATGTGCTACCATGCTAAGTGTTTCTTCTTTACATGAATGTCCACAGGGATATTACACAAAGAAATTTCTTTTATGTTCACTTCAGTACCAAAATCATCTCTACATGAGGTGAATTCTGTAAATGACTATGCACTATTTTCATAATGATAGGTCCACTTATCCTAAGGATTAATACTTTTAAAGTAGTTGGTTTTTTTTTTTTCTTTTTTCTATTTTGAGACATGGTTTCACAAGCTGATCTTGTACTCACTAGTTAGCTCACAATGGCCTCTGCAGTTTCACACACACACACACACACACACACACACACACAGACACACAAAGACACACACACCTATGTTTCAGGAACATTAAAATGACTGTCTTGTGCCACCATACCACACTTTAGGATTTCATATGTCAGGTATGTGGAAAGTGCTTTACAAGAGAACTTGTTTCGCATTAGTAAATACCCAATTTATTTGATGCAAATATTTCCAGTATGTCACAGCTGATTAAACTTCATACCAGTAATTTTAATTAACATACCCAATTTCACATAGCTTGATCTGAAATTTACAGTTTGTTCTGCCTAAATCCAAATCTTCTATGCATCACTAGGATACAAAACTGCTACACAAGATTGGGCAAGAAAACATCCTTTCTTCTATAACTATTGTGGAATAAAAAGATACTCATACAAACTTCTCAGCAATTCATGGGAAAGAAGGTGTGTTTACAAGTTTAATCTTAGGCAACAGAATATGATATAGAATTTTTTTTTTTTTTTTATGAATGAAGGTTCTATTTGATTGAGGAGTTTTCATTACATCTCTGCTGTTTGAAAGTCCTAGACTGCTACATTTAATTGTCTTCCAAACAAAAGGTTGATGGTGAGGCAGTCTGTAGAATAAAATTTGTTTATGGAAAGGCATTCTAATGTGTTGTCAGCTTGTCCGCTTGAGTTGAAGAACTAACTGTGTGAGTGGGAATTTAATGTGAACACTGCGGGACTCATTTTCAAACCGTGGTTTTGTCAGGCAAACATATGCAGCCTCAGGGAGAATGCATGTGCTTTAGCAAGAACTTTTTAGAGTCATAGTTTGAAACTTTCATGGGTCTAAAAGTGTCTTACGACTTTCTCCTGTACACACTGACAGCAGATATAATTCATTCATATTCCCTGCAACACTTACTCATGATTTGTGGTACATTTGGTCATAAACTTCCTGGCATGCTTTTTATTAGACTTAATATAAATTACTCACTGAATATTTCACACAGATGCAAAATGGTGAACATATTTTGTTCAATATGCTTATTTATCCTTTCTGCTTACAGTTCTGGTTTTTAGTATGTTTTTTGTTTGTTTGTTTTGCAGATGCAAATTATTTAACCAATTAATTTGATAACATTCCATGTGAGTTTATCTATCCTACTGATGGTGACTAACTTAGATTAGGATGAAAATAGTCAAATAGAAAGAAAATCAGCATTATCTTCAGGTAACCAAAGGTTTAAATTTGACTCAATCAGCAAGTAAAGGCCAAAGGAAATAGTTGTTATTTCTTTCTTTATAGTTTAGTCATAACTTCTTATTCCACACACGTGTAAAAGAGGTGTCCCCTGACAGAACACCATCCTTATATGTCAACAAAAATGTGTTCCTAGGTCTCTCTTACTACGCCTAAGATTTAGGTAAGTTCTAAAGCAGCCTTTCAGTTCCCTAATTATAACAGAACCTTATTTTCAAACTAAACTGAATTCTTATTTTTGGTTTTATATTTTCCAGCTTTCACCTTATCTCCTTTGGAACTTAACCAAAGGTGCCATTTCCATAATTTCTTCTATAAAACAATAAAAGTATCAAAAGCACAAATAAGCATAACATTTTTGGAGGAACACAATCTCCCAAAACACACATCCCAAGAAAATAACATGAAAGGTAGAATAAGTTGATAGATTTGGTTCTTGATAGTCTGTAGAAATATAAAGTTATAGCTATCAGTTGGTCTAGTTTATTGTCTTTCCTCTCTGATTTCTCTCCCCACCATCACTTTCTTTCACTGGAGGATCTTTGTTATTTATCTATCTGTATTTATTCACTACAGTATTAAATAAGATAATTTACTATTTATTTGTGAAATTATTAGATATATATTTAACTTTTATTTATTTATCTATTAAAATTTATTTACTTTGTAGACCAGCTGTAGCCACCTCTATCTCCTTCCAGTCCCACCCACTTTCTCTCTTTTCCCCTTATGCCCCTTCCTTAGTCCACTGAGAGGAGTATTGGTCTCTTCAGGCCCCTCTGGGTCCAGGTTTTTTTGGCTCTGTTGGTCTCCTAATACAAGGAACAGAGAAGGAACCTTCCACAGGAGGCCTCTAAAAGACTCCATACATCAAGGTAAGAAAGAAACCTTGTTCCATAAGGTTTCTTCCTGGAGGGAACAGAAACTGAATATTGAGCAATTTTTACCCAGCATTCCTAGAAGAGTTTAAGGTATAAGTAAACAAGTTTGCTTTCTGGTTATTTTGGTGTTTTCTTCATGCATAATCTTTTTTTTTTTTTTTTTTTTTTTTTTTTTTTGCCAGATGCTATTTCATACATGAGTGCTTGCTTTCCTGCACATGATCTTACTTTATTTAACACTGATACAGTAGTAGGAAGAAAGAACATAAATGGAAAAAAAGATTTATTCTGGCTTATGATTTGAGAAGACACAGTCTTTTATGTAGGGAAGATGTAGACAGTGTGGCTGAGGACTAGGGAACCAAGGATATGAGGTGCCTGACTGGCTGTCAGGAGGCAAACAGCTCTTGGGTAGTGGAGTCAGGCTTTAGTTCATAAGACTCATTCCCACCTTTTAGCTCTCTCAGAAACACCATGGCACTCAGCAAGAGCAAGCACCTGATGATTTGTGTCAAGGAGGGAGCCAAATCGAAAGTGGTTGGTCCATTTTCTAACAAACACTGGTATGATGCAAAAGCTCTGGCTATGCTCGATATTAGAAGCACTGGAAAAACACTAGTCACAAGGACTCAAGGAACCAAAATTGTATCTGATGGCCTCAAGGGATCTACAGAATGATGAAGTTGAATTTAGAAAATTCAAGCTAATTACTGAGGGTGTTCAGGGCAAAAACTGTCTGATTAACTTCCACAGCAATGACCTTACCTAGGACAAAATTGTTCCATGGTCAAAAAGTGGAAGACCATGATTGAAGGTCATGTTGATGCCAAGACAACTGATGACTATTTGTTCTGTATTGTGCTGGTTTCACTAAAAACACAACAACCAGATATTCAATACTTCCTATGTGCAGCAGCAGCAAGTCTGTTCAATCCAGCAGAAGATGGAAATCATGACCCAAGAAGTACAGACGAATGACTTGATGGAAGTGGTTAATAAGTTGATTCCAGAAACCACTGGAAAAGATATAGAAAAGGCATACAAGTCCACTTATCCTCTTCATGATGTCTTTGTTAGAAAAGAAACCCAAGTTTGAATTGTGAAACCTAATGGAGTTTCATGGTGAAGATGGTAGATCTGGAAAAAAAGACTGGTGACATGACAAGTGCTAAAACTCAACGAGCTGATGGACATGAACCACCAGTCCAAGAATCCATTTAAAAGACAGATTTTTAATAGTGACAAATAAAAAGTCCTGTTTCTGGAAACAAACAAACACTCATTCTCATGGCCCTAAAGCTGCAATAAAGGGCCATTGTGATAAAAGTTCTACAGTCGACTACAAACAACAACCAGATGTGGACCAAGTGTATAAACAAGTCAGCTTCTGGAAGACATTTTACACTTCAACACTCTGTAAGAATTAATTCCCATACTATTATTTGGTTTTGCTTTTTCTTTCTTATCTGAGGTCCTAAGAATCTTCAAAGTTAAGAGAAGCCACAGATAAGGACATTGCAACCATCTTGAAGATACCTGATAAGTTAGGGCCAGATGGAAGGAGAGGAGAACACCCCCTCTCAGGCAGACTCGAAAGGGGGCAGGGAGAAGATGAGGGAGGGAGGGGAGGATTGGGAGGGAAAGAGGGAGAGGACTACAGCTGGGATACAAGTGAATGTATAAAATTATTTAAAAAAAATATTTAAAAAAACAAAGTTAAGAGAAGAAATGTTAGTTCCATAATACCAGGGGAATTCCACATATTTAGATTACCAGTCTGCTGCCTATTCATGTTGAATGATCTTGCATTTAATTAATTATATTATATATAATAAATACATATATACTACATTCCCAAAATCATCTTCCCTGCTTATAGCAGCTGGCATTAAATTATTAATCATCATCAACTTTTAGTCTACCTTTCCAAACACAAAGAATGGGATTTTTAAGTTAGGAAAACAAATCAAAACCACTGTTTCTAGAACTTTATTGTAAATCAAGTATAGGGATAATATAACTTTGGCATATAACCTATATACAATATGTAGCATGGAGCTATTGATGCTGATTGATCATGGAGATTTGTGAGAAGGGAGGAAGAGCTGACACATGTTTTTTAGCAGCAGCACTCCTGACATGGTAAAATCTCATTAACTGAAAGCTACTATTTTTATATATGTGCAATAAGTGCTTCGCATACTCATTTCCTTACTAAAGAGGGATGACTTTTACTTTTATCACTCATAAAACGTAAATATTCTGCCTCTGCAACAAATGTGTATTTCTGTCTTTAAATCATACATGAGCTAAACAACCTCAACTTAATATCCTAATAATAAAATGTGATATAAAGAAGACAGCCACACCTGTAGTCCCAGCAGTCGGGGAGGCCAAGGCAGGTAGGTCTTTATGAGTTCAAGGCTAGCCTGGCTGACAAAGTGAGTCCAGGACAGCCAAGTCTAAACTGAGAAACCCTGTCTCAAAGAAAAAAAAAAAAACTACAATTTTTACTGCTTTTGATGATTTAAAATCCTATATATTTGAAGCCAAAAAAAAATAATTCAAAATAATTTTTCAATTATTTTGATACCAGTAATGTTTCATGTAGGAAATCATAGGGTACATAGAAGACATATTATAAAAGATTCTGATAAGTATTGGTAGATTCATGCCAATTTAGGAATTTGAATTTCACTTTCAATAGAACCAGGTGCACACTGACACATATAACTTTCTTTCTTTCTTTCTTTCTTTCTTTCTTTCTTTCTTTCTTTCTTTCTTTCTTCCTTATATCAAGTTAGTTCTTCACAATTTTATAGAGGTGTTTAATGTATTCTGACGACACTCTCCCTACTCTTCTTACCTCCCTCTCCACTCATCCCCTCTGTATCTGTGCTTTTCCCAAATTCATGATTTTTGATTTTGATTTATGACTTATTTTTAAACTATATCTGTTTGTGTTATCCTGAGGGACCTCTCCTATCAGTGCACTTGGGGAGGGGTATGGGAAGAGATGAGGGAGGGAAGGTGGGATTCGGAGGGGAAGAGGGAGGGAGCTACAGCTGGGATACAAAGTGAATAAATTATAATAAATAAAAATTAATTAATAAGACTCTAAGTAAATTAATCCTCTTTGTATTATCATGTCCTCTGTGGGTCTGCTTCTTCGTTCTAACTCAACTAGTGTTTACTGTAACTTCAGCTACAATAAAGAGAAAGTCCCACAGAAAAGAAGATGTTATAAACCATAGTGGGTTATGGCATAGGAAGAAGTGCCCTGTGGTTTTGGTTCTAATCGTTAATTATCCATGTTATATTTATTTATACTGAGGTATATTATTTACTTTCTGTATTTCCTTAGGTTTTGTTTTTATTTGTTCACAAGACTTTCCCGTGTATTAGGACATATAGAACAAACAAATTATTTAACATTCATAAAGTTCTTTGAAAATGACCCCTCCTAAGCAGATAATAAATGACATCTTGTATTAATATGGTATATTTGATAGCCTTTATGCTAAACTTCATTTTTACACTGACACACTATTCCCAACAATAATGAGCCTTTAGTTTTATTTCTTATTCTACACGAAATGTCAACTATTTATTCAAGTTGCTTCTAAATCTCATTAACACTACTCTGAATTTAATTGGAATTATATTAAATCCATAAATCAATTTGTGAAGAATCAACTTTTTGGTCCTTTTAATTACTCCTCGAATCTAAGAACTTGAATAGCACATCTCTAATTTTATTAGAATTTTTAAGATCCCTAAGCAAATTTCATATTCTTTATATTATTTACACATTTCTCATTGTAGAAAAGCTTCTCGTATGATTTCTGAACTGGTTGTTGTGGATGTATAGTGAAACAATTGTTTATATTGAGACATAATAAATCATCGTATCTCTTAATTTCATTTGATTAATATGACTGATTTACAGTTGGCTCAGTTACATCATTCAATAAGATTTTGCTATTTTCTACAAATATTGAAATTTAGTTTCTTCCCATAAATTTACAATTTACATCATTTTTTTTCCTCAAAGTAATTTAAAAAGCTAGAAGCTTCATACTATCAGGACCCTAGGGAATATGATTAATTCTTATTCAGAGCTAAAACAAGATAGACACCTGAAGCAGGAGAAGAGAGAGAACGCTGATCTCCTATAAAAGGCTCCACCTAGCAGGGGATCAAAGCACATGCAGAGAATCACAGCCAAACTTTGGACATAGCATAGTGAGTCTTATGAGGCTTTCTTAAAAGCATACTATGGTGATGATTTCATAGTGGTAAACCTCAAAGACATTCTCTGGCACTCAAAGCAGTGGATGAAGATAAATCCTTCTATACACTTCTATAGTCCTGTAAACTGTGTTTTCAGTGCCTGGAGATCTGGTTACTTTCCTGCCATGGGCATTGTTATGTATGTTGATCTATCTCCTACATCCATGTGATGTAAATAATGCTCCCCTATTATCCTGGAATGGTTAATAAAGTTGCTGATAGCCTGGTCTGGGCAGACAAAAGGAAAGTAGAACTAAGGTTTTCAATTTTGGGGCCTCAGAATGACCACTAATGAGAGGAGAAGAGGAGAATGGAGTTGGAGAGGAAAAAGGAATTCACCGTGAAGTAACCAGGAGTACATGGCCAAGAGGAGCTTTCTCTGTAGACTGGTCTGATGGAGCAGAGGCAGCCCAAATTGAACATGGGCAAGTATTTGGGATTTTGGATGGGAATCAGACAAGATACTTTAGAGTATTGATATCTGCCAAGATCTAGTACTTTAAGGTATATTATTAATCTAACAAGTTTCTGTGTCTTTTATTTGGAAAACATCTGGATTATGAATAGCTGGTGTCATAATAATTTCCTGTATTAATTAATATATACAGACTAATTAATTCATTTTACAGTTTTTTTTGATTTTTCATCAATTACACTTTATTCATTCTGCATCCCCCCATAAGCCCCTCCCTCCTCCCCTCCCGATCCCACCTTCCCTCCTCCCTCTGCTTGCATGCCACTCCCCAAGTCCACTGATAAGGGAGGTTCTCCTCTCCTTTCTGATCTTAGTCTATCAGTTCAAATCAAAAGTGGCTGCATTGTCCTCTACTATGGCCTGGTAAGGCTGCTCTCCCCCAGGGGGAGGTGATCAAAGAGCAGGCCAATCAGATTATGCCAGAGGCAGTCCCTCTTCACATTACTATGTAACCCAATTGGACTCTGAACTGCCCTGTGCAGGGGTTCTGGGTTATCTCTATGAATAGTCCTTGGTTGGAATATGAGTCTCTGGGAAGTTGCCTGTGTTCAAATTCTCTTGTTCTGTTGCTCTCCCTGTGGAGACCCTGTCCTCTCCAGCTCTTACTATTTCCCAGTGCTTACCTAAAATTCCATTCACTCTGCCCAACAGTTGCCCATCAGGCTCAGCATCTGCTTTGATAGTCTGTGGGGCAGAGGTTTTCAGAGGCCCTCTGTGGTAGGTTCCTAGGTTGTATCCTGTTTTCTTCTTTTTCTGATGTCCATCCTCTTTGCCTTTCCGGATGGGGATTGGACATTTTACAGGTTTATAAATACATTATCAATCATATAAAAGTATATTCCCTGGAAATGTAAAATGAGATCCCACTCATGTTGACTCCTGAGACTCTAGCAAGGTTTACCTCAAGGACTATTTTGTTGATGAAACCAGAGTTCACTCTTAAGATAAAATTGGTTTGGAGATTTATTTCATTTTGTAGAGAACAAACCTTGTATTCAAAAAGCCTTGAGGTCTATTGTCCAGCACCTGTTAAGTTAAACTGGATGCCACATGGCACACCTCTGTCTCTCTCTCTCTCTCTCTCTCTCTCTCTCTCTCTCTCTCTCTCTCTCTCTCTTTCATATATTAGATCCTGACTATAGATTCCCCTCTCTCCACCTCCACTCCTTGAAGCTGCCCCATCTCCTTTCTTCCCTACATCTCCTCCTCCTCCATTTCACATCAGAGAAAAGCAGGACTGCCAGAGATATCAGTCAAGCACAGAACATGTATACTAGGCACATATCCTCATATCACGGCTTGATGAGGCAACAAAATAGAAAAAAAAAAAAAAAAGAGTGACAAGAGCAGCAAAGGAGTAAAAGACAATTCCACTATTACTGTCTCACTTTTACTAATCCCACAAACACCCCAAGCTAAACAACTACAGAATGTTTGCAGGGGACCTATCATAGACCCATGCAGACTATGTGATTGCTGCTTCAGTCTCTGTAAGATTCTATGAGCACTGCTTCGTTGATTCTGGAAGAAAGAGATATGGCATTGAGAGCAATCTCACTAGTAATGCTAGCCATATTGGAGAGTGTTAGAATTCACTGAGAGACCCAGTACCAAAGAATAGAGTGTGAGAGTGACCAAGAATGCTTCTGAATATCAAGTTTGCCCATACCTATACACATAAGCCTATATACACACATGCCACCTATACACATATAACACACACACACACAAGAATATAAAATTACTCCATAATCCAGCGTCTGTACTAAGGTTACACAGATGAAAGGATATAATTCTGCATATATTGACGAGCACATATGTGTTCATTCTAACATCACTCATGATAGTTTTATGGATTCCACTTTGATAGCCAACAAAAAGTAAATCGATATAGAAACTGTGATGTGATGGTATACAAAAAGTACATATAGCTATAAAGAAGAATAAATTATAATATTTTTTAGAAAAAAATAGATGGAACTGGAGGTCATCAGGTTCAGTGAAATAAGTCAGAATCATCAAGATAATGTTTCTTGTTTTATCGCAAATGCAGAAATAGATTTCATAGAGACATTGTCAAAGTATTCATTCTATGAAAGCATAATTTCATAATAGCATTATTTTGTTCAGACTGAAAGAGTGTATTAATAAAAAAATCCAGAGTCTAGGATGAGACATGAGCAAGTGTGATGACTGAAGAATAGGAGATATCAGAAACTCTTGAGCACAGTACAAAGTCTCATGTTTGTGGATATTTGAATCATGATACAGTGATTCTTGCTGCATATGTAAAATTATCTTTCTGATACCAGTCATTATACATATTTACTATAAAGGTGAACTCTAGAAAATGAAATTAAATAAATAAACAAAATTAAGATAGTGATCTTTATTTTTATTAATTCAGAATAGTTTTAATAAAGAAGATGCCCTAACTTCTCAAACACTATTTTTCAAGTGCTAATCAGTTTTTTGATGTCTTATCTACATTTGAAGTCGGAAAGGAAGAAGGGTTTTGAAATCCATAAAATGACTCTAACAATAAGCTTGACAGGATTACAAATGCCTGTGTGAGACAGAGGGTTCCAGACAAAATGATCTTCAACTCTTTCTGGTGCATGTGCTTTCTGTCTTCATCTAGTTAAAATTGTGTGCACTTAACATTCATTTGCATATTATATAGACATTCCCCTTGATATTTTTAATCTTTGACATCTCATATCATTACTAAACCAATCACCGTAACATCTACTTCAAAAAATGATATATTACATCCCTTGAGTTTATCAATCATAGAACAATCTCAGTCCATCATCACATGAATTATTACAAAACTGTTTGATATGTGTACCAAAAAGGGGAAAGTAGTCTCTTGTCTTTGAACTTTTTAAGACAATCACATTAGGGCTGAACTGTACAGCACTCTCATGTCAATTATAAAGACATTATTCAATGGCTCCACTCAATCCATTTGACATACAGTTAACCCCACAACTTTTACTATTAACTTTCCTTTCTACTTCTTTTTTTATATTTGACACTTACACATCTTAAAAGATTGGTAGGATCTTTGAAATGGAATTTGAAATCAACCAGTGCAGTGTTTCTCTATGTGGGGTATATGAACCTGGGATGTAAATCAGAACGGTTTTTATTGAAACACAGGATGATTGCAGACAGTATCCTGAAAAGGCAATAATTAACCTTGAATCTTAGAGCAAGAAAGTTATTTTCTCATCTCAACTTTCTTTCCTTCCCTCAGGAGACTTCAAAGAGAATGAATCAGTATGTTGCTAATGTGCCTTTACCACATTTTCAACACTTGCCATTTAAAGCAGGATAGGGGAGACTTTACATTTATAGCCTATACTGCAGTAAGATAAAATAATACATTTTGGTTTTAACTTTGGTATCTTGTAGTCATATCTTGTAAATATAACTTCTTTACACATACTGTGATAATAAAATATTTCCCTTTAAATTTCTTTATTCATTAAAAATACTTGAAATAAGGAGATAAACAAATAAGAATACCATTGTACAAAATATTCAAAATCATGACAGCATCATTAAATATTAGTGAATCTTTACCTATTCTTTATATGATAAGTTTACTGTTATAGAACTAAAAATTCAATTTACTTAAGTTGTTTTGGTTTTAATTACTGTGTACAAACATATCAGCAGGCATATTCTCAAAGATTCTCCTATTCTGACCACACCTCTTCCTATTACATTTAAGAAATATCTCCTCCTCTCCTCAACTCCTTATATACTGAAGCTTTTATTTTTTGTTACTTAAAGTTACCCAACCTATGTTAATAAGATGTCTTTGTCTCTTGGCCTTGCACCTGGAGATGTTCTCCAACCCATAGGATAATTAAGTATTGTGTTCTTCCTCTTGAGTTACTGAACCACTGCATGTAGATCAAGTATCCCCAGCATATCTAGCCCTGGCAAAGCAAACACGTTCACCCCTGAAACCTCTCTCAGTGCCCAAGGTATATAAATCCCCGATTTCGCATGAAATAAACATGCTGGGTGCTACATTCTGCATGATACTGTCAGCTTTCCACCATGGCTGATTGACATTAGTCATTTATTCTTATAAAGAAAGGGTTCCCCTCCTTCCTGGAGACTGGCCACTGAACTCCCAGGACTTGGCTGCCAGCTAGGCTGGCTGGAGCTAGCCTAACCCACTGTAACTTCCTGAACAACAGGGGAAGCATTGCCCTGCCTGAACATACCATCAGGCCAACTGGCCTTTCATCTCACAGGAAATGCCTTCTGGCCTGTTTTGAGCCTCCGCCTGCATCCTCTGTCCTGCCTAGCAAAGCAGTTTAACCAAGGATCTGTAATACTTTGGTATAATCATAAGCTTTGGAATGCCTGAGCTTCCATTGCCACCAGCAATCTCATTTTAAAAGAGCTAACTAATTGTAGCACCCAGTGGAAATTCACTTCCACCTCCCCTGGTGAGACTGGGAGCCTTATCTTATGCAGGGGCCTAGCCCTAAATCCTAAAGTGCTCTAGAGGTTTCTGGAAGAAGACATGGGACCTTTGATCTCGGCCCAGCTGAACACAGCAGCCCCCATGCCATGCATGGACACTGAAGCTGGCAGATCATCAGAGGACAGCAGGACCACAGGAGCATGCAGGCCCCTAGTAGAATGACCAGCCAGAATTCTGCAGGACAGAGAACAGAGAACAACAGCCAGTGGTGTACAATCACTTCCAAAGTCTCTACCCAAACCCTAGAGGTCTAAGTAGCCTCAGTTCCCTCATTAAATGAGCTATCTCACTGGAGTTGTCTCCTACTAGTCTGTTCTCTTCATGTTCACAGCCACCTGAGGCTTCTTCTGTTTCTGGCTGCCCGACTGAGCCTGTGTCCCTTCTCATGATCCACAGGTTACGATTGGCAGCCAATCATTTGGCAGCTGATGCCCAGTATGGGGCTCAAAGACCACCAGGACTCACAGAAGGAACGTGAGCAACCCGACCCTCTACAAGGGACATCAATCAACACCCCTTTCACCAATCTTGTTTCTCAAAACAAAGGCAAGCAATCTTTCTTTCTTTTTCTTTTTTTCTTCTGTCTTTTATTTCTGGTTTGCACACTCAAAAGGAATAAAACAGAGAGAAGTATCAGTTGATATCCTCTGGCCAAGCCTACTCCTTGGCAAGGGTGGAATGCTTCCAGCCTTCTGTTTAAACTCCAACTGTGTGAATGGTATCAGCTACACCATTATACTTTTCTTCTTATAAAAATCTGGTGACACATCAGCCAGTTAAAAACCTCTAGGGTGGCTTTGCACTTTCTGAAATTTGCAGACAAGCTGTGTCTGGAACTCTGGGGAATCCCCTTGGAGTGACACCCACTCCTTTGTAGGACATTCTCCTTTGACCTTGGCATTTCCACAATTTCTCTTTGTCATAGGAAACTCTTCATCTCATCAAAAGGAATCCCAGCTCAGGAGCTACAAGCATTACTCAAATCATAAAACTCATGCAAAGAGGGGCTGCTTTCTATCCCTCCCTGGATGGTAGCAGAAGACCCCACCACATCAGATGACTATGATGTTAATGAATGTCCTGAAAACCATCGCATTGCAGACCCCATAGCCCTAGAAAATGCCATAGAGGTAATACACCAAACAATTGCTTCCTCAGTCTTGGCAGCATACTCTGGCCCCACCCAAATAATGATTACAGTAGTAATAATAATCATAAAAACTTTAAAAAACCTCCCCCTTGATTACCCTCAATTCTGAGGACAGCTGTTAAGTCCCTGTCTGGACTGGCTCTCTAATGAGTCTATCTCAATGAAACAATGGTCTCTATCAAAGGAGAGACTTGAAGCACTCAAATTTTTAGTCAAAGAACAACTACAGCTTCACCATATTTTCCCTTCCTACAGTCTATGGAACACCTCTGTGTTCAGTATACAAAAAAAGAGGTCAAGGGGATGGAGACCACTGCAAGATTTAAGGGTGATTAATAAAATTATGCAAGTTTGGGTGTCCTCCCAAAGGAGGCTACCTCTCATCTTTACCATTCCCGCCAATGTCTCCCTTTTAACAAAGGGATATTAAAGACTACTTTTCCTCTGTCCATGTATCCACTCACAGGAGTAGAAGAAGGTTTTTCCTGCCTAACCTATGCTCTGAGAATAATGACTCATGAGACTCACTAAATATTATACAAGTATAACTAGGTCATATAACTAGGTTCTTCTTCTCTGACTAGCTTATAAATTAAAATAACCCATTTATACTAATTTACATTCTACCATGTGGCTGGTTATCTGGGCTGAGTTACCATGCATCTGTCCTCTTCACTTCTTGCCAGCTGAATCTTCCACACCAGTCTTTCTCCCAGAATCCCTTCGGCTTGGATGTCTCATCTTCTATTTCCTGTGTAGGTTATAGGCCATCAGATGTATTACTGACAGGTGCTATGTCTATACAACACACAAGATATTCCTTCTACACAAGAGATTGCCAACACTTTGCCTTCTCAATACCCCTGATCAACAACTCTGAGCCACCCTTAAGATATGGGTGGGCAGTCCCACTCTGCCAAGGGATGGCAAACAATCACACCATCTGCCAGGAGGCTGTTGACAGAGCAGTAAAGTCCTATTTAGACAAAGGACTCTGCATTTATCATTATATGGATCCTATCTTAATGTGGAGAGACTTTTCTACCACCACCCCCACCTTAAGAATGAATTAATACCTTCCATATCCTCCCTAGGATTTAAAATAGCTCCTCAGAAAATACAGCTTATTCTACTCATAACATTACTGAGAACAGAAATTTCACCTCAATATGACCTCTTAAAAGCACCCTTTTTTTCCCCCTCAAACTTTAACTCTTGCCTCCCTGCAGAGCTTTTTGAGAAACATTAATTGAATTTGACCATGGCTTTCCCTCCCCACCAATGCCCTACAGCCTGTCTTTGATCTAAAAGAGGATTAAAAACCCTTCCTCCTGGAGAGCTGTCTCTTCTGAGGCAGGTAAGGCTTTAGGCACCATTAATGCAGCCCTAGAAGACATGACACTTGCTAGGGATGATCCTGCAATGCCTGTGCAGCTTGTTTTTATTTCTTCCCCTCTTACTCTCCTAGGAGCATCGTGTCAGTGCCAGGGAGTGTTGGGAGAATGGCTCACATCCAGAAAGGGGGTGCATCTGTAACCCTAATTGAGGTTGATAAACTCAGTGTTATGGTTAGAAATGGCCGCCATAGAGCCCCGCAAACCTTAGGAAAAGAACCTGATATCCTTGTTATTCTGCTTTCTCTCTCCTACATCCAATGTCCATACAGAAATCACTCCTGTCCTGCTAGTCACCTAATTGGATTCCTAGAACAAACTGATGAGGAAAGATGAGCTTCTGCCCTACCTCTACAGCAGTGCATATCCACTCACCCAGGCTCTTTGCAAAGAAGCCCATCACCAGTGCCCCCTCAATGATCACTGAAGGAGGAAAGAGGGCACCTGTGACAGTAAACAACTACTCTCCTGGGGATGAACCCCCATAGTTCAATTCAGAGAGTTACCCCACCACTCTCCCCACTATAAGGAACTTAAATTATTTATTTAGCCTTCAGCGAAATCAGCGGGTCCTTTATTTTTATTTATTTATTTATTTATTATCAAACAGTGTATAAGCTGTTAATTTGCTTCAACAGATGTCAAGATCCTTTGTCAAAGGAGATGCCAAACCAATATTTTGTTTGTGCACCCATTTTTTCCCCTGACCAGAAAGCGCCACACCCCTCTACATCTAGAATGCTTTTACTAGCTTCCATACATTCCCCAGAGCCAAGGGATCATAGAAAGAACACATCAAACTCTAAAAGGCCAACTTAAAGTTCAAAAGAAGAGAAAAGAAACGAAAAGAAAAGAAAAGAAAAGAAAAGAAAAGACAAAACTAAAAACAAAAGCCTAACCCCCTAACATACAATTAGCAATGGCCCTAGATACTTGAAATATATGAAATATTTACAAAAGTTGCAAACATCCTCCTTTCTCCCTCCACTGCCACACAAAAGGAATAACTCCTCTCATCCTGGTACAATGGCGTTATTCCTTAGATGAAATATGGAAGGGACCATCTTCTCTCTTCACAATGGGAAGGGGGTTTGCTTGTTTCTTTCCAGAGGACTTGCCCAGGCCTATTTGGGTCACAGTGAGAAATGTTCGACATGACCTCACCAAAGAAGAAGATGGCCCATCTCTCACTGATGGGACTGAGGAAGTTAAAGAGACGCCACCCCTAACAAGATCTCCTGGAAGGACATCCATGATTTGGTGTCCACTGCCCAGGCCATGTTCCTCTTCTCCTGCATTCTGTGCACCTTTATGTCTCCTATATGTCTCTTGTAAAAAAAAAAAAAAAAAAAAAAAAAGTAACTTCTAATACTTAATTTTTGAATATGCCTCAAGGATATATATATCCAACATACTTGTCAAGCATAAATCCCCCAGCAAGTCAATTTATCAATAACTTTATAACTAATAATGTATAATTAAAATGAGCACACTACCAATATGAATTATGAAAGTATATACACAAGTATACATATATTTGTGTGAGTATATATCTACACATCTACCTGTATAGCTCTCTCTTTTTTTTTTTTTTGCACAACTGTCCTATTATTTGCCTGACCCTATCGCAAAGCTTGCTGCTTCCACATTTCACTTACATTCTGCATTTATCAATGTGGTTAAATGATTAATATTGTTTAAAATATTAACATTGATTAAAATGAAAACACTAAGCTCATCATTAATGTCTTTCAAAGACTCATGTTATGTAATAAAAGTCAGTTCAAATTCAGAATAAACAGTGTTTTCTTCAGTACAGTGAGAGGAGCTACTATTTATAAACATGACTGGTTAGTATGACATATATTGTATAAAAAGATAACAAGGAGAATCTCCGAAACACATTGAGAAACATCAAAATCTTTTGTCAGGATTCTAAAGTAATGTTATACATTTAGATGTCTAAACTCTTCTTTCAGTGCTGAATTTTTCACTTTCTATGCTCTCACTGATACGCTATTGTGTTGTTTTCTCTATAGAAGAGCTTTTCCAAATCACACATATCATAAACGTACCAATCTTTTAGGTCTAGAGTTATAAAAAAAGGCAAGGTCAGCAACAAAGAATGTGTACAACTTGTAGTATTTTTGAATAGTGTGTTTACAGGTTGAAATCATCATTTCTTTGTCTTTGGAGAACAAATTTCAGGTTTCTCATATTGAAAAACTTAAAAGAATTTCCAAAGCTATATTTATGAGGTGAGTAAGAATTTGATATTTGTTATTGTTGAGAGCAAAACAGAATGTAACCAGAATCAGTGTCTGAACACACATAACCAGAAGTACAAAAAGTTCCTCCTGTTTCCATCACTTACTATAATGAACTTTTGGCTAAAAATTATATTACTTAAATTGAGCTGAGATAGTTGGCAATATTGTTCCTTAATGCAGAAATAGTGCAAGCAACAAATCTAAAGATACAATAATCTCTGTATTTTGAGTTTTGTTTTCTGCTTTTCTATGGGTTTATAAGAATATTTCTATTGTTCTGAAGGAGATCGAAAAGTCTAAAATTTTCACAAAAATTTCCTTGCACTATTCTTCATATCTATATATTTTCTCTTGTAAAGTAAGATAATGTTTTTGTTTTGTTTTGTTTTATAATTCACCGTAAAATGTAAACTGTTACATGGGATATTAATGAATGAAGACACAGCTTTAGATCATTTAGTTAACTGTTGCTGCCAGAGGACTAGAATGTATTTTTTCATTTGTAAAGTGAAAAGATCATTGCATTAAACACAGCAATATCCATGATGATGTTGTACTTGAAGACACATAGGATACAATAGTGTAGGCAGCAAACAACCCAATGAGTGAAAAAAAGAAAAAGAAAAAAAATATATGATTCTGCATGGCCTTTAAGTATATAAGGTTCTGAAGTTAGGCTACATAGGTAAAATATGACTTCATAGTTTTCTCATGATCCTAATAAAAAATTTTAACATTTCTGAGCTCAATTTTTTCATCTCCAAAATATCTCATATTATCTTCGCCATTATGATAGAGGAGAAAACAATAATGGATGCAGAAAATTCAAAACTTCCCCAAAGCACTCCATTTTTAATTCTTAAATAGAAGCTATAGTTATAATTATGATTATGAGTAAAAGGAACTTTTATTTGCCTGGTTCAACTATTGTCTTACAGTATTATTGCCTCCAGCTGGTAACTTCAGCCTAGTACTGGAAGCTTCTAATCATTGTACGATCTAACCTAAGCGTAGAATGCTTTCAGCCTCTGAGAATTACTGCTTAATAAGCTCACCATTTCGTGTTCTTATTGCGCTCTTGGTTGGCTGGTTCAACTCAGCTATTCTTTTTTTTTTTTTTTTTATCAGTTACATTTTATTAACTCGGTATCCCAGCCGTGTCCCAATCCCTCATTCCCTCCCAGTCCCTCCCTCCCTCCCTCCCTCATCTCCACCGTGCCCCTTTCCAAGTCCACTGATAGGGGGGACCTCCTCCCCATTCATCTGATCCTCTTTTATCAGGTATCTTCAGGACTGGCTGCAAAGCCCTCCTCTGTGGCCTAACAGGACTGCTCCTCCCTTCGGGGGTGGGGAGACCAAAGAGCCAGTCATTGAGTTCCTGTTAGAAATAGTCCTTGTTCCCCTCACTTTGGGAAACCAATTGGTTACTGAGCTACCACAGGCTACATCTGAGTGGAGGTTCGAGGTTATATCCATGGTTATATCCATTCAACATGGTCCTTGGTTGAATGTCAGTCTCAGAAAAGACCCTGTGCCCAGATATATTTGGTCCTTGTGGAGCTCCTATCCTTTCCCCATCAGACTAACTCCCCTTCTTTCTTATGATTCCCTGTACTCTGCCAAAGGTTTGGTTATGAGTCTTTGCTTTGAAAACACTGCTAGTTAGAGTCTTTCAGATGCGCTCAGTAGACTCCTGTCATACGTTCAATGCACATCCCATCTGTCTTTCTAAACGAGGATTGAACATCTTACCCCATGTCCGCTCTATTGATTACCTTTTTTAGGTGTATAGATTTCATTATGTTTATCATATCTTATAGGTCTATATAAGTGAGTATATGCCATGTTTGTCTTTCTCCTTCTGGGATATTCAACTCAGCTATTCTAGTTCAAACTCCTCTTCCAGCTAACTTATACAATCTGACTTCTCCCTTGGTCCCTGAATTGCTCTGCTTGGCCTTTAAACTCCAACAATCTTTTCTAATCTTCAGGCTCCTTCTCTTTCTCTGGCTTGTTCCATCTTCAACTGTGTTCCTTTCTTTTTGCAATCTGTCTTTCTATTAATGTCCTGGTAATAATGCCTCTCTCTCTCTCTGCATTACCTCTTAAGTAGCTTCCCTTTTCTCTCCTTTCTCCTGAGGTTTGGGTGTATGCCATTCTGTCAAAACTTTCTCTTTTATGCAACTCAATTAGCCATCACTTTTAAACATAGGTTCTTCCTTCTACAAGCTAACATTACCATCACTGTTTGGGATTAAAGGAATGTACCACCACACCTAGACGGAAGATTTTCTTTACCTTACACTTGGTCTAAACAAGGCTGGCCTTGAACTCAGATTTGCTTACCTCTGTCTTCTGGATTAAAGGCATGTTTATATTCTAGCTGGATCACACAGAACTAGAAGTCCTTTGGATATGGTCTTTTGCCAGAACACCTAGGTTCTGAATTAAAATTCCTCTACAGTTATGGCTCAACATTACTTTGTCTGAAACATAAGAAATCTTGGATAACTGGTATCCAATAGTTTTTTTTTCCCACTGTTTTTTAAATTAATTTATTTTCTATAATTACAACTTATTCCCTTTGTATTCCAGCTGTAGCCCTCTCCCTCATCTCCATCCCACCCCATTCTTCCTCCCTCTTCTCCTCCCATTTCCCTCCCCCAGTCCACTGATAGGGTGGTCCTCTGCCCCTTTCATCTGACCTTAGTCAATCAGGTCTAATCAGGACTGGCTGCATTCTCTTCCTCTGTGGCCTGGTAAGGCTGCTCCCTTGCCTCAGGGGACGGTGATCTAAGTGGCAGCCACTGAGTTCATGTCAGAGACTGTGTCTCTTCCCTTAACTATGGTGCACACTTGGAGACTGAGCTACATGTGCTACATCTGTGCAGGGGTTCTAAGTTATCTCCATGCATGGTCCTTGGCTGGAATATCAGTCCCAGAAAAGACTCCTGTGCCCAGATATTTTGGTTCTGTTGCTCTCCTTGTGGAGTTCCTGTCCCCTCCAGTTCTATCATCTCCCTCTTCTTTCATAAGATTTCCTGCACTCTGTCCAAAGTTTGACTATGAGTTTCAGTATCTGCTTCATTACCCTGCTGGGTAGAGTCTTTCAGAGGTCCCTGTGGAAGTCTCCTGTCCCGTTTCCTGTTTCCTCCTTCTTCCAATGACCACCCTGTTTGCCTTTCTCAATTAGGATTGATCATCTTACCCAGGGTCCTCCTTCTTGCTTAGCTTCTTTAGGCATAAAAATTTTAGTATGTTTGTCCTATATTATACTTTTAATATCCATTCTGCTTCTAGGATACCTCACTCAGGATGATCTTTTCTAGTTCTCACCATTTGCCTGCAAATTTCATGGTTTCCTTGTTTTTAATTGCTGAATAGTATTCCATTGTGTAATTTTACCACAATTTATGTATCCATTCCTCAGTTGAGGGATATTTGTGTTGTTTCCAGATTCTGGCTATTATGAATAAAGCTGCTTCAAACATGGTTGAGCAAATGACCTTGTATACTTGAGCATAGTTTGGATATATGCCTAGGAGTTGTATAGCTGGGCCTTGAGGAAGCACTATTCCTAATTGTCTCAGAAAGTGCCAGATTGATTTCTAAAGTGGTTATGCAAATTTACATTCCCACCAGCAATGCAGGAGGGTTCCCCTTTCTCCACAACCTCTCCAGCATGTGTTGTCACTTGAGTTTTTGATCTTAGCCATTCTGATGGGTTTAAGGTGAAATCTCAAGGTCTTTTTGATTTGCATTTCCTTGCTGACTAAGGATGCTGAGAATTCCTTTAAGTGTTTCTATTCCAATTGGTAATCCTCGATTGAGAATTCTTTGTTTAGCTCTGTACCCTATTTTTTAATTAAATTTTTTATTTTTATTTTAATTACAGTTTATTCACTTTGTATCCCAACTGTAACCCTGTTCCTCCCTCCCTCCCAATCCCACCCTATTTTTTAATTGGATTACTTGATTTGTTGCTTTGTAACTTCTTGAGTTCATTAAACTTAAAATGTGACATTTAGTTATAGGAACTCCTGACAATACAAAACAAAGTATTGTCTGACTGCAGAAAAAAGGCTCTGGTTACCTGTTAATTGAGTGTTACATGAATGTCTACAGTTTCACATGCACAGTAGAGCTAATCAAATAATGAATTCCATCTTTAAAGTCAATATACAGTAGTTCTCTTTGAAACAACCTTTCAATGTTGTGTTCCTAAGGTCAGTCTTCATGCTAAGCTTGGGAATTATTGTGGCAGGAGCTGTAGGGAGGAAGTGAGTAGATTCTAACCAGCAGTTCTCTTACAGTAGTGCTCCCCATTCCTAATGCTCTATGCCTTTAACGAGGTCAGTTCTTCCTGTTGTGGTGACACCCTGCCCCCCAGCACAAATTGATTTTGTTGTTATTTCATAACTGTCCATTGGCTATTGTTATGAATTATAATGTAAGCATTGGATATATGCATACCTTATATTAGACATCTATGGGTGTCTCCATCTCCAGGTTAAGGACCCCTGTATTTTAGTGTCCATACAACTGTTAAGGGTAAATTGAGATATTACTAAGAGTTATGTCAACAAAACAGACTTAATCTGGACTTCACTCAGCAACTGGGAAATACTCAGCAAAGCATAACTCACCATAAGATGAACTTGACACTGTGGAGCTCATCAGAGCTATGGGTGAGTTGAAATTCTTAACCCCTTATCAGAGAATGTTCATTTATAAGAGATTTTTTTTTTTCAATGCAGTTTATTCAGGAACCTTGAACAATCATCTGACCCTGGGGAAAGCCAGCCCACAGCTTAAATAGCCTCTGCGTAGCCAACCCCAGCGTGCCACGTGGGCAATGCAGATAGGTCCACATACATGGAAGCAAGCCAGATCCTCAGCCTTAGCCAAATGTGGAATTGTTTGTGACAGAGAGCACTCACCATCAGGAAGGAGGAAGGCAGAAACCAGTCAGTCTTTAAGGCATAGCATTCCGCAGCTCTCTACAGTTCCCCCTTTTTGTTTTAGACAAATCAGGCAAGAGTAGAGGTCTGATCTCTGATATTAAAAATAAATTGGGACTTTGTACTGATGTTCATTTAGGTGTCATCCACCCAAAGAGCATCAGACCCGACATATACCTTTTTCTCAGAGGAAGGACCTGGGGCATCAACCCTCATGCAATTAGACATGCTCTTCTCTGGGTCTAAAGCGGCTGTCGTATCCTGAGCATAACATTTTAGCTTTTTATGGTATCCAACCATGCTTGGGGAGACTGTCCTGCTTCAATGGCTGTAAAGGCCTGAATGGTCATGGCTGCATTACGCTGTTGTGAGACTCTAATCTTGCATATATACCACAGGCAAACCAAGGAGACCAACACCAGAAGGCCTGCTAATGCTCCCATGCCTGCCCATTCCTTCAGATGATTCATGGCTGCAGCAATCCATGATGATAATCCTGTGGCTAGCTAGTCCTGCGTCCACTCTGGTAGAATTTACTGTGACAATGGCCACTCACAGCTGCTCCATCGTAGTATCGATTTCTCCAATCCAATTACCTAAAATATAGCTCCACACTTGTTTAGACAGATTTGCAGCACAGGAAAAATTCTCATGTTATATGCTAGTGACTCAAAGTCCAGCATATTTTCATTGACAGCCAAGTTGAGCGATTTGCCATAGGGTATCAATTTGCTCCTGCACGAGGTCAATCCTCTGATTGAACACCATCAAGCTTCCTTTTAGTTGAGCATTAATTCTTTTTTGTACAACTAAGGCATGAGCTACATTGGCTAAAAGATTATTCAGGGTCTGAGCAGTCTGCCCAGTATGACTCATGGCTAATGCCACGGTGGTAGATCCAACAGCCGCAAATGAGATGGCAGTAAAAATGGTGGCTGTAGTTCCAAGATCCCTTTTCTGTCTGAAGAGAGTCATAGCGTGAGGGGCATCAACAGGCACAGGCACCCAGCAAGGCATGCGAGTAACCAGGGCATACCTAAATTTACTAGCATTCCAGCATTGGGCAAAAAAGCAAGTAACATTACCACAATTACTTGGCTCTATCTGGCTAATAATGAATAAAAATAGGGGATATAAACAAACAGGTGTGGGCTTATAGGAAATATTATGAGAAGCCTTAACCCCCTCGTTGGAACATCCTGCATCAGTTCTAGAACTAGCAGTGGTGGTGTCCTAGGAGGTCTCAGTAGGTTCAGGAGAACATTGCCCCCAGGGGTGAGACGTGCTCCATGCAAATTGACTAACTCCATGTTTTCCTCCACTTTTGAAAGTCATTTAAGGTTCTTAAATTATTTTTTTCCCTTTTTTTTTTAAATTTTTCATCAATTACACTTTATTCATTCTGCATCCCCCCATAAGCCCCTCCCTCCTCCCCTCCCAATCCCACCCTCCCTCCTCCCTCTGCTTTCATGCCACTCCCCAAGTCCACTGATAGGGGAGGTTCTCCTCTCCTTTGTGATCTTAGTCTATCAGTTCACATCAAAAGTGGCTGCATTGTCCTCTACTATGGCCTGATAAGGCTGCTCCCCCCCAGGGGGAGGTGATCAAAGAGCAGGCCAATCAGATTATGTCAGAGGCAGTCCCTCTTCACATTACTATGTAACCCAATTGGACTCTGAACTGCCCTGGACTACATCTGTGCAGGGGTTCTGGGTTATCTCCATGAATAGTCCTTGGTTGGAGTATGAGTCTCTTGGAAGTTCCCTGTGTTCAAATTTTCTTGTTCTGTTGCTCTCCTTGTGGAGACCCTGTCCTCTCCAGATCTTACTGTTTCCCAGTTCTTACCTAAAATTCCAATCACTCTGCCCAACAGTTGCCCATCCGGCTCAGCATCTGCTTTGATAGTCTGAAGGGCAGAGGCTTTCAGAGGCCCTCTGTGGTAGGTTCCTAGGTTGTTTCCTGTTTTCTTCTTCTTCTGATGTCCATCCTCTTTGCCTTTCTGGATGGGGATTGGACATTTTAGTTAGGGTCCTCTCTCTTGCTTAATTTCTTTAGATGCACAGGTTTTAGTGGGTTTGTCCTATGTTGTATGTCTATATGAGTGAGTATATACCATGTGTGTCTTTTTGCTTCTGGGACAACTCACTCAGGATGATCCTTTCCAGATCCCACCATTTACCTGCAAATTTCATGATTTCCTTATTTTTCATTGCTGAGTAATATTCCATTGTGTAGATGTACCACAATTTCTGCATCCATTCTTCAGTTGAGGGGCATCTGGGTTGTTTCCAGCTTCTGGCTATTACAAATAAAACTGTTACAAACATGGTTGAGCAAATGTCCTTTTTGTGTACTTGAGCCTCTTTTGGATATATGCCCAGTAGTGGTATGGCTGGATCTTGAGGAAGCGCTATTCCTAGTTGTCTGAGAAAGCGCCAGATTGATTTCCAGAGTGGTTGTACAAGTTAACATTCCCACCAGCAGTGGAGAAGGGTTCCCCTTTCTCCACAACATCTCCAGCATGTGTTGTCACTTGAGTTTTTGATCTTGGCCATTCTCATGGGTGTAAGGTGAAATCTCAGGGTTGTTTTGATTTGCATTTCCCTAATGGCTAGTGAGGTTGAGCATTTCTTTAAGTGCTTCTCTGCCATTCGGTATTCCTCTACAGAGAAGTCTCTGTTTAGCTCTGTTCCCCATTTTTTAAGTGGATTACTTGGTTTGCTGCTTTTCAGCTTCTTTAGTTCTTTATATATACTGGATATGAGTCCTCTGTCAGATAAAGGGTTGGTGAAGATTCTTTCCCAATCTGTAGGCGGTCACTTTGTTTTGATGACGGTGTCCTTTGCTTTACAGAAGCTTTTCAGTTTCATGAGGTCCCATTTATTGATTGTTGCTCTTAGAGCCTGTGCTGTTGGTGTTCTGTTCAGGAAGTTTTCCCCTGTACCAATGAGTTCTAGGGTATTTCCCACTTTTTTTTCAAGCTGATTTAATGTGTCTGGTTTTATGTTGAGGTCTTTGATCCACTTGGACTTCAGTTTTGTGCAGGGTGACAAGTATGGATCTATTTTCATTTTTCTACATGTAGACATCCAGTTAGACCAGCACCATTTGTTGAAGATGCTATCTCTTTTCTATTGAATGGTTTTGGCGTCTTTGTCAAAGATCAGGTGTCCATAAGTGTGTGGGTTTATTTCTGGGTCCTCTGTTCGGTTCCTTTGATCCACCATTCTTTTTCTATGCCAGTACCATGCAGTTTTTAAAACTGTTGCTCTATAGTACAGCTTAAGATCAGGGATGGAGATACCTCCAGAAGATCTTTTATTGTAGAGGATTGTTTTAGCAATTCTGGGTTTCTTGTTATTCCAAATGAAGTTGAGAATTTTTCTTTCCATGTCTGTAAAGAATTGTGTTGGTAATTTGATGGGCATTGCATTGAATCTGTAGATTGCTTTTGGTAAGATGGCCATTTTTACTATGTTAATCTTTCCAAGCCATGAGCATGGGAGATCTTTCCATCTTCTCATATCTTCTTCTAATTCTTTCTTCAGAGATTTGAAATTTTTTTCATACAAGTCTTTGACTTCCTTGGTTAGGGTTACTCCGAGGTACCTTATTTCATTTTTGGCTATTGTGAAGGGTGTTGTTTCCCTAATTTCTTTCTCAGCCCTTTTTTCTTTTGTATACAGGAGGGCTACTGATTTTTTTGAGTTAATTTTGTAAATCCTGCCACTTTGCTGAAGGTGTTTATCAGCTGTAGGAGTTCCCTGGTAGAGTTTTTGGGGTCACTCACGTATACTATCATATCATCTGCAAATAGTGATAATTTGACTTCTTCCTTTCCAATTTGTATCCCCTTCAACTGTCTTATTGCTCTAGCAAGGACTTCCAGCACTATGTTGAAGATATATGGAGAGAGTGGGCAGCCTTGTCTTGTCCCTGATTTCAGTGGGATTGCTTTAAGTTTCTCTCAGTTCAGTTTGATGTTGGCTATAGGCTTGCTGTATATCGCCTTTACTATGTTTAGATATGTGCCTTGTATCCCTGATCTCTCCAATACTTTGAACATGAATGGATGTTGGATTTTGTCATTTATAAGAGATTTAAGAGTGTGTTTACCTAGGCTAAAAATCCAAAGCCAATAAGCTGGTAATGTTGTTTGACCTTAATTTTAATGAAGAAAAGAGAATTCATGTGCTATATTGCTCCTTGTCAAAAGTTTCTCTTTTTTGTGTATACACCTCCTGAAGCCTCAAATGTACACTTTCCTCTGTTGTGTTCCACGGTCTTAATTTCAAGCCTTTCTCAGATATGGGTTATCTCAGTCATTGATATAGGTTGTGGTAATGTACTTATTATCCATATGTTTGAAAATTGACCTGAAAATCACACTGCTGGTGTTTAAGGAACACACCCTGAGTAAAGTTCTCCTTTTTCAGGTTACAGATCATGTGTTATTTATTTGTAACAGCAAGACAAAGGTGCAGGCATATGCTGGGTGAAAGTGTGCACCAAGTCAATCCCCAGGAAACACTCAGAATGTTTAAGGTGCATGACGTGACAGGCACGAATTCTCCAACTGTTAGATCTGATCTATATATATCTTGTACAGATAGAACATGTGCGTATGGTGATATACTCATGATTAATTTTCCCTGTAATATTTTAATGTACTTAAATAGGCATCAGTTTTCTTCCATGAGAAAAAAAGAGTAGGCTAACTCAGTGGCCAGAAAACAGTAAACAGAATAAAAAGAGAGAACAGGAACTCTGGTAAAAGGAGAAGCACACTACTAACTAAGCATAGGGAGATGAGAGCAGTCAATCACTTCTGGCATCTGGATATTCTATGTTTCCAAATAAAATCATCATTCCTCTGCAGAGTGTGTCTCTTTGTCTAAGAGCTACAAATGAACCTGAGAGTTGCCAGAATTTCTGTCTTCTGATCTCATTATACAAAGCACTAAAATGAGCAAAGGAATAAGTCCTCGAAGCTTTCATGTAGTTAATGGCAGCCAAGGGAAGTCTGCCTTTGATATTCACCTGCTCAGCATACATTCAGCGTACACAACTCTCTCTGTGAATTTCTTTCAAAAGCAGTATTACAGAAGAGCTACTTGTGCTCTCTCTCCTTCGCCGTCTTTTTCTGGGTATGTCTATCTACATGCAAGAATGATAAAAAAAAATCATAAAAAAATTCTAATTTTTAGAATGCTTGTGTAATTGTGAAATCAATCTTAAAATTAAACCATAAAAAGGTAAAAATGCGTCTAGTATGTGTTGCTATATATGAGGCTATCTACCTACAGATACACGTATGTGTGTTCCAAAACAATATTGAAGTGCAGCAGAACAAATCGTATGAAACAGAGTGATCAGCACGAGCCTGCCCTCCTCTGGCCCAAATCTAAGGAACCCACATCCAAAATAAGCTATCTTCCCCACCAGATGTTCCTCCCGAGTGGCAGGGCAGTCTGGGAGGCCCTAAGTTCTCACCATTAACCACCTCGCCATTAATCACCGGAAGCAAAGTTTAGTCAGCTGGGAGCTGGATGGTTGAGCCACAGACAAAGGCAAAGATACTTTATCTTTAAAATGTGTGAGAAAAGACACAGTGCCCATCCCCCAATATAGAACTATGTAGGTAAATATATATATGATATATATTTCTTTAGGCCTTTAAGTTAAAACCAACAAAAAGATACCTGCTTCGACCCTTGGCCAGAAACATTATTCATATTTTGTGGTTTCACATTCATTTATTTAACAAATGAATTCTTGAGCAGTTAGAATATGCCATGCCCTGCTGAAGAATAAATCAAGAACTGCATAAAGATATAAAACAAAATGCAGTCTCTATTATCAAAGAACTTATGACTGAGTAGGGAGAATGATTCTGCATGTGGCTGTGATAAAATTCAGGGTGAATAACTTCTAAATCTAGCTAGACAATGAGGGTTAAAAAAAAATATATCTAACAAAGTAGAAACCAGAAGTAAAAGAATGAAAGAAGTTTCTTTATACTTCTCCTCTCTCTCCTCATCTTCCTTCCTCTCTTCTCTCTCCTGGTTCCCTTCCTCCTTTCCCTCTTCCCCCTTTCTCCTCCTCTTCCTCTTCCTATTTTTTTTCTCACACTGGGTGTCCATTAAATAATTGGGCATATGTATCCTGACATGAACTGTCTTTTTGTTCTATTCAAATGCTTCAAATACTAGAAGTGAAACATTGCAACTGGCGAGTTCATGAAGATTGAAAGTGAGTGGTATATAAGAGAGTCAAAGGAGAGGAGGGCATTCTAAAAGGGTGGAATATTAATTTAGAGAGAGCTAATAACATTAAGGGAAATAACATTAATTTGACCTAAGCTATTCCTCTATGAAGAAATTTACTTAAGGGAATGAATTAAAATTATTTGCAGTTGAGTTCCAGTCTGCCATAGGAAAAGTACTGAATTGCCTTCATTTCCCAGATTCAGGGTGCTGTGACTGGACTACTCTGCAAAACACAACTGTCTCAGTTTTCATCTCCTGTTTTTGAGATTCAAACAATGTGTCTCTGAAGTTTTCCTTTTGGTAATTTACTGCTATGATGGTAGGTTATTTTGGATGAGTCTTTGTGGCAATCTGATGTGTAACCCCTCATACAAAGTACAATCTGGACTGCTTGAGCCAAGTGTGAGACTTTGTTAATAAATTAGGAACACAGACTCCAAAGCAGGCAGCTCCAGTTTCTTTTAGTAGTTTGGAACATGTTCTAGAAGTCAAATACCATTAAGAAATCGAGTGAGCGCTTCATGGCATTTGATTGTTAAATACCCATTGTAATTGTTAAAAATTTCTAAGAGCCCTGGAGTGAAATATGAAAGGGATAGAAAAATATCAAATTCTCAACAGGAAACCTAGTCCCAGAATATTTAATGAAGAATCTTTATAATGAAAAGCAAATTTATAAAATTTATATAAAAGTCAATAAAAAATTTGGTAGTATTCTTTTTAACTAGGAAAGTTTACCAAACTATCACTAGCCATAGCATTTATATATACATGCATATATATACACATACATGTATATATATATATATATGTGCATATGTATATATCCATGTGTATATGTCCATATATATATATACACATATAATATACTTGTGTGAGTCTGTTTATATATATATGTATTACATTCTCTTTCAGGTCAGAGACCTTTGAGATAGTTCAAATCTGTTAATACGAAAAGTGCTAAATGGAAAATGATGATGATAGATGGTGATAGGATATTTGTGAAATCATTATTTTGTTAGAATATTAAGGAATGTTCTCTTACACAGGGCATATCTCTGGGTATTGAGCAAGGACATTTATTTAAATTCAAAGTTACCTTGAGACACATCACACTAATATTTTTTTAAGTAACAATACAAAAATTATATGACCCTTGATATTTTCACTGTCTTTTCTTACTAGTCTCATAAATGTTTGCTAGTATAACTTAATCAAAAAATTCTTTTCTTTGTCAGCTCATGGTATCTTCTCTGTAATATACTGTAATAGACTCTGTAATATACTTCTTTGTAGTATACTGTAATAGTTAGATCTATTTGTCAACTCGACACACCTGAAAAGAGGAAACCTCATTAGAAATTGCCTCTATTCTTGTGGGATGCTAACTGATGTAGGAGGGGTTAACCTCGAGGAACAAGTACCATTCTTAGTCAGGGAGGCCCAGGCTGTATTCAAGAAGTAGCTGAAAAAGCCAGAGGAAGCAGGCCAGATAGAGATTCCTCCATGATCTCTGGTTCCATACTGCCTCAAGGTTCCAGCCTTCTGTTCCTGCCTTGGTTTTTCTTGATTTAGATTTTAACCAGTATGTTAAATAAATGCTTTCCCATTCAAGTTGCTTTTGCCCATGATTTTATCACAGTAACAAAAACCTAGAAGGACAAATATGAAACTTGAAAAGGCAGGAAATGACTTTATATCTATATTGTACTAATAATTTTTTATCTATACTATATGTCACATAGCAATCACATAATACAGGGGTATTAATAATGAGGGGAATACACAATTTCTTAGTGACAAATTCCCTTCACAAATTATTTTTGTGTGTTATCTAATTGTATTTTCAGCAATATACCAATGTATTGGCTTGGTTTCCAGTAAAATTGTTATATATTAATTTCTTAATTATTCACTTGCGTCTTTACCCTAACTGCTCACAGGATTTCAGTTATTAAATGATATAATTGATGATTGAGTAAACGTTTGATTAGTGATGTTGTCCAATTTCAAATCATGACAGTGAATAAGCATCAATTTAACCCTTCTTTAAAAACAACACAAAAAACAACAGCAATAACAAAAAACCTTCCAGTACAGCCACTAATCTCAGTACTTGGCAGGCAGATGCAGGCAGATCTTTGAGTTCAAGGCCTATTCTCCTCTACAGAGAGAACTCTGGGACAGCTAGTCCTACACAGAGAAACTTTGTCAAAAAAAAAAAAAATCTTGTATCATGAATGACAGTATTATTTTCTGGTGGTCCAGATCCATCTGAAGTAATAGAATTACAAAACAAACAAACAAACAAAAACAAAAACAAACACACATACATAACCCCCCCAAACAAAACAAAACAAAACAAAACAAAAAAACAAACTTAACCTGTTTTGATATAATGTACTGCATCATGTTGGAAGGAAGGTCTTGTGTGCTATGTTTTCGGGTGCTGATTTTCAGTACCCTTCGATTTGGTTACCACCCTGCCATGGGCATTGTTACGTATGTTGAACCATCTCCTGTATCCAGGTAATGTAAAGAATGTTCCTCAATTATTCCTGATTGGTTCATAGAGTTGCTGACAGCCTGGACTGGGCAGAAGAAAGGTAGGTAGAACTAAGATTCCTTGGGTCACAGGTGGACCATGAAGTGAAGAAGGAGTAGGATGGAAACAGAAGGATACAGGAGGTTGCAATAGGGTGGCTACCGGGAGCGTGCAGCCCAGAGCAACAGGCTTGGAGGACTGGCCCACTAGAACAGAAGCAGCCCAAATGGAACATCTGCAAATATTTGGGATTTGAGGTCGGAAGAAAACTAGATAGCTTAGAGGCTGATTTCTGCCCAGCTCTAGTGCTTTAAGGCTTATTATAAAAATCTAAAAAGTTTCTGTGTCCTTTATTTGGAAAACAGCTAGTTTATGAGTAACCATTGCTGGGATAATTTCCTGTATTAATTAATATATACAGAATAATTAAATAATTTTACAGCAGAAACCCTAGGTGCATTTTTGTTGTTGTTTAGGAAATAAATGGATTCTCATCTTTCTGTACGACTCATGAGTCTATCATTTAACAATTAGTGATATGCTGTTTCCTCATAAACTGCACCATTGCAAATTTAGGTACAAAATCAATGTATGCACAGAGAAAACTATGTGGGTCACCATCTGTTCAGGGTCTGACATGCTCTGTTCAGGGGTATTTGACATGCTCCCTGCTTTTTAAGTATTCAGGAAGTAACAACACCTTCCACACAACAAGAAGAATCAAGACCTCTGTGCTTAGGTTGTATGAATTAAGAACAACAACCTGTATCTGGTTAAAAGAGTTGTTTCCTTGGGGAATCTAAGTCTCCTGAGACTATAAAGTAGTGATTTCCCTTGAATTATTTGCAGATACTAACTAACATTTAAGCAAATTAGGCTATTACCTAAACTTCCAAATTAGAGAACACGCTCTTCAAATCAATAGAAAGTTCTAGCTGTTTGAAGTCATCTGGTTAATCAGTGTTATTAGGATCATATTAGTTGTGTTCCATAGTAAAATCCAGTTACACCAACACTTTAATTTTAGCTCAAATACCTGTTGAGTAATCAATTAGATTGTCATTCAGATAAGTTTTTCTCCCCCGTGGCATATGTTTTGTCTGTACTTTTATTTTTGAGGGAGTATTAACATAGTGAATGCCCCAGTTTCCTCCCTCTAAACCCACTGTCTGCTTAAAATCCTCAGCAAATTAAATTTGAGCTTGCAAATAGATAAACCAAATAAATGACTTAAAAACAACACAATCAAATATGATAATAACAAAGTGTTATACTTTTAATAAATGATTAGCAATGGTTGTAATGCAAAGATTTATTTCACAGAACAAAAGCACTTAAGCAGAGTTTATATTACTGCTATGCTTCAGTGGTGATAACATTGGGACTTCAACCTGCATAGCTACAATGATTAATTAACAGCCTTGTTCAGGATGAGTGAGTGCCATTATTGTTCTTAAATAGGAAAAGGCAGATAACCATTACTGATTATTCCTCAATTCTCAGTCCTACTTGTTTAAACTGAAATACTAACATAGGTTGTGCAATTTTCAAGCTGCTATGAAAAGCAGAAAATAAAAGTTCCTATGCAAGATCTACATATAAATATAGACAGGCAAATGCATATATGAATTGGATTAGATAAAAATTTCAAGTTAGCAGATAGATTATCCATGATGGCTTTAGTATAAAACCTAATCATATCAGGAAAAATCAACAACTTTAAATTTAGATTCCTAATGTAGGCTCCAAGCCATATTTCTCTGTCTACATCTGTTTATGAATCAATGAAAAGATCCCACATACATAACTCTATATGTATGTATGTGTCTAATGTCCTTCCATTTTATATCTACAAGTGTGAGCATTAACTATCGGCATGAACAAATAAAACACATTGCATTGGAACAGCCAACTTAACATATTAAGGAATTCTCAATAATCACAGACTTTTTTTGTTTTTATTTTATATTGCCACCCTCAAGGGTACAATTGAATATCAGATAAAAAACATGTTTTTGTCGAATGATTCCACAGCATTCTTCTGACCCCACTCTTTTCAGATAGATTCTATGGAGCATGAAGTATGTATTTTTCTTATCATAGAAACACTTCTACCAAATCTGTTCTATATTTTTGACAATTTAAAACTATTACGCAAATACTTATAAGGGGTTCCAGGAAGAGCAAAATCTTTCAGATACTTTTGCTGGCAGTATATAATCAACGGAACACCTTAATTCTTCCAATGCATTTTTGGAATGCTCCTGAGCTGACTGTCCACATCATCTTGTTTTCTCTGTAGGATATTGCCAAAGGTATAGCTCTTGCTTCTGAGTATCAGATGCCATCAAAGTCTCCTGCATATGGGAAAACACTTTAACACTTTGTGCACCTTCCTGGATTCCAAAAATACTGCTTTTGCTTAATGTTCCCATGCTCGCTAAAGTATTCAATAAATAGATGCTAGTGGGGAGAGTCTGGCTGCTTTTTTGTTAAGAAGATAATACTTTCATCATACTTTGGCTATATTGAGATGGCTTGTTTACATATTCTTTTATTATTTACTGCTTAGAAATTTATCAAATTATATTATAGATAAAGGACTAGATGCTAAAAACTTAATTCTCCAGTATTGTGCAGTCAATAATCCAAGAACCAAGACTCAGTCAGAGGTCACTTTGAAGTCTAAGATTAAGAATATACATTTATTTTTCTACTGCTTTCCAGATGTCTAGGGAGGGGAGGCTAGCCTCTGTTTATACAAATTCATTCCCCACCTTGTGGTAAAATTATCAGGATATGTTTTAATCTATGAATATTAAGTAGGAATGGTGATTATAAAAAATAACTACCACTTCAAAACCATTTAAATAAATTTTAGAAGTATTGTTCATTCAAGTACACTCATAAGATGCAATTTTATGTTTCAGGATAAGAGGCTAACAGAAAGAGGTTAGTTAACATGTACAATATTATACTTATGTAGAATGAATAAGTTCTGGTCTTTTATGACATGGTGAATACAGTTAACAATGATGTATTATATATCCAAAAATGAAACTAAATTGTTATAATTATCATAAAAGTATATAAATGATATGAATAATATATACTAATTACGATGAGAGACCTCTTCCTGACGTAGCATGCTGTATCTCATACTTATATACAAATGTTAAATTTATCAATGCAAATAAAGTGCAAAAATTAAGATGTATAAAAGTATATCTTCATATACTTGCTGTCAATACTTCAAATAATTATGAAGAAATTTTATATTAAAATTGATAACAGTCCTCTTTTTTTTTACATGTGTAGTGTGTTTGAGTATATTTCTATATTGTTTTCTGAATGGAAAATTTTAATGTTTAGCATAAAGCTGTAGTTAAAATCAATAAATGGGACCTCGTGAAACTGAAAAGCTTCTGTAAGGCAAAGGACACTGTCATCAGAACAAAACGACAGCCTACAGACTGGGAAAGGATTTTCGCCAACCTTATATCTGACAGAGGGCTAATATCCAAAACATATAAAGAACTCAAGAAGTTAATCAGCAACAATCCAAGTAGTCCAATTAAAAAATGGGGTATAGAGCTAAACAGAGAATTCTCAATAGAGGAATATAAAATGACAGAGAAACACTTAAAAGAAATGTTCAGTGTCCTTAGTCATCACGGAGATGCAAATCAAAACAACCATGAGATTTCACCTTATACCCATTAGAATGGCTAACATCAAAAACTCAAGTGACAACCCATGCTGGAGAGGATGGGGAACCCTATTCTATTGTTGGTGGGAATGTAAACTTGTACAACCACTTTGGAAATCAATCTGGTGCTTTCTCAATTGGGATCCACCTCAAGATCCAGCTATATCACTCCAAGGCATATATCCAAAATATCCTCAAGTATACAAAGACATTTCCTCAACCATGATCATAGCAGCTTTATTCATAATTACCAGAATCTGGAAGCAACACAGATGTCTCTCAACTGAGGAATAGATGCAGAAATTGTGGTACTTTTACATAGTGGAATACTACTCAGCAATTAAAAACAAGGAAATCATGAAATTTGCAGGCAAATTGTGGGAACTAGAAAAGATCATCTTGAGTGAGGTATCCCAGAAGCAGAAAGACACATATGATACATACTTACTTATAAGTGGATATTAGATATGTAATATAGGACAAACATACTAAAATCTGTACACCTAAAGAAGCTAAGCAAGAAAGAGGACCCTGTGTAAGATGCTTAATCCATATTCAAAAAGGCAAATGGGATGGGCACAGTAAGTATGAGAAGACAGGGAACAGGACAGGAGCCTTCCACAGGGGGCCTCTGAAAGACTCTACCCAGAATGGTATCAAAGCAGATGCTGAGACTCATAGACAAACTTTGAGCACGGTGTAGGGAATTTTATGAAAAAAGGGGAAGATAGAAAGACATGGAGGAGACAGGAGCTCCACAAGGAGAGCAACAGAACCAAGTAATCTGGGAATACAGATGTTAGATATATGCTGAGCATTCCACTGGTATTTACTCTTTACACTTTGACCAGTAATGAGTTTCTGTATTAGCCATCATCCATTACAAAGAAAAACTGCTCTGTTGAGATATGGAATCATCTCTAATCAATGGGTATAAAGGCACAAAATGAGGGCAGTTTGGTACTATGCCCTTTTTGCAGTATAATACTAGTAAGCTTACACTTGTGGATTTTGAGATCCTTAACCATAGGTTTAGCGATTGGTCAAGTTCACATTAGCAATCATGTGTTTCTTCTATGTGGACCTACCTTAAATACAATGCAAAGGAGTTGGTTACCTCAGAACATCAATACCACGACTATGTAAATGAGTATATCTTTCTACTTTAGTTAATATTATAGTCCATAGACTTCAAAACTGGAAAAGACTGTGGATGGCTGTTTACCCCCAGATCCTGCTTTCTAGGTCTATGAAAGCCAGCAGTGAGGAAGCTTCCTGATCAGTACTCACTTGAGTCTTCAGCAATAGGATCTTGACATCAGGTTCTGGTGGCAAGTTCCAAGAGCAATGTCAGTAGCCTGTACTTGATGGGGTCCTACTGCATACCCTTACCAACATTTCAAGGGGAAGTACCTCACATTTGGTGCAGGGCATTTTTTTTTTCAACACTGTGGCTTCTGAGGTGAACATGATCTCCTGTGTAGGATAACTCCAAAATTTATTAGCTTTCATCCTATGCTCTGTTATTTGCTGCTTGAAGAAAAGATGCAGTTCTGTTTGAGTGTGAAATGTCCTCTGCAGTGGTCACATGTTTGCAAACTTGATTATCAATGGTGCAGTTGTTTGGAGATATTGTAGAGACTTGGAGCTTTCCTAGCAGATGAGCCATAGAGGCAGACTCTGAGGATTATAGGCACCTTTGCTTCAGGTGTAAGCTCTATGTTTTCTAAGTGTTCACACCATATCAATACTTGCGCTGGTCAAGATGCCTTTTCTTCTACGGGGACTATGTCTATCCCTAAATGCTACATAAGGTAAATCCTTCCTCCTTTAACATGTTTCCCATATACTCTAGTGCAGAAAAAAAAAAAATTCCAATTGCTTGTTCTTCAAAACAAAACCTAACAAAGACCAAAAATCAATCAATCGAGGGGAGGGCAAAAACTCTACCAGGGAACTCCTACAGCTGATAAACACCTTCAGCAAAGTGGCAGGATACAAAATTAACTCAAAAAAATCAGTAGCCCTCCTGTATACAAAAGACAAAAGGGCACCCTGCACAAAACTGAAGTCCAAGTGGATCAAAGACCTCAACATAAAACCAGACACATTAAATCGGCTTGAAAAAAAAGTGGGAAATACCCTAGAACTCATTGGTACAGGGGAAAACTTCCTGAACAGAACACCAACAGCACAGGCTCTAAGAGCAACAACCAATAAATGGGACCTCATGAAACTGAAAAGCTTCTGTAAAGCAAAGGACACCGTCATCAAAACAAAGCGACCACCTACAGATTGGGAAAGAATCTTCACCAACCCTTTATCTGACAGAGGACTCATATCCAGTATATATAAAGAACTAAAGAAGCTGAAAAGCAGCAAACCAAGTAATCCACTTAAAAAATGGGGAACAGAGCTAAACAGAGACTTCTCTGTAGAGGAATACCGAATGGCAGAGAAGCACTTAAAGAAATGCTCAACCTCACTAGCCATTAGGGAAATGCAAATCAAAACAACCCTGAGATTTCACCTTACACCCATGAGAATGGCCAAGATCAAAAACTCAAGTGACAACACATGCTGGAGAGGTTGTGGAGAAAGGGGAACCCTTCTCCACTGCTGGTGGGAATGTTAACTTGTACAACCACTCTGGAAATCAATCTGGCGCTTTCTCAGACAACTAGGAATAGCGCTTCCTCAAGATCCAGCCATACCACTACTGGGCATATATCCAAAAGAGGCTCAAGTACACAAAAAGGACATTTGCTCAACCATGTTTGTTGCAGCTTTATTTGTAATAGCCAGAAGCTGGAAACAACCCAGATGCCCCTCAACTGAAGAATGGATGCAGAAATTGTGGTACATCTACACAATGGAATATTACTCAGCAATGAAAAATAAGGAAATCATGAAATTTGCAGGTAAATGGTGGGATCTGGAAAGGATCATCCTGAGTGAGTTGTCCCAGAAGCAAAAAGACACACATGGTATATACTCACTCATATAGACATACAACATAGGACAAACCCACTAAAACCTGTGCATCTAAAGAAATTAAGCAAGAGAGAGGACCCTAACTAAAATGTCCAATCCCCATCCAGAAAGGCAAAGAGGATGGACATCAGAAGAAGAAGAAAACAGGAAACAACCTAGGAACCTACCACAGAGGGCCTCTGAAAGCCTCTGCCCTTCAGACTATCAAAGCAGTTGCTGAGCCGGATGGGCAACTGTTGGGCAGGTGAACGGAATTTTAGGTAAGAACTGGGAAATAGTAAGAGCTGGAGAGGACAGGGTCTCCACAAGGAGAGCAACAGAACAAGAAAATTTGAACACAGGGAACTTCCAAGAGACTCATACTCCAACCAAGGACTATTCATGGAGATAACCTAGAACCCCTGCACAGATGTAGCCCAGGGCAGTTCAGAGTCCAATTGGGTTACATAGTAATGTGAAGAGGGACTGCCTCTGACATAATCTGATTGGTCTGCTCTTTGATCACCTCCCTCTGGGGGGGGGGGGCAGCCTTACCAGGCCACAGTAGAGGACAATACAGCCACCTTTGATGTGAACTGACAGACTAAGATCAGAAAGGAGAGGAGAACCTCCCCTATTAGTGGACTTGGGGAGTGGCATGCAAGCAGAGGGAGGAGGGAGGGTGGAATTGGGAGGAGAGGAGGGAGGGGCTTATGGGGGGATGCAGAATGAATAAAGTGTAATTGATGAAAAATTTAAGAAAAAAGGGAAAAAATAATTTAAGAACCTTAAATGACTTTCAAAATTGGAGGAAAACATGGAGTTAGTCAATTGGCATAGAGCACGTCTCGCCCCTGGGGGCAATGGTCTCCTGAACCTACTCAGACCTCGGACACCACCACTGCTAGTTGTAGAACTGACGCAGGATGTTCCAACGAGGGGTTAAGGCTTCTCATAATATTTCCTATAAGCCCACACCTGTTTGTCTGTACCCCCCATTTTTATTCATTATTAGCCAGATAGAGCCAAGTAATTGTGGTAATGATACTTGCTTTTTTGCCCAATGCTGGAATGCTAGTAAAGTTAGGTATGCCCTGGTTACTCGCATGCCTCACTGGGTGCCTATGCCCATTGATGCCCCTCACGCTATGACTCTCTTCAGACAGAAAAGGGATCTTGGAACTACAGCCACCATTGTTACTGCCATCTCATTGACGGCTGTTGGAGCTACCACCAGGGCATTAGCCATGAGTCATACTGGGCAGACTGCTCAGACCCTGAATAATCATTTAGCCAATGTAGCTCATGCCTTAGTTGTACATAAAGGAATTAATGCTCAACTAAAAGGAAGCTTGATGGTGTTCAATCAGAGGATTGACCTCGTGCAGGAGCAAATTGATACCCTATGGCAAATCGCTCAACCTGGCTGTCAATGAAAGTATGCTGGACTTTGTGTCACTAGCATACAACATGAGAATTTTTCCTGTGCTGCAAATCTGTCTAAACAATTGTCGAGCTATATTTTAGGTAATTGGATTGGAGAAATCGATACTACGATGGAGCAGCTGAGAGTGGCCATTGTCACAGTAAATTCTACCGGAGTTGACACAGGACTAGCCACAGGATTATCATCATGGATTGCTGCAGCCATGAATCATCTGAAGGAATGGGCGGGCATGGGAGTGTTAGCAGGCCTTCTGGTGTTGGTCTCCTTGGTTTGCCTGTGGTATATATGCAAGATTAGAGTCTCACAACAGTGTGATGCAGCCATGATCATTCAGGCCTTTACAGCCATTGAAGCAGGACATTCTCCCCAAGCATGGTTGGATACCATAAAAAGCTAAAATGATACGCTCAGGATGCGAGGCTAAGCACTGCACTCAGGGTCAGCCGCTTTGGACCCAGAGAAGAGCATGTCTGATTGCATGCAGGTTGATGCCCCAGGTCCCGCCTCTGAGAAAAAGGTATCGGACGGGTCTGATGCTCTTTGGGTGGATGACACCTAAATGAACATCTGTACAAAGTCCCAATTTATTTCTAATATCAGAGATCAGACCTCTACTCTTGCCTGATGCGTCTAAAACAAAAAGGGGGAACTGTAGAGAGCTGCGGAATGCTATGCCTTAAAGATGGAGCTGGTTTCCGCCTTCCACCTTCCCGATGGTGAGTGCTCTCTGTCACGAACAACTCCACATTTGGCTAAGGCCGAGGATCTGGCTTGCTTCCATGTATGTGGACCTATCTGCATTGCCCCCGTGGCACGCCTGGGTTGGCTACCCAGAGGCTATTTAAGCTGTGGGCTGGCTTTCCCCGGGGTCCGAGCATTGTTCAATGTTCCTGAATAAACTCTAATGAAAAAAATATAAATGTTTAAAATCTTAATGACTTGCTTAATACCACAAATATAATTTCAATTAAATTATTTTTAAATGAAAAAAAAATCAATCAATCAATCAGGACACTGTGGGTGCATAATATAGCTTTTTAAAATATTGTCTATAATATTAGGCAATGACACAGTTTGGCTTGAGGGTCATATCAAGGCCACCCTCTGCTACACGAGGAGTTTGTGGTCTTTCTGAGCTGCATCATATCCTATTTAAAGAAAAATAAAACAAACAAACAGATGCCTGTGCATGTGTAGAGGTCAGAAGGTAGCTTTCCAGAGTGTGGTCTCTTCTTGTACTATCTGAATTGTATGATCAAGCAAGGTGATCCGGTGCTGGAAATGCCCTCATCCTCTGAGTCATTTCCTTATGCCAAAGTGGGCTTTTTGAATGAATGGGGAGACCTGAAATTGAAGTAGGTTGCCCAGTGAAACACAGTCTGAAGGAAAGCTCTGAACTTTCTGCCTGGTCTGACTTAATCCTTGGTGTTTTCATGATCTTGGTAGTGTTTAAGGACACCCACAGTTCTCCATTCATCAAGATTATCTGAGAAGACTTCAGGGATCTCCACCACTCCTGAGAAGTATTTAAGTAATTTAATTTTCTGGCTGGATGGACATTATGATCAGATGATATTTTGTTGAACACTTTCTAAAAAAATATTGACTTTCAGTTATTCAAAAGATTGCAGATTATCTCCTTCAGTCTTTTTTTTTTTTTGATAAATGTTAAAACTGAAGTTCAGAGTAGTTAAGTGAATTTTACAAGGTCACAGAGCAAGTTATTAGAAATCAGTGTTACTCACATCAGGACATTTTCCTGCCTAGTTAGCAACAGGGTAATGAGTGGAATTTAATCTTCTCATGATCCTTAGGACTTTGCCAGGCTTGAAGTCATTATGATAAATACCAGATATTAGCATATAAGAAAGTTATCTGAAACATAGGTTATCTTCTGGCCTAGTTTTCTTTCCCTTCAAGTATGGAAAGAAAGATTCCTTTCTTCATAGACACTTCTTGTGCCATTTTACACTTTTCTTTTAAATAAAAACCAAGACAATTATTGTTTTAATGAAATTGTGCAGTGAGCCTGATCTGGTCACTGTAACCTCTGCTTTTTGTGTGTTTGTTTTTAAAAGGCATCTGTTTTATTTTATGTGTACAAGTACTTTGATTGCATGCATGTGTGTGCACTGCATGAATGCTGGTGTGTGTATGCTAAAAGAGGGAGTCTAACTCTCTGGAAGAGGAATTACAAAAGATATTAAGCAGTAATACATGATCTAGGAGAGCTGACCCCATATCCTCTGCAAATAGCCGTGAACGCTCTTAAATGCTGAGCGATTTCTCCTGTCTCAGAATTTCTCTTTTAAACTTAACCTACAGAATTGAGAATAATCTATAAAAATTACTTGAAAAATCATTAGTATTTTTAGTCCTATTTCCGTCAGTTCCAGTTTTCCATATAATTATTACTTACATTTTTTCCATGTGTTTCCTCACCTCAGGAAATCATGTTTACTAGGATGTTCGAACACAACCTACCATCCCCGCATAGCTGGCTTCTGAAAACCCGAGAGAGCAGCAAGGCAATGAAGACAGGGCAGACACAAACTCCTATGCAGAAACCTTGGGATCAGGTGAACTGCACCAGCTCTAATGTCTGAAGCTGTGAAAATCCAGGATGATTAAGCAGTGGTTGCTGGTTTTGACATACACACTGTCAACATTCACACTCAGATCAGTGGAAGGCTTTACATTCTACACACACAAAGACATACACATATACATACACACATATAGACAGACACACATATATAAACAGACATAAACACAGATACATATACACATAGACACACACAGACATACACATAGACACAGATCAACACTCACACGTAGATATACAAACACATACATACAGACACAGACACACACTCATACAATACACACAAACATACATACACAAGCACACATATTACCTGTTGGTTTTCAAACATCCTCATTCTGCTTCTGTAGTTTCTATCCTCCCCCCTGTGCAGGTAAATTCCCCCCCCTTCCATTTCACCCTTCATGGCTATGGTGTTATAATATTTACCTCGCTAATATTCCTGTCTGCCTCCCCTTGGCATAGCCCTTTTGACTTTCCAGTGGTTATCCAGGTAATATGCTACTGTCTAAAGCTTAGAAGCTAGCATTAAAAAAAAAAAAAAATTAACAAAAGGTGCAGGTTTTTGTCTTTCTGGGTCTGCATTATATCCATTTACTTTTTCTATCACTGAATTGAAAAATGAGAAATATATTTATTTGTATATACCAAGAAAAATTACATCTGTGATGTGGCAGGATTTTTTTTATAGCTTGGGTTGACAGTTTCATGCAACCGAAATAAGTAGGCATTAGAAATCTAAAAAAAAAAAAAAAAAAAAAAGAATAAAACTTTTTCTTTTTTTCACTCTCATTACTTTACAGATTTTATTTAATTCATTCCTGAATTCTTAATTTTCCAGAGACATGTAAGTATGCTAATCATTCAAAGTATCAGATGTGTCCGTCCGATCGGCAGCTCAGTCTCCATGTGGGTATCCAAGTGAGGGCAGCATGGGCTGCCTTTATCATGAACTCAGTTACCTGCTCTTTTATCACTCACTCTTGATGATGCAGCCTTGCCAGGCCATGGAGGAAGAGGATCCAGGCAATCCTGATGAGACTTAACAAGCTATGGGCAGATGGCAATAGTGGAGAACTCCTTTTCAGTGGACTAGGGGAAGCAGATGAGGGGAAAAGGGAGGGAGGGTAGGCCTGGGAGAGTTGAGGTTGAGGGCTTCAATCGGGATATATAATGAATAAATGGTGAAGAAAAAAATTTAAAAAGTATTATATATATGTGCACCTCTATTGTGCAGCGCAGTATGCTGTTGGCTATCTGGATATCAATACCGTGAAGGACCCACAAAGTAAGGTCCTCAACTTGGGGAAGGTTGTGAACATTCTGAAGGACCAATTTAGAAACTATGAGAAGGAATGAGGGATCGGGACATGGCTGGGATACAGAGTTAATAAAATGTAACTGATAAAAAAAATAAAATAAAAAAAAAAAGGAAAAAAAAAAAAAAGAAACTATGAGAAAAGAAGCACGCTTGTATCATCTACCGCATAATGGTGTCAATTAGCACATATTGGAACTTGGTTTGTTGTTGTTGGATTTTTTTTTTTTTTTACTTTTCTTTGTCTATTATGAGGGGGTGCTTATTATGGCAATGATTAAAGAGAGTTTTAATTCTGAGAACTGATTCACAGATGTATAATTGAATGTATAGTAATTCTATTGTCTAAGCTTTTGTCCATCATTGGGTAATGGACAAGGGCCATCATCACTGCTTTAGTAGTGACAGTCTTGATATATTAATACGCACACTTCTCTATTTAGGCCTTTTAGTCTGTCATTTAGAGTCTTGAATTCCGCATTAGGATATTTCACATAAAAGATAGCATTATGGTAAATTAGATACTTTTACTGTCATGAAAAAAGTAATATTTAAGGTGCCTTTAAAATTGGACATTCATGGGGTTTGCTACCATTGCCAGGAGAGAATGTCACTTCAAAAATTTCCAACAGCAAGTGGGCTGGAAATAGTCCACAGAAGATTGATTACCCCAGAGTGTAGCACAGGAGAATCCACCTACAAGTAATGGCCTTGGTCTATTTTTCTTTTGCATCATCCATTTATAAACCACAGCGTCCTAATCAGGGGAGAACAATGAGCAATTGTGCCTGGTGTATAGTGGTGATGGGATGAGCGGGTCTGTGAATGAATAATCAGTGATGTTACTGAAACCCACAGGGCAAGACATAGATGAAGTGGCTAGAGGTGAGAGGAGTGATTGCGGTGGAGCCCATCAGTCCACGGATGCTCAGGCTGGGCTCTCTCTTATTTATGTGCTTTAGCATGCAAAGGCATTTAAATTCACTAGCAAACACTCCCTATATTTCATTCCTTTACACAGAACTCAAGGAAGGACAGAGCCAGATAGTTACGGAAGGTATTTTTGTATCGAAAATTTGACTTGTGTGATCTTTTGGAGCTAAGCATTCTGGAACTTGTGGTAAAAAGGGGATGAGGGTTTTTGGTTTTTTCTTTTAACTCTCACAGTTAGTAAATCTGAGCAAGACAGCACACAAAGAACAATCTCCCTCCCCTTAAATTACCCACTCATGTGCCCAAACTTGATCTTCTCAAGAACCCAGTTTCTTCCTCATCCTCAGAGTCTTTCCAACTTCAAGAAACCAAATATCCATTTCCTGCTCCACAATAGAGTCATGATTTGTTTGTGGTTCCCTATTTACTGCCCTGGATTATTCTTCCCTTGAGTAAGCACAAATACATTTTAGCTTGATAAACCCCAGTGTCCACAAATGGCAGTCTTTGTTTTTTGGTGCTCACCATAGACTTTGAATGGGTTCACAGCAACCGATCTCACAATCAGCATGTGCCTTATAAGGAGAGTGTTAAGTGCCACAGACATAGGTGCAAGTAAGAAGGTTAAATTGTCAGACAGGTTTCCAGAAGTCTTAAAAAGGTTCCAAACTTCTACATACAATCCCAAAGTTGCTAACCTTTCAGCACTCCCGAGTGGAGTCTTGTGTGGCAGCGTCGAGTGCACACACCTTTTTAAAAACAGAATTCTATAGATAAGCTCTAAAGGAAGACAATGAGCTCACATTCTTCCTACCTGTACTCACAAATTGAAGTGTCTCTGCTGCAAAACCGTGAAGTGATTTTTTTCAAGATTATGCAAGCAATTTAAAGTGGGAGTTCGAAGAATCAACATTTTCCATCCAGGGCTCCATGTGTTTGAGCCACCTGATGTTCTCGCTGCCTTGTGAAGGGAACTTATGCTGTGTTTTCTAACTGCGGATTTGTGTCAGCAGTCAGCTATCCACTGCTGCTCTGAAGCCTGCTTGCCTGCTAAAGTGTGAACGCAAGCTTTGCTGTTCTGAACTGCTCAGGGTCCTTTTGAACACTGTGGCTTCTTCCACCTCTTCCAGTTAGCTTTGCCCGCCCCCTGATTTAGAGCAGTGAACTGCTTTTTGCCTGAAGAGATGAAAACATAATATTTTTATGGATTTGCACTGGCATGCCATTGCAACTGATCTACATACCCAACCTCTTCCTACTCTCCTTTCTGATCCTTATCAATATTCAACAAGAAACACTAGAGAACACAGAAGCTGCGTACATCAATTTTGAAATCACCTCAGCAATTGGTTCTGTGTCCCTGAGTAAAACCTCTTCACAGTAGTATGATTTGGAGTCTTCAGATCTGTAAAATGGGAAGTGCTTAGACACAAGTGTAGCTATAGAATTAGAGTGAGAAATAAGTTAGACCTGAATTACCTGGCATAGATAACCATTGCAAATATAACAATGTTACTATTTTTTTTTTTTCATGAACTTCGGCTGAATTTTGTTTCATGTAATAACCTCTCAGGTACCCACACTAGCCTCTGACTCACTATGCCACTGAAGGTAACTTAACAATTTGACCCTTCAGTCTCCACCTCGTGAGTGCTGAGATTATAGGTCTGTCCCACTGTGCCAACCAATTTTCATATTTGTTAAAATAAGTATCTCTTCATCTACTCCAGTAATTCTGGTCCTTGATATTCATTCCTAGAAGACAAACAAAACAAAACAAAAACCAACCAACCAACCAAACAAACAAACAAACAAAAAACAATGTTACTTCTTGTTACTTTGCTGAGATAAGCTTAACTTCTGCCTTTGTCTCCCAAGGGAGCACTAATTATTCTCCTCATCCTTGTATTTTTTTCTGTATTCCTGTACCTGACCAACATCTCAGTATGACAGATGCTCTGATTCACAGTAACAATAACTTACCGAGCTATTCTCTTCTGCAGTAAACGGAACTAACAGCAACTCTGAAACAAGTGGTTAAAGACCTTCCAATGGCATTTCCCCAACTTAATGGCCAACTCTGTGACCCTGTGTCTTTAAGTTTGCACCACTTCCTTACCGGGTTTGAATGAAAACCAACATTCCAACACAGAAACCTCTGTTAGAATGCAGTTCGACTATATCTAAGACAGTTATTAGGTCAATGGATAAGCTGACGTATATACAGCTAATAACGTTCCTTTATGGCTTTTCTAGAATGATTTTAATTCCATACACTGCTAACTATCAAAGCTTACCATGAAAAATGAGTCTCGCCCTGGGCATAAGAGGGCAGCACACTGGTGTGTATTTTCCTATGATCCTGTTTCAGTAATGTTGTATCCCCAGCATTAGCTGCTTCTTTAACAGTTGCTAGAAATTAACTCATGAAGATCAAATGTTGTAGGCATGTAAGTTTCGAGTTTAGCACATATAGATATATTTAGTCCAAAAAAGAATGTTTCAGATGGAAACAGCTTTAATTACCTAACATTATTTTTTTTATTTTTAACTTTCCAGTGTTTATCACAAACAAAAACCCCATAAACATAATTAAAAATCTTATGTCCCTCAGTGGAGGAATGGATACAAAAAATGTGATACATTTACACAATGGAACACTACTCAGCAATTAAAAACAAAAAAGTCATGAAATTTGCAGGCAAATGGAGGAATCTAGAAAATATCATTCTGAGTGAGGTATCCCAGAAGCAGAAAAACACACATGGTATATACTCACTTATAAGTGGATATTAGACATATAATATAGGATAAACATACTAAAATCTGTATACCTAAAAAAGCTAAGCAAGAAGGAGGACTCTGGGTAAGATGCTCAATCTTCATTCAGAAAGGCAAAAGAGAAGCACAATGGAAGAGGGAGAAAACAGGACAGGAGCCTATCACAGAGGGCCTCTGAAAGACTCTACCCAGCAGGATATCAAAACATGCTAAGACTCAAACTTTGGGCAGAGTACAGGGAAACTTATGAAAGGTGGAGAAAGACCTGGAGGGGACAGGAGCTCCACAAGGAGAGCAACAGAACCAAGAAATCTGGGCCCAGGGGTCTTTTCTGAGACTGATATTCCAAACAAGGACGATGCATGGAATTAACCTAGAACCCCTCCACAGAGGTGGCCCATGGCAGCTCAGTGTCCAAGAGGGTTCCCCAATAATAGAACCAGAAACTGTCTCTGACATGAAATCATGGGCTGGTTCTTTGATCACCTCCGCCTGAGGTGGGAAGCAGCCTTACCAGTCCACAGAGGAAGACAAAGAAACCAGTCTTGGTAAGTCCTGATAGATAGGGTCAGATGGAAGGGGAGGAGGACCTCCCCTATGATCTTCCTCTCCTATCATCGGCCTGGGGGAGGGGCATAGGAGAAGAAGAGGGAGGGAGGGAGGATTGGGAGGGATTGGAGGAGGGGGCTACATCTGGGATACAAAGTAAATAAACTGTAATTAATAAAAATTTAAAAACAAGAATATCGTAAAAGAGATTTTTAAATTTGAAAACAATGATAAGGAGAGGAAAGAAGATGAGAAGGTGAGCAAAATTCTCGAAAAGGAACTCATTTTAAAAAGCAGCTTTCTGTGACTTGGCAAGTGGCTAAAACAAGGGTATAGTGACAGTGGTCAGAGGTCAGAAAGCCTCGCTCTTCTTGCAGTTGGAGTTTGTAGCTGCTTTGAAGCGAGCTAGCAGCACCATCTAGAGGCACATGGAAACCCTACACTCAGTGGGAACAAAAGAAAGCTCGCCTATTTAACTTTAGCAGTGGTAAAAAAAAAAACAAAAAAAAAAAACCACTATGCTTTTCAGTGTATAATCTCTTCCAGAATGCCTCTGAAGGAACCGCTCCCGACTCCCATTAACCTACCACCGCAGAGTTCATTACCTGGAGAAACCAAGGCTTACTTCAGAAGAGGAAGCTTCCCTCCTAACTTCCCTACTGAGAGGATAGTTGCTGACTTCCAAGAAAGTTAATTCATTCCACACAATGTACAGGAATCCTGCCGTGCCTCAGCCTTTGTGCCAGATTCTGGGGGACACAGTCAAATATGTATTTCTCTGTACCCCAGCCCACATATCCACAACTAACCACACATATAATTTTTCTCCAGTCTTATACTTAGGAATGATTTTTAGGTGGCGGGAACACAAGTATTTCAAAGCAGTCACTACTTTTCAAAACACTGTTCCATGGAGAACTACCAGCGTGCTAAGTGAAATCATGGATTGAAATAAGTTTAGAGCCTCAAGGGACCTCACAGTGTTAGAACACTTAGCAAACTATTGTATAGAGAAGTTACTTTGTATGCTTTTTATTACACCAGACACACACACACACACACACACACACACACACACACACACACATATATATATATGCCCCAGGATGCATTATATTTTAACATATTTACCTGCTTTTCATGATGGGAGTAAACTACTGATTACCTTTCAGAAGGAAAGGCCCTGATTTTGATGTGTTGGAGGGTGTAGTCCTGGGATCCTAAAATAGAAATCTCTATCTTTTTTTGAAGTCACTTTTTAAGTTACTCAGTAGCCTCTTTTTAATCCACAGAGAAGGATATATTTAAAAGCCACACCAATGCTAGACATATCATCATCCTGTCTTGATGTTTAAAAATATCAATCCTTAAAGTTCACATAAAATGAAGTACATCGAATTGTCACAACTTTAGTGAAGATGTATATTGTGTATTTTAAAATACATTTATATATAACTCCATTAATACAAGAGTTCCAAATTTGCTAATATGCACATTTGATTCTAGTCCTTTTATATTGACATGAACTAAATCATGTAAGAATGGTTACTGAGTGTGTGCCTTGTTAACAAACTGGAAAAGCATCATATCAACATACTCACATTTGCATGACCTTGTGTGTGTAAGAAACATAGAAACAATAAAATGTAGTGGATTTAAAAGCCTTATCCCATAACAGGAAAAGAAAAGCTGAATATACTTTTCTCCATATATTGAAAGCAATTTATTTACATTTCCTTGTTTTTCATTTCTGCAATTCCTGCTTTAAAAAGTTGCTCAGTTGCTTATTTGTGGAAGACAGACAGACAGAGGAAGAGACTGGAATTTCTGAAGGGAAATTCTCTCAATTATCTTTGACAATAATTATCTTTCATAAGGTCCTTTTTCTCTCTTTAATTCTTGTAGAAATGTCTGCATCATATCTCAGCCAGACTGAAGCCTGCAGAGTCATGAAACTCTAACTTTTCTACCTTCCAAATTCTTATTTGCTTATAAATCTCTACCCCAATAATAATTATGAGCTTATCTAATGGAATCTTTTGCATAAAAACTGACAAAACCTTGATCTAAGAGTGGCCAAAATACACAGCTATCATTAGTGATGTGGCTTCATGCTTTGTTCAAAAATCACATTTTAAACTATGAAATTCAAGAATCCTAACACATATGTGATTACTTATAGTACTTTGGAGGACTGTATTTTTTTTTTCCTGATGAATGGAGGGTAGGTGCCACTGTGCCTAGCTGCCGTCCTGTGTTACATGTTGTGTTACATGCCCATTCTCGGGATATGTGTGTTTTCTGCCAACATAGCAACAGACCATACAAGAAAAGAATAAGATGACTTTATTCTAAGTAGTCTTGAAACCCAGAAAATTATCATCCTAAGCTGTTACTAACCTAAGAAAGTATGTGCCTAGCAGAGACTATATTAAACTTTACACTACCTCATTATAATTGGAGTAGCTATTGGCAAACTGTGGGCAGAAAGACACCTGTTTGCCTACCATTGTTCATCTGAGCTCAGGTCCTCAAAGAGGTCAAGGAATTTTTTGTATTGTTTTTGCATCACATTTGAATCAAGGTTCTTCTAAATATCAGACAGATAATCTACCACTGAGCTTTGATTCCAGCCCCAAGATATTTTGTTCATGCGGTCATATTTATGAAAAAGATAATTATATTCCTAATTCTTATCAACAGCTGCTCTTTATAGAATAAATTGGTGTCATCAACAGATTTAGAAATAAACATGAAAAAAATTTAGAGAGATGTTGAATGAAGACTAGGCACAGTGTCAGACACCTGTAATTTCAGTGCTTGGGGAGGCAGAGACAGGTAGATCTCTGCGATTTTGAGCCCAGCCTGGCTTACAAAGCAAGTCCAGGAAAGCCAAGGCTACACAGAGCAACCCTGTCTTGAACACCCCCTCTCCAAAAATAAAAGACTATGTGGTTGAAAATTTAGCTACCTTCCAAAATAATTATAAAAGTTTTGTATAATTAACAGTTTTATTTATCAATTTGTTTCATTTTTAATGTGAAAATTAAAGTAACAGTGGAGGAAAGCCCACTTTTGCTTTATTGATTTGACTTAAGACAGTAGAGATATTTCTACAATTTGTCTTGTATTAAATTCACTTGAAGTCAACAACATTGCTAATTTTTCTACACAGCCTATGAGAGAAGAAAGGCAATGATGCATTAGTAATCAGTCCTATTTAAAATGCCACTATCTCAGGCTCTTTGACAATCCCAACACCCGAGGGAGGAGCAGCCTTGCCAGGCCACCGAGGAGGACAATGCAGCCAGTCCTGAAGATACCTGATAAGCTAGGATCAGATGAAAGGGGAGGAGGACATCCCTATCAGTGGATTTGGAGAGACGCATGGGAGGAGATGAGGAAGTGTTGATGGGATTGGGAGGGAATCAAGGAGCTGGGATGTAAAGTAAATAAACTGTAATTAATATACAAATAAAATTTTAATTAAAAAATAAAATGCCACTATCTAAATCATCCCAATAAACCTTTGTACCTAAGTCCAGGCTCTCTGTGCCTCAACCAACAGAGTCCTTTACAGAGACAGCCCCAGCTCTTCTTATAAGGGGACCCACAGAAGATCAAAAAACATCGGGTACATATGTTTAGAGAGCCTAATTCCAGTACATACATGGTTCTTGGTTGATGCTTCTGGATATGCAAGAACCCTGGTCCCAGTTTAGTAAGCCCTGTTGATCTTCTGAAGCTCCTGTCTCCTCAGGGTCCTTTTTCCTTTTCCCAACTCTTCCATAAGGTTCCCAGTGCTCAGCCTAGAGTTTGGCTGAGTCCCAGCACCTGTTCCAATCCATTGCTGGGCGCAGCCTGTCAGTGACAACTATGTTGTGTTCCCTTTTGCAAGCATAGCAGGTTCATTAATAGTGTCAGTGGTTGACTCTCTATCACTGTGTAGCCAGGGATTGTTTGGACATTCCTTCAATATCTGCTCTGTCTTTATCCCTGCACATCTTGTAGGCAGTGTAAAGTTTGGTTTGAAGTTAATGTAGGTGGGTTAGTTTTTTTCCACCACCCACTATGAGTCCTGTCTGGTTGGAGGGTAGCCTCTTCAGGTTCCACGTCCCATGCTACTGGGAGCCTCAGCTGGAGTCACATCCATATCTTCTCAAGAGCTCACCCTGTTGTAGGTCTCCAGCTTGTCTCAGAGATCCCTCCACCCAAGGTTTCACTTCTCTCCGCAAACCCGCTATCCTCACCCGCCCCATGTTCTCCCCACATCTGGTCCCCTCCCTATTGTCCTCTCCTAACCTGTTCCCTTTCTTTAAACATTTCCTCAGCCTATCTCCTTTTTTTTTTTCAGTGAAATTCAAGTTTCTCCATTGGTTCATCCTTGTTACTTAGCTTCTTTGTGTCTATGGATTTTAGTATGATTATCCTGTACTGTATAACTAATATCTGCTTATAGGTGAGAACATAGCATTTATGTCTTTCTGGGTCTTGGTTACCTCACTCAGGATGACCTTGTCCAATTCTATCCATTTGCCTGCACATTTTATGATTTTTTTTCTTCTAATAGCTGAGTAGTATTTCATTGTGTAAACAATTTCTTTATCCATTCTTTGGTTGAGAGACATCTGGGTTGTTTCCAGTTTCTGGCTATTACAAATAAAGCTGCTATGAACATAGTTGAGCAAATGTCCTTGTATGATGGAGAATATTTTGAGTATATGCACAGGAGTAGTATAGTTTGGTTTTGAAGTAGCTCTATTCCCAACTTTCTGAGAAATCTCCAAATTGATTTCCAAAGTGTTTGTACAAGTTTTTACTCCCATCAGCAATGGAGGAGTTTTCACCTTTCTCCACATCCTCACCAGCATGTGCTGTCACTTGGGTCTTTTATTTCAGCCATTCCTATGGGTGCAAGATGAAATTTCAGAGTCATTGTGATTTGCATTTCCCTGATGACTATTAATATTGAGCATTTCTTTAAATGTTCCTTGTCCATTTGTGATTCCTCCATTGAGAATTCTCTGTTTAGCTCTGTACTCCATTTTTAAATTGGGTTATTTGGTTTGTTGGTGTTTAGTTTCTGGAGTTCTTTATATATTTGGATAGTAGCCCTTTGTGAGATGTAGGGTTGTTGAAGATATTTTCCCAAACTGTAGGCTGATGTTTTGTTCTGTTAACAGTGACCTTTGTCTTATAGAAGCTTTTCAGTGTCATGAGGCTCCATTTATTAATTGTTGATCTTAGGACCTGAGCTGTTGGAGTTCTACTCAAGAAATTGTCTCCTGTGCCAGTAAGTTCAAAGTTGATCCCAGTTTCTCTTCTTATTTTTTTAAAAAAGTCTTTATTATTTTTCTTTATTACAGTTTACTCACTTTATATCTCAGCTGTAGCCACATCTCTCATGTCCCACCGATCCCATACTCCTTACTTTTCCTCCTGCCCCATGTACCTCCCCTAGTCCACTGGTATAGGAGGTCCTCCTCTACTATCTGACCCTAGCTTATCAGGTCTTCAGAACTTCCCGGATCCTCTTTCTCTGTGGCCTAGTTAGACCACCTTGCCAGGGAAGGTGATGAAAGAGCCAAGACACTGAGTCCATATCAGAGACAGCCCTACTCTCCTTACTAGGGAACTCACATAGAGGCTGAGCTGCCATGGGCTACATCTGAGCAGAGGCTCTAGGTCCTCTCCATGCATGTTCCTTGGTTGATTCATCATTCTCTCATTCTCTGCAAGAACCTACGGGCTCAGGTTTTTTTTCAGCTCTGTTAGTCTCCTTGTGGAGCTCCTGTCCCCTCCAGGTCTTTCTATCTCTCCTTTTTTATTTTTTTTTTTTTTTCTGTAAGATTCTCTGCACTCTGCCCATAGTTTGGCTCTGAGTTTCAGCATTACTTTGATACCCTGATGAAATAATATCAATATGAAATACCTCAAGATCCAGTTATACAGCTCCTGGACATTTATCTGATAGATGATCAATCATACAGCAAGGACATTTGCTCAACATGTTCATAGCAGCTTTATTCATAATAGCCAGAATCTGGAAACAACCTAGATAGCTGTCAACTGAAGAATGGATACAGAAACTTTGGTACATTTTCACAATGGAATACTACTCCGCCATTAAGAACAAAGAAATCATGAAATATTCAAGCAAATGGACAGAACTAGAGAAGATCATCCTGGGTGAGGTAACCCAGAAGCAGAAAGACACATATGGTATATACTCACTTATAAGTGGTATTAGCCGTATAATATAGGATAAACATAAAATCTATACTCCTAAAGATACCAAACAAAAAGGAGGACCCTAGGGAAGAGGTGTAATCTTCATTGGGATAGACATTGGACGTAGAAGATAGGGAACAGTACAGGGGCCCTTTGAAAGACACACTTTCTCTTGATTTAGTGTATCTGGATTTATGTTGAAGTTTTTGATCCACTTGCATTTGAGTTTTGTGTAGGGTGATAAGTATGGACCTATTTGCATTCTTCTACAGGTAAACATCCAGTTAAACCAGTACTGTTTGTTAAAGATACTGTCATTTTTGAAGTGTATGGTTTTGACTTCTTTGTCAAAAATCAAGTGTCCGTAGGTGTGTGAGTTTGTTTCTGGATCCTCAATTGATTCCATTGATCAAACTGTCTGTTTTTATGCCAGTAACATGCAATTTTTATTACTGGTGCTCTGTAGTACAACCTAACTAATTTTTAGTGATTCCACAACACTGAAATCACCACATGGAACACAGTAGTGGGCCTGAAGAAATGGCTAACTTGTTAAGGGCACTGGCTGCTCTTCCAGAGACCCAAGTGCAAATCCTAGCACACACATGCCACGGAACAACCATTTGCAACTCTAATTCAGGAGATCCAGTATCTTCTTATGTCCTGTACAGGAACCAGGCTTTCACATGGTGCACACCGAAAAAATCTCATATATATATATATGATGAATATTATATATATTATATAATATATTATGTTATAATATATATAATGATATATATAATGAATATTTTAAAAAAGATTACTGTAGGCAAACATGTGTGGAAGAAAACATACATTAAATTCAACAAAGTTACATAGGTATTAGACTCATGTATTATAAGTCCTGAAATGAAAAACTCAATCAGAAACAAAATAAACAACAAACACCTCAAGATAAACATTTATCTAAATGTTGTTACTTAAAACAACAAAATATGAAAATGAACAAAAGTAAAGTAGGAAAAACCCATAAATTTATGAAATGCTGAAAACCTAGCTATTGTTACAGATAGGATTTTTTAAAGATAACTGTTATTTTAGGCATCTTATTGTTGCAGTTTTGTGATATTTAAATTATTGTCATATTTTTATGACATAGAACCTAGATTACTCTTAGGATTATTCTACTTGTATAGCTACATTGCATATACAAATCAATTTACAGCAATCTTTCTTATATATATATTTTTTTTCTTATCACTTATGAGCTACTAATCAGGCATCTTGGTTATAATTATTTTCTTGGAATGATAAATAAACTTCTTTATTAAGTGTTCATGAATCTGGCTATGCCTTTTCCCATTGAAGAGTTCCTCCACTATAGAATTAGGAACCTCATCTCAAATATCATATTAAGAGATTTACAGTGTATCTAATGCTTCAGGTCTGGGGATTTGTCGACATAACTGGTGGGAGTAATAGACAATATCTCAAAATTAAAAAACAAAAAACAACAACAACAACAAAAAAAACAAACCCACAGGTAAAAAACAACAAACAAACAAAACAAAGAGAAAAAAAAAGCACAATTGTTATGGCAGATCTAAATACCCAGAAGAGAGGCATTGTGTTGGTGAAAGACCGTAAGGTTTATTTGCACATACATATGTACATACAAACACACACATATAAATGCCTGCATGTATGTGTGTATGGACGTATATTTGAATGATTTGGGGAAGACCAGGAGTTAGGCTAACAATTCCACCTTATTTCATGTTATGACTCACAGACAGCAAACACCACTGTTCTGCTTTATTTTTGTTTAATGTAGTGCTCTTATGGCAACTTGATGTCAGAAATCCAAGACTAAGATCATGTGAGGATTTTTGACCTCTGAGTTTGAAATGATAATGAAATCTTAACTAGTATCCTTTGGAGCCACTCAGAAAAAGAGAAGAGGTATAGAACAATAAAAGCAGAAAATGCTGGTAAATGGCTTGAAGTACTTTGGCATGTGTAGAGTCAGAGAATTCTAAACCCAAATGTCATTTTCATTTTCCTAAAAATCTTACCAAGAAAGTAAAAAGTGGACAAAAGCCTAAAATCACCGCAGAAAGATTCCCACTGAAGGGCTGTCAGCACTGAGTTGGCCTGTGCAAGTAAGGAAGTGAACATGCATTTGTTACTCTATATTCTCACCTGGGAATTGATCTCACCTGGATCATGCTTACCGCCTCAACTTCCCTTCAACAAAGGACTAAAACCCGACTATAAGCAGAATAAAACTTTTATGCCATAAGTTGCTTTTTTTATTTTATTTTTATCACAGCAACAGAAACAAAACCAGAACAGAAGCCAATTTAACTACAGAAAACCTGACCCTAATAGAATTGCTGAATACTCACAAGTATATTGTGATGGTTGTAACAGTATTGCTATAAATAGCAAAATTATTAGCTGCCCATGGTGGCTTATACCTGCAATCCAAGCACTTGAGAGGCTGTGGCAGGAGAATTGCTGTGGTTGGAGGCATTTTTCCCCCCAGGATAATCTGTTCTACGTAGGAAGATCCTTTCTCAAAAGAAAAATAATAACAATTAACAACCCAAGCAGTAGTAGTGGTGGCGACACATGGGAATAAATAAAAAAATAAATGCTAATTTAAGTAATACCCTAATAATTTAAAAACTAATCACTCCATATTACAAATTTACGTGTTATTGGTTATTATTATCCTCGTTCTGTTAATGAACTGTGTCCTGGATTCTTGATATATCATACCTGACTGGCAAGTGGTGTTACCAGAATCAGAAGGCTTTTTGATTCTAGATAATCTGTTTCCTTTCTCTGAAAAAGACAAGAGTTTGGTCACTGATCTTTCCTGTATGACTGTGTTATAGAACCATGACTAGGGGTGAGCAGGGAATAGTGAAAGGACAGAAACATGAACACACGAAGAGAAAAACTAAGATCTGGTGGTCTGGGCTCTTGGATAAAAAAACCCTCAACCTGGAAGCTCTTCATTCTTATTACATATAGTTGAAGAGAGATGCAAGAATATTCCTCACTATTTAACAATGAAGCAGGGTTGCTGCAGCCATGAATCATCTGAAGGAATGGGCGGGCATGGGAGTGTTAGCAGGCCTTCTGGTGTTGGTCTCCTTGGTTTGCCTGTGGTATATATGCAAGATTAGAGTCTCACAACAGTGTGATGCAGCCATGATCATTCAGGCCTTTACAGCCATTGAAGCAAGACATTCTCCCCAAGCATGGTTGGATACCATAAAAAGCTAAAATGATACGCTCAGGATGCGAGGCTAAGCACTGCACTCAGGGTCAGCCGCTTTGGACCCAGAGAAGAGCATGTCTGATTGCATGTGGGTTGATGCCCCAGGTCCCGCCTCTGAGAAAAAGGTATCGGACGGGTCCGATGCTCTTTGGGTGGATGACACCTAAATGAACATCTGTACAAAGTCCCAATTTATTTCTAATATCAGAGATCAGACCTCTACTCTTGCCTGATGCGTCTAAAACAAAAAGGGGGAACTGTAGAGAGCTGCAGAATGCTATGCCTTAAAGATGGAGCTGGTTTCCGCCTTCCACCTTCCCGATGGTGAGTGCTCTCTGTCAGGAACAACTCCACATTTGGCTAAGGCCGAGGATCTGGCTTGCTTCCATGTATGTGGACCTATCTGCATTGCCCCCGTGGCACGCCTGGGTTGGCTACCCAGAGGCTATTTAAGCTGTGGGCTGGCTTTCCCCGGGGTCCGAGGATTGTTCAATGTTCCTGAATAAACTGCATTGAAAAAAAAAAAAAAAAAAAAAAAAAAAAAAAACAATGAAGCAGGGTGTCTGTTATACAGTTGAATCAAAAGGTCAAATTTATCAGAGATAAACAGGCATGTTTATTATATTCAGCTGAACAAGGAGACAAGGGTACAGCATTGTTAGAAGCAGTCTCTGTAGGGGAATAGTCTTCAGGCTGTAAATATGATGAGGGTTGTGGGAAGGTGGACATTTTCTGCACACACTAAAAATTTACATAGGACCAAAGAAATGCTTTGTCATCTCTCTGAGCTTTACCTCAGGAAGATTTTTCTGTGCTTGCTTATAGGATTGAGACTTTGGGGTCCATCCTTGACATGGCTGTACCCTAGTCAAATAGAATGCATTTCTCAAAATTTTCCGTGCCAAATAGGTGCCAAAGTTTTATACAACTGCCCATGAAAGAACTTAGTGGATGTCACCGTATCACCTGCCATCAGACTATATAGATCTGGAGTCAAGTGGTTGCATTTTTTCAACATCATTACGGTACAGGGTATAATTGAAATGTATATATTTCTAGTTTACAATGTATCTAACAGACATATATTATAAAATGATGAAATCATGCTAATAAATGTATTCATAAATTCATACAGTTATTCTTTGAAATGAGATGATGAATGATATATTTCTAATATAAGGGTGGCTTTCTGAGAAGGCTTTCAATAGGGGAATGAGGGGCATGAGAGAGGAGAGTTTACATAAAAATTATTCATATTCATTATATGCATATATGAAACTGCCAAAGAATACCTTAAAATTTGGTTCTATTTATCTTTATTTAAAGTGTTTTATTGTTTCCCAGAAAGCGTGTGTGTGTAACACATGTGTAGAGTGCCCATAGAAGCCAAAATAGGGCATCAGATCCCCTGAGATACAAGAACAAATTGTTATAAGCCTCCATGTGGGTTTCTGGGATGGAACTACAACCGAGGTCATAAGGAAGAGCAACTAGTACACTCTTGTGTTTTAGCAATATCTCCAGCCTCTAGAAAGATTTTTTTTAAAAAGATTCACCTTCTTAACAATTTACAAGTATATGAAATATTATTTAAGACACCATTCTATAGAACATAACTGTATAACTCACTCATTCTCTGTTAACAAATTTTGTAGCTTTTAACCAGCAACATCCCATCTCATCTCAAGTATGTCTTACAGTGTCTAATTGTCATTCTGTTTTCTGCTTTTATCACGGTGACCTTCTTAGATCTATGACTCAAGTGTTTATGATCAAATTATTTTATTTATAGAAACATGTTTGCTCATCCCCCAAAGGGAGATTAAACACTTACCATACAAGAACAATGTAAAGATGAGGTTTTATAATCCACATAAATGCCTGACATAAATTAAATAATTAGTGCCTTTGAGCAGATAATTAACTACTATAACTTGTATAATTAACCTAAAAGATGGAGCAAGCAGCTCTTTTTTCCCAATCTCAGTCAAAACACAAATATTCTGATTAATGGATATGATCAACACACTTGGTATATAATTAAAGAATATTATAGAATAAAAATATATTTGAAGGGTTTCTTAAAGGACAGAAAGTTGAGTTAGTAAAGAAAGGGGGCGGGTCTTTGAAGAGTTGGGGTTGATTATGATCAAAACATATATGCAGCTCCAAAAGAACTAATAAAAATATTATTTAAAAATTACACGTTTACTAACACTTCTGAAAGCTGGGAGAGGGAACTCTGGAAATGGCTGCAGATTCATCGAGACTGAGGAGATGCTCTGTTAAAGTTACATGTAGAGACAGGAATTTTAACCAAGCACAGCTTCCGGGGGAGCACACTCCTGGGTCTTCACTCTAGAGGAGCAAACATGCATTGCATTTGGAGTCCTGCAGCATCACCTGAAGACATGCTATCTTAATCCTGTAGATATGATGGTACCTGCAGAGTACAGTTGTTCACACTTCCACTCTCTCACACACCATGAGAAAGCCTGTTCCTCACCACAGTTTTCCACAGAGGAAACCATTGTGTGCAAATAGAGTAGTAGTGTGTCCTCTTCTAAGGAGTGTTCTTGCAGTCTTCCACAGACAGCATTTTATCAGGAGTTACAGAAGCTGCCCTCTTAGCTCCTTGTATACTCATTAGAGACTATCCTCGAAAGTGACTCTAAAGAAGGTTTTTAAAGGAAGGTAGATGCCAGATAGGTAAATGAAAGAGTGAATTTTTTTTTTTTAAGAAAAATGAATGCAATGACCAAAAATGTGACTTCATGTTAAGGGGAAGAACACCCATCTGGTGCTAGGGTAGATACAACAGGGAACCTACAATGGAAGGATAGCAGGAGGCAGGAGTGCAGCTGAGGGGAATCCCTTGCCAGGTTATGAAGAGAGTCAAGCATATCCCTTTATATTTAATTTATTCATTCCTTATGTGACAATTTTATATATGTAGATAGTACATTCTGTTTACACTCATACCTCTGTCTTTAAAAAAATATTTTCCTACATCCAGGAAGCTCCTACCTACATCTTTCTTCCACCATATCTCCACAGTTTCATGACATTCTTTTATTATTATTATTATTATTATTATTATTATTATTATTATTTTGCCTTCTGTCACTGGGTTTAACAAATGCTACTCATCTGAGAATTGGCATGAAGCCATTCACTGGAGAATTAGTAATTCACCTGTGGCTACAGCATTGACGATAGCATCCCTGAGATGCCCCAACTTCCTCAGGGCAGGTTGGGACCACACGAATTCCTCCATCATCCACGAAGGAATGCTTTGTAGAAACATGTGGGGCATCCCACCTTGACCAGAGTGGCAAGGAGCCATAGCCCATGCCCCTGGAGACCCATTTATAATGTTCCACACTTGTGCCAGATCCGCAGTAGCTGAGGAAGAAAGTTTCAGGGACATCACATTGATTTGCATGTTTACCAGGCGATTCTTGTTCACAATGTTCACTGATCATAGTTTTTAAACAGACACTAATATTAACTGCTTCGCTGCTTTTTGTCTTTTAAAAATATTTTCCCTTTTTATTTATTTATTTTTATTTATTACAAATTATTCACTTTTTATCCCAGCTGTAGCCCTTCCTTTGTCCTCTCCCCATCCCACCCTTCCTCCTTCTTTTCTTCCCATTCCCCTTTCCAAGTCCGCTGTTATCCAGAGGTGTCCACATATATCTCACACAATTAACAATTAAATGTTTTGTTTACCTAAACAATTAAGCTTGCTTAAAAAATATCCTAATTATTATGTGTTAGCTTGCTTTTACAAATCTCTTTCCACTTATATAATTCCTTTAATACAGTTGTTTCTGTTTCTTACAAGTTTCCCACAAGGAGAGGTTTGATTTTTTTTTTTTTTTTTTTTGCTGTTTTATTCCTCTTTCTCACTGCCCTTTGGCATATCTAAGCTTTCAAGTTGCTATTGAACTGAGCTCAAATGCTATCTCTACAAATAGCCTGACCTTGCCAATCACTCTTCCTTCCTTTGGATAATATGTGACCCTTCCTCATAACACCTTACATTCTGCTTTTGACAGTCTCACCAGGGGTTTCCTTTGGACTTTGTTCCTCAACCTAGAAGGTTCTCACTTCTGTACCTCTTCCATTTCCCAGGGTGAGAAGCACTCTGGGAGATCTGACTATATTAAGAATGAAGTGATATCCACTTGAAGAAACACATGGACGGCGTGACATTCAAATGGCAGAGGCGAGGATTCAAAGACAAAGTCCACCTGATCTACTGCCTTGACAATGTAACTGACCAAATCCAAACATGACTGAACCCACATTTCTATTCTGTGCCTGTGGCTGTCTTTTACATATGTAGAAATGGCTTGGGGTTTTACATAGATGAAATTTGCTTATTCCTCTTTTCATAGTAAAGGAAAGGAAGGAAAGTAGAACATGCAAGAACTTCAAACTGAATGGCATCTTTACAAAAAGTTATAATGAATTGCTGAAATTAAGCCACTGAAAATAGGGTGTTGTTTCTTTATTTTTTTTCCCTACACTCCATCTTCCTGGACCAATGCCTAAGAGTGTTCATTACTAAATAAACATATTTTGAACCACTGAATAAGCTATATTAATTACTATACTTATTTTATATGGAATCCTTGAATTATAGGCATTGCAAGATTATAATTATGATGTGGATATTGATATTGCTTTACAATAATCAAGTATACATATTCAATAAGTTATAGTCATTCCTGCTTCTACTTGAACTGTTTCTGTTTATGGTGACATTTACTGGGACTATGATTAGGGAACAGATCACAGTATTTTGAAAACATTGGAATGAAGTAAAAAGAGGGATGGTTGTCACGATGAACAGGGGGATTTAGTCCAAAATTATGAAAGACTATTTAAATCAGATGAAGTTATTAGGACTTATATTGTAAGCCAAGAAATAGTGTTCATTAATGTACTGAGTATGGAAAGGAATAAAGAGAAAAAACATCTCTATTGAAATGATTTCCAGAAAGATAAATGTTGGATGGGAAAATAAAAATGAAGCAAGTGTTTGAAAGGACAATGAGAGGCACTAAAGTCTGGACCAAAATAAAGGGGGAAACTATTATTTTGGATTTAAGTTTCTAGATTTTAAAGAAATAATAAGAAGTTCTTAATGACTATATTTACCTAGTCACTGGTAGAAAAGGAATGCACTTATTTCTTAAATTGAAGCTTTCTTACAACTTACGCTAAATTCTTGGCTAGTTGCCAGTTTCAGGCAAAGTACTAAATTAAACTGAAGTGTCTGTGACCTTTGTGTAAAGAAATCCATGTTGCTCTGAAGGTAAATTCAACCTAAGTTTACAAGTAAAATTCGGCATTTTTATGTAAATCACAGGCAAAGACAAAGTATATTAATCTCCAGTAATAGGTTGCAATCTGCCATTCAAATGTGTAAAAACAAACAAACAAACAAACAAAGCCTGAAGAATCTGGCTTTACTAAAACTTTGAAAAGGGATACCTGGTTCCAGATTTCCTTCTGGTTATAGAGTAAACTTTTTAATACCTAAGCAGTAGAAGTCTGAGTTTTTCCTTGAATTCATTCAGTAACAAAAGGCTAATACTTCCCTTACATGAAACTGAAATTTCTCCTCAGAAATTCACTTGCTTCTTTGTATGCTCTTCTTTGTTCAGACAGGGTGACTTCATGTAGCTCCACATAACCTGGAGTTTGTGATCTTCTTGCCTTAGCCTTCCAAATCTTTGTATTAGAGACTGAAGTTTGTTGTAGGAATATAAGCGTATTGTGAGGATTGTTCTAGTTTTATTTTTTGTTATTAAAAGAAATCTGTAAAGGAAAGGAGTTATTTACTTTAAAGGTTATGGTATGTTATGGTCCATCTTTGAGGGAAGCAAGGGCAGGAACTCAAGGCTGGACCATGGAGGAATTCTGTTTATTGGCTTCCTCTCTGTCTTGTTCTGAAACCTTTGTTACACAGCCCGGGGACTGTACTGCCTATGTAGCCAAGGCCCTCCTACATCAATTTGCAATTTAGAAAATGGCCAGCAGACATAGCTACATAAGAATCTGATGGAGGCAATTCCTCCTCTAAGGTTCCCTTTTCCTAGGTATGTGTTACATTGACATCAAAGATTAGCATCACGAAGATATACAGAGCATAGCATATTTGTAAAAGTAGAAATCTCTTTTGAAACTTTAGAAAATATACGAGGAAGGATTTTGAACAGCAAACATGAGTTTTTCTCCTTCAAGCTTTCTGCCTTGAAATTGGTTTGGATCTGACAGGAACAATTTCATCTTGGTGTCTTCAGTGCACACATACTTACTGGAATATAAGCTTAACAAATTCAGAAATGGGTGTATCCTTTTTACCATAACACCTTTTGTATGGTGTTCAATCCCAGATGCATAGTAGAAATGTGTGAATTTTTATTAAATTCAATATGTTAGCAAATATTTTCCTTTATGGGAAAGTACAGCATAATATACAAGCCTTTCAGTTGAGGATAAGAATTTATTTACTGAATAGTTGTATGAATTTTTTCTTTTATTATTTTTAAATTAATTAATTTACTTATTTATTACAATTTATTCACTTTGTATCCTTGCTATGGCCTCCTACCTCTTCTCCTCCCAGTCCCACCCACCCTTCCTCTTCTCCCAGTATGTCCTTTCCCTAGTCCCCTGATAGGGGAGGACCTCCTCCCCTTCAATATGACCCTAGCCTATTAGGTCTATTCAAGGCTGGCTGCATCATCTTCCTCTGTGGCCTGGCAAGGCTACACCCCACCGGGCAAGGTAATCAAAGAGCCAGCCACTGATTTCATGTCAGAGACAGCCCCTGTACCCCTTACTATGGAACCCACTTGTAATCTGTGTAGCCTATAGGCTTCCTCTGAGCAGAGGGTCTTGGTCTTCTCCTTGCTTAGAGTATTGGTCTCTGCAGGCTCCCCTGGGCCGAGGTATTTTGGCTGTTGGTCTCCTTGTGGAGTTTCTGTACCCTCCAGGTCTTTCTATCTCTCTCTTCTTCCATAAGAATTCCAGCACTCTGCCCAAAGTTTGGCTATGAGTATCAATATCTCCTTCTATACCCTAGTGAGTAGAGACTTTCAAAGGCCCCCTTTGGAAGGCTCCTGTCCTGTTCCATATCTTTTCCTACTTCTTACTTATGTCTATCCTGTTTGCTCTTCTGAGTAAGGTTTCAGCCTCTTCCCTATGTCCTCCTTGTTTTTTAGCTTCTTTAGGGCTATAGATTTTAGTATGTTTAGCCTATATTATATGGCTAAAGTCCATATCAGTGAATATACACCATATATATCTTCCTTCTTCTGGGTTACCTTACTCAGGATGGTCTTTTCTAGTACCCACCATTTACCTGCAGATTTCATGATTTCCTTGTTCTTAATTGTAGAGTAGTATGGCATTGTATAAATGTACCACACTTCCTGTATCTACTCCTCCATTGAGGGACATCTAGGTTGTTTCTAGATTCTGGCTATTATGAAAATAGCTGAGCAAATGTCCTTATTGAATGGTGGGGCATCTTTTGGGTATATGCCTAGTAGTGGTATAGCTGGATCTTGAGGTAGCACTATTCTTAATTTTATGAGAAAGCACCAGATTGATTTCCAAAGTGGTTGTACAAGGTTATATTTCCACCAGCAATGGAGGAGGGTTCCCCTTTCTCCACAACCTCTCCAGTATGCATCAATCCATCTGATTGGTGTGTGGTGGAATCTTAGGGTCACTTTGATTTGCATTTCCTTGATGACTAAGGACATTGAGCATTTCTTTAAGTGTTTCTCTGCCATTAAATATTCCTCTATTGAGAATTCTCTGTTTAGCTCTGTACCCAAGGTTTTAATTGGATTTCTTGATTTGTTGGTATGTAACTTCCTTCAGTTCTTTATATATTCTGGATATTATCCTTCTGTCAGATGCAGGGTTGGTGAAGAATTTTTCTCAGTCTGTAGGCTGTCATTTTCTTCTCATGACAATGTCCTTTACTTTACAGAAGCTTTTCAGTTTCATGAGGTCCCATTTATTGATTGTTGATCTTAGAGCCTGTGCTGTTGGTGTTCTGTTCAGGAAGTTGTCTCCTGTGCCAGTGAGGTCAAGGCTGTTCCCACTTTTTCTTCTAACAGATTTAGTGTGTCTGGTTTTATGTTGAGATCTTTGATCCATTTGGACTTTAGTTTTGTGCAGGGTGATAAATATGGACTTATTTGCATTTTTCCTACATATAGACACCCAGTTAGACCAGTTAGAACAGCACCAATTGTTGAAGATGCTATCTTTTTTCTGTTGTATGATTTTGGCTTCTTTGTCAAAAATTAAGTTTCCATAGGTGTGTGGGTTTATTTCTGGGTCTTTGATTTGATTCTATTGGTCCACCAATCTTTTCTATGCAACAGTAATAAACACAGCATGGTATTGGCATAGTTGTATAATTTTGAACAAAGATATTTTACTGGGGCTGGAGTGATTTCTCGGTGGTTAAGAGCACTGTCTGCTCTTCTAGAGGTCTTGAGTTCAATTCTCAGCTACCACATGGTGGCTCACAAACATCTATGCTAGATTCTGAGGCCCACTTCCGGCATGCAGGTGTTATATGTGCACTTAGATATAAGATATTTTAACTTTAAATTCCCATTTCTTTCTTAAATAGAATGGTGTTAACAATAGTCTCCTGCCTAGTGTAAAAATTATAAGAACTGCATGCAGGATGCAGAGAACATTTCCTAGTATAGTCTAAGGTGTTCCTAGGGATGATCAGTTGGCTTTTGGGTATCCTCCAATGATGAAATATTAAGTGCTTGCTAATGGGTTGTAATAAAATGACACTTCTCATAACATTCTGAGGCAGAGAGAAAGCTTGAAGTGCAAGTGAAGATACATGCTTCCATGATACTATGGATTGCTATGTATTAACAGTAATGCTTGATAAGCCTCAGTTTTGTGAGGATAAGAAGTTAGTATGGAGTTATTCACTGTCTCCTTCAGCAATGAAATGTTTCAGGTCAAATATGCTTTGTAGACAAGACCTTAAATTCTGTAATATTATTTGAGGCACGTTTGGAGTACTGGCCCAGCTCACAGATGCCCTCAGGCTCTGTTTATGCAGGCAAATTGAAGAGGAAGCATGAGGCTATTATACAGTAGAAGCTGGGGGAAAAGGGACTCATTTGACCTGCACTGTCTTCATCAATACCCTTTCTAGGGTGATCGCTCAACTTTCCATTTGACAATGTAGACAGAGCCTGAGGAAGGTTTCAGGGCAAATATAGATTGAGATAGTGAAACTTGCAAAATATATGCTTACTGCAAGCCGTTTGAAGGTAGGTATTGCATGCTGGCAGAGAAAATCACGTTTCATATGATATGGTTTAATTTGCTTAACTAGAACTACTTGGCTGTATATGCTGATGGTTGATCACACAATAAAAAATGAAAGTTTGCAAGAAAAGCAGCAGATTGGCACGTGGAGTTCATGGATAAAGAAAGTAGTTCCAGGATCCAAATCTTCTCTGTCATTTTGAATGGTGAAAAAATTATGACTCGATGAATTAAAAACTCCTGCCTGTGAAATGATAATTAAATGTTCCACCCTAGAAGTGAGACTTTAAACAGAATAACCTTACTTGTGAACAATATTTTATGCTCTGATCCTCTCTGCTAAATACACTAAAGGACTCTTTGTATCCTTACAATTTTTCTATGCTACAGTCCCTGCTGATGCTCTCAAGTTTCACTACTTTTCTTTGTTATTGATCTAAATTCTTATTATTCTAATGTTTTGTTCATTTTTCTCTTTCCTTATGGATAAACGGTGTCATTACATAGCCAAAGCTGCCTTTGAATTTGCCATCTTCTTGCCTCTGTCTCTAGAGTACTAGGATTACAGTGATATAACACCCAGCCAAGGCTAATCATGCTTTTCTTGATTTTCACATGTGCTTTGGCAAGCCCCTTATCTCATTTCAAGTTGTAATTATTCTGCCCACAGAAAGAAAACAAATTAAGCTTAAAGCTTATTATATCTATAATTAGATATTTACTTATAAACTTATCTTTACTCTTTCTCTCTTCCTACTGTATGAAAACTGATTCCAATACTGAGATTAATCCCCTCTTTGTCAGAGCTTATTGCAATAAGACTCAAAACAGGCACAGAGACCTCTCATTCTAAAAGTGTAGGACCATACATCATGATATGCAAGGGCCAGCCTGGGTAATTCATAAAAATCACTTGTGAAAAGCATTATCTGGAGAACTCATTCAGCCAAATAAATAAATAAATAATATGAAACCTGAAGAGGATGTAGAGGGGAAGGATTCCTCATGCTCTGCCATTGCAGAGGCTGGGGAGGCATGAACTGATTGTCAATAACTAGTTTGTATATGAAACATAGCATCCTCTTTCATTAATGCCCATACACCCAGTATTCAGGTTTCAAATACGATACTAAAGATCATCTTCCAAATTTCAAGAATGTTGAACAATGCATCTGAAGACCTTCTAAACTGAAAACTAGAAAATAATTTACCTAAGCTCAGTTTTGTCCCCAAATGGCTATTTGATTCTGGGAAATTACCTCACGTCTTTGGTGCTTAGTTAAAACGCATTCTGCCACATATAAAGTAAGGAGGAGTGATAAAGAAAGAAAGTGCTGTTGCTGGTAAGGTTCTCAGGTTTCAAATTGCTTTGCAACTTGAGCAATCAGGCAGGAGGGGAAGAGCACTGGCAGCCAGTCCTTGTTGATGGTGACAGGGCCTTGGGATGTGTCAGAAGTAAAGGACCTATTGCTAGTGAGAGGTTGCTTCTGGCAGGGCCAGGTCTCCGGGGAGGAGAGCCAAGGGCCAATCTCATCATGGAAGTTATTTGAATTGCTGCACTGCAGGGTAGTAGGAGCACCTGTTCTCTTGGTGAGATTAAAATGTTCAACTTTTCTGTCGGGTTCATGTTTCTTTAATCAGGGCATAGCCTAAAACTTAGGATAGGTTGAGATAAAGCTTACCATATATGTAATTCAACAGTAAAGGCAAGTGTTATGTATAAGGCTAAATACACAAAGACACTTCTGATATGGGAGCTTACACAGGACATGACAACTTCCTTATTCTTTAAAGACGTTTTCAAAAGTCAGTTTGATGCCAATTAAGCGAATGAGATTTTCAAATGTGAAGCCACAGAATTTTATGATTCTAAATGCACCTTCTCCAGCAGAATGGATCCTCTTAGGAAAGACCTTTAGTTAATTGGAATGTGACAATGATAAAGTTTGTCATTGCTAACTCACTTGTACACTGATGTTTACACTGTGCTATAAGTGGCTGTTTAAGAAGTGCACAGAGTCAGTGAATTTTAATACAACTTCTCTCACAGCAGCTTTATCATGGAATTCAAGAACCAAAGGTAGGAAAAGACATGTCCTAGAAGGCATGTTAAGAAGCCCAACTTATTTGCAGAAGCATTATTTATATAAATAAGAACCTCACAGTTGTCTTAAAATGCTCCCAGTGGAATCCAGAAAAGAAAAAAAAATAAGAAATAAAGAAAGAAAAAAAAAAAACAAAGAAAAAGTAACAAAGAAATGAGAAGTTTAGTCATTAATATTGAAAATGCAGATTTGAAAACATGTATGGTTTTATGCTATTACAGTGTCATACAAGCTCAACTGGGACTTACATTCAAGCCTCGGTGAGTAAATTAAAACAGTCCACCAATGAGAATGGAGAGCAATGTTCACAGCACAGAGGCCTGAGAGGTGCAAGAAATATGACAGCAATTATTGTGTTAATGCTTGCCAGAGGTGTCCTACAAGCCCCAGCAAAGTGAATTTCACCTCTCGAAGTCTATTCTTTAATTGACACAAAATGCAACTCCTGGAATGAGATTTGGCTGTACCTTAAGGGCCCTGGGTGTTTCATCTTCATGTTTTATTGATGGGATACGGCTGTGCCCATCCCTAGGACAGCATCAGGAGACTCATTAGTGCAACCTGCTCTCACATCCAAAGATCTTTTACTGTTGGCTGGCTTGAAATACCGTGAGCGGAAGGAGAGCATGGGAAGACTGGCGAAAGGGCTGTTTACTTCAGGAAGACACGCACTGCTGCAGGCCGTGCCTTTTGGAAACTCATATTTTATTTTACTTTGTTTTGCCTTTTTTTTCCCTTTTCTTTTAACTTACCTGTAGTTCCCTTAAAAGAAATCCTACAAATTGAGTGACCTGTCTTGGCAGAATTTGGAGCTTTATTCCTTTTAAGCTGTGGTCAATGCACATTTAGATTCAATTGTTCTGTGTGTGTGTGTGTGTGTGTGTGTGTGTGTGTACTGTACTGTAGTTGGCCGTGTGAGTGCATTAAAACTATGAGCATAGCCTTGATGAGACCTGATAAGGTAGGGTCAGGTAGAAAGGGAGGAGGTCCTCCCCTATCAGGAGACTAGGGAAAGAGCATAGGGGTAGAAGAGGGAGGGTGAATGGGACTGGGAGGAGACAAGTGAGGGGCCTACAGTGGGGATTCAAAGTGAATAAATGGTAATAAATAAATATGTAAATAAAATTTTAAAAATAACTTTGGGCATTAGAGTTCTCCTCCATGCTAACTGCATGCCTCCCACACATTCTGTAGGAACATGCCCTTACTGTCTTTGAACAGTATATGAATGATTTTCAGGAAAATAAATCATTGTTTGAATTCCTTGCACTTCCATTTTAACCAGTCTAAATTTGATAAATAAAATAACTTTATGAATAATTTCTGAAGTTTTGCTACTAAAATTTTTTACAGAATGAGGTAACCCAGAAGCAGAAAGACACAAATGGTATATACCCACCTATAAGTGGCTATGAGCCATATAATATAGGATAAACATACTAAAATCTATAGTCTTAAAGAAGCTAAACAAGAAGAGCAAACAGTATAGACATCAGAAGTAGGAGAAGACAGGGCACAGTACAGGAACTTACCACAGAAGGCCTCTGAAAGACTTTACCCATCAGAGTATCAAAGCAGATGCTGAGACTCGTAGCCAAACTTTGGGCAGAGTGCAGGGAATCTTATGGAAGAAGGGGCAGATACTGAGCTGCAATGGGCTATATCTGGGCAGGGGTTCTAGGTTATATCCATTCATGGTCCTTGGTTGGAGAAAGTGTCTCAGAAAAGACCCCTAGGCCCAGATATATTTGGTCCTTGTGGAGCTCCTCTCCTCTCCAGGTCATGCTAACTCCCCCTTCTTTCATATGATTCCCTGCACTCTGCCCAAGGTTTGGTTATGAGTCACAGAATCTGCTTTGATACACTGCTAGGTAGAGTCTTTCAGGGGCCCTTTGTGGTAGGCTCCTGTCCTGTTACTTGTTTTCTACTTCCAATGTCCATCCCATTTGTCTTTCTAAGTGAGGATTGATCATCTTACTCTGGGTCCTCTTTCTTGTTTATCTTCTTTAGGTGTACAGATTTTAGTATGTTTATCCTATCTTATAGGTCTAGTACCCACTTATAAGTGAGTATATATCATGTGTGTCTTTCTTCCTCTGGGATACCTCACTCAGGATGATTTTTTCTAGGTCCCACCATTTGCGTGCAGATTTCATGATTGCCTTGTTTTTAATTGCTGAGTAGTATTCCATTATGTAAAACTATCACGATTTCTGTATCCATTCCTCAACTGAGGGACATCTGGGACATAATAGCCAGAACTTGTTTCCAGGTTCTGGCTATTATGAATAAAGCTGCTACAAACATTGTTGTAGGTGGTGTTTAATATTTACTGTTGGTTTATCTCTTAGTAATGCTGCTGTTAATCCTAAACAGCTGTATACCCAAATCACCATGCAGACACTGGGATTTATTTAGTTAACCTCGAACACAGTGCTTGTCAATAGTTACTCCCTCCTAAACCTCCAAGCCCTCATAGTTTCCTAACATTTAGATTTTACCCATTATACTTGCTTTTTGTAAAATCTTAGGTCTGGCTCATGCTCCAGGTCCTCCAAGATCTGTTCTCCAGTTCTCTCTCTCTCAGCTTTCTCTCCCTAATTTTTCCTCCCACTACCTGGTTTTAATCCGGATATTGTATTGTAGTGCTTATTCTAAGCATCACTTGTCTTAAGTTTGTGTAAACATGCCACCACTTGTTCTCTATATTGTCAATTAAATAACCAACCAGACAATGTTGTACAATGGAGAATATAGGTGGGACATCCTTGTCTGGAGAGGGGAGGAGAAAGAAGTGAGTGGCAATAGGAGAGGAAAGAGAATCCGCAGGAGAGGTCTTGGAACCACATAGAGAAATGGAACAGACCTAAGATAGGACTAAAAGCAAATATAATGGGTGAAATCTGAATGGTAGGAAACTATATGGGCTTGGAGGTTTAGGATGGGATAACTATTCCCTAGCATTGTGCTCTAGGTTAACTAAATAATTCCCAGTCTTTGTGCGTTGATTTGGGTATACAACTTGTTTAGAACTAACCACTGCTTCACTAAAAGATCTATCAATAATAAATATTAATATACCACAACAAAAGTGTGATACTTTGTATTTATAATTAGAACAAAACATTCCCCAGTATACTTACTCTCTTGTTTCTTCATGGTCTTTGTTTATATTCATGAAATAGAATTGAACTGATAAAATCAATGAGTTTGTCCTGTACTGATGAGAACTAATGGTCATCATAATAATCATTGCTGTGTAACTGAAATACAGGATGCATGAAACATGCTATTGTTGATTTGATGATGATTGTTAGTGTCAATACTATTTATTGTAATTGCTCACTATTCTTTTTTCATATATTGATTAGGCTCAATATTTATTTCATTCACTTTAAAAACTTGTTAGATTTTCCTGGTCTTCATTTTTTTTTTCTTTTTAAATCTGGATTCTATTACTTCAGTTTTTAGCCCATGCCTGAAATATTTACTAATCTCCATTTCCCATGAGTCTTAATTTTATGCAAAGTGTTTTGACTAGGGCTTTAGGGAAGAGAGCATCAAAAATTTCAAATTCAGAGTGTATTAGCTAAGTGAGTTTGGGTTTTAAAAACCACGTAAGGAAAACGTACATCTCATATTATTTATACCATTCTTTATGCTTCTGTTTTAAATCTTTAAAGTAGCAAGGCAAAATTTAAAACAAAACTATTAAAAATTTGTTTTTAAAATATGCAGTTTTGAATTTGAGATTAATGTACCACAGTACTCACTTTACACACACAGATATACAAATCACACACAAACAAACAAAAACGAACTGTGATTTCTATACACAAAATGTGTTGGCACTAATCTCATATATACACATAAATGTAACAAAAATTGCTTCCGTGTGCTTGTGTGCTGCACATTTGCAGAAGTTAGTTCCGGGGCGGGTCCTTTGCCTCTTGTTTCCGTGTAAGCCAGCTCACTACCTTGAGAACGTCTAGAGGGGTTTTCTCTCTCCTCTTCTCAACAACCATGCTCTGCTTTGTGTGGGTTCTGAGGATTTGAAATTCCATTCTCTCACACATCAATTATTTTGATTCATAAACTGAGTCACCACCCAGCCCTTTCATTTTTCTATAAATGTACATCATTGTCATATTCAAATTGTTCATTGCATTCTTATGTATTTTTAAAATTTATTTATTCATCTGTATGAGTGTTCTGCTTGCATGCATATTTGTGCGCTGTGCATAAATATGTAAATATATGTGTATATTGTATATACAAACTTACACAAAAGGCATACTATATAACATATTATATATTATTCACATCTCTTATCAATTATATACATTTTCTGTGTTAACTTTCTGTTCATCGTAACTTTTTTGAAATTAAAGAGAGGTGTGTTGAAATGAGAAACTAGTGAGTTATAATGTATTTTAGCCATCGCTCTGTCAAAAGTTGCTCTCCTACCCTGAAAAAAGTCTGCTCCTCTTCATGTACCTCAACTTGCTCATCTATAACATTTATAGTTGCAAATCCAGTAGTCTAAAAGCAAAATTTTGGAAATAAGTTACATGTAGACACGGCCCTGAGGAAGATTGCTCCATGTGAAAATACAATTGAAGCAATGACAAAAGAGTTATGAATTGGTGACATAATTGGCAGTGTTCTTTGTAGTAACAGTATCTGATCACATGTGTAAAATACAAAATGTGTTATTTTGGAGTTTAAAACCATGCATGAACTGTAGGTCATCACTGCCTTCTACTTCATAATCTAGATTGCTATTTAATTTAATTCCTCATTTTCAGCTCATACAGTTATTATTACTAGTCCACACTCAGAGAAGATCATATTGATTCAGACAGGTTAACTAATTGAGCAAAGTCAGTAACTGCTAGAGTGAAATTTTACCCACTAATCTTTTTGACTGATAATTCCATATATTCTTTTATTATTTCTATAGCCTTAAAAGCTAATAAATCTGTATAAAGAAGCAAGTATGAGAAGCCCCAATTCCATCCCAAGGAATGAAGTCCAAGAGAAAGAAATGGCAACTTGAAAGCTGTTTTGTTTTGTTTTGTTTTTAACAACTGAAATGTTTCTGACATACATATGGAAATATGTGATTCTGCAATCATAATAGAAAAATAATCAAATATCTTTAATATATTCCCCCTTGACCTTTTTATTCTGAGAAACAACCATCATTAAAAAACAAACAAACAAAAATCTGAGGTTTTCTCTAAAGCAAATATCCATCATCCTGAGGTTTGAGGAGTAAACAAGTAACTTTTGTGCTCCAGTATCAAACTACCATACTTTAAAAAAATTAAATCTTGAAATAAAACATTTTTTAAATAACTTAGTTGAAGGCTCAAAAAGAAAGCAGACACTTTTTTGTGTGTTTGTTTATTTGCCTAAGGAAAAATGTTATATCAAACTGACTATATACTTTGCACACTTCAAATTCTCTTATATGACATAATATCTTACAGATGTGGTGACCTATTCCTGTAATCTTCATAACAGAAGTTAGTGGCAATAGGATTACAAATTTGAGACCAGCATATATGACACAGTAAATTCAATATCAATATGAGATACGTTGTAAGACTGTTTAAAAAACAAAACAGATTAACACCAAAGGTCTTTTATTTTCACTGGTGGAAATGTGAATTCTAGCACCCTCATAATTACAAGGCATTAAAGAAAGTGTCTCATATCATTGTGTAACATTTTCAGGTATCTCGACTCAGTGCATCCAGACTGATATTCTTTTCAAAGTTATGGTAGAATGGATATATTCTGGTGAACTATGCTTCATAGAGGCCTGTTTCACCCAGGACATGCATTATAGACAGAGCAAACGTTCTCCAATGATTTCTATGTGAGTTTATTTAATATCACACTCCAAATTATCATCTAGAAGTGTTCCGGTTATTCTGAAAATATGTCCTTGCCCTCCTCAAAGCGGAAACAAATAAAACAGAAAGCAATGATGAGTATTTCTTTAAGAAGAAAGTTGTGTTTAATGGCTGTGCCAAAGTCAGACTGAGATTAAATCTCTATATCATATTTAGATGGGTCCCTGCTGCTGTAGAAATTAATTTGAATTAATCATGATCTCCACCCTTTGTCAGGCTTTTTCTCCCCGTAGCTGAATTAGTCCGTCACAGCAGCCTTACAAACCTGGAGTCCTGATTTTCAAGTTTGGCCTGGGGATAGGAAGTCAAAAGCTGGCAGAAGATAGATGCTCTGCAAAAGTGACAAATTTAGATTTCTGGAGAAAGTTGCTGACTGTGGTGTTCCAACTGAAGCAGCTCATCTTCTCTTCCAGATGTTGAAATAATGACAGATGCTTAGAGAAGGTTGACAAGAGGAAGAAAAGATCTAGCCAAGGAGCAGAGCCTGCTTATATTGAGAAAAATAAAAGACATTCACCATATCCATATTTGGAAGAAGTGTGTGTGTGTGTGTGTGTGTGTGTGTGTGTATTGTTATAGGCAAACATCGTGTGACCATATGCACATTTACTTTTGTACTGTTTAAGATATAGATAGTATAGAGCAATTACTCCCTTCTAAATAAGATTAATAAATTATTATGTTACTTGATTCCTTACTGAACCCGTTTTCCTCCTTTGCTATAGACGGATATTTCCCATGGTGTAAAGCAATTTTTACAAATTTATGTGAAAGGTTTTTTACTCTTCATTCTTTTTTTTATTATTAATTAATTCAATTTACATCTCAGTCATAGGTGCCTCCTTCCTCTCCTCCCAATCACACTCTCCCTTCCTCGTCCCCTCTCTGATATTCCTCAGAATAGGGGAGCCCCCTACCCAGACACCACAGCTCATCTATTCACATGAGGACTGAGTTCGTCCTCCTCCTCTGTGGCCTTGTAGGAAAGTCCCATCAGAGAGAAGTGATCAGAAAGCAACACAGTTCATGTCAGAGACCTGTCCCACTCCCCTAACTAGTGGGCCCACAAGAAGCCCATCTGACTTATCTTCTTGAAGTCTATGCATTGCAGTATATCTATCTTGTACTATGTGACTAAAATCCACTCCTAAGTAATTATATACCATGTATGTATCTCTGCTTTTGAAATACCTCACTTAGGATTATCTTTTCCAGTTCTATCCATTTGCCTGCAAATGTCACGATTTCCTTGTTTTCAATGGCTGAATAGTGTTCCATTGTGTAAATGTACCACAGTTTCTTTATCCACTCTACAGTTGAGGGAAATTTAGTTTTTTTTCCCCACAGATTCTGGCCATTACAAGTGAAGATGCCATGAACGTGGTTGAGCAAATGTCCTTGTTGTATGGTATATTTTTCAAGTGTATTCCCAACATTGTTTTATTCCAGAATATATATTGGAACGTTATAAGGCAAATCTTACTTAGTATCTGAGATCAAGTAGCAAGTCCTTCTTAAGAAATTTGATAGTTTCTGCATATGCCCACAGAAGACACATGCAAAAAGAGAAAGGGGGATAAGAACAACTATTTTGTAGATTAAGAGTGATGTTTCAGTGGATATAACTAAAGCGGTGCTCTTATAGTGCATTTGAAATATCCATGGAGATAAGCAATGCATGTACAGTAAGAAAAGTTGTGGTGTTTTCTCAGTATGGGTATATAGTCTCATTTTATATGTTTTCTTCTATTTCTAATTTCGTTTAAAAGTAGCCATTCTCCCTCCCTTGAAAGAGACCTGTTTTTACTAGAGTGAAATACACTCAAAAATACAGTTTTCAGGACGAGAGGACGATTTTTCCATACATTTCACCTCCCCTAGGAGATTTCTTTACATCTCACTTGGATTGTGTAAAGACTACTTTCCCAGCATCCCTTACAATGCCTTCTTATTCATGATTGAATTCAATTAGTATGAAATTATTGCATCATCCCATTTTACATTTTTTAACACCTGTGTGAGGTGTGTGTGCGTGGTTGAATAAGAGGGGGACCCATAAGCTCATATATTTGAAAATTTGGTCCCCATTTGATGTACTGTTTAGGAAGGATTAAAGTCCTGGCCTTGAAGGAGGAAGTGTGTCACTAGGGGTGGACTATGCTTTTGAAAGCCATTCCAGGCCCTGTTTTCCTAACTCTCAGTCTGCTGCCTAGGAATCAGGATATAAGCTTTTAGCTCCTGCTTGAGCCATTCCTGCTGCTTGATACCATGTTCAGTGGGCCATGATGATCATGACCTAGCCCTCCGAAACTATAAGCAAATCCCCAATTAAATATCTTCATTCATAAGCTGCCTGGGTCATGGTGTCTCTTTATGGCAACAGAACAGTTACTAAAACAGGAACTCAGAGAGCAGCAAGGAGCAGTGTGGGATTATGAAGCCTACCAACATGTAAACAAGCTGTGAAGGGACATAGCATGATTATCTTACCTAGGTTTATATACATCTCTGCTTAAAGACTGAAAACAAAGTAAGTTACAATCTCAGAAGATAATTTTTTTTCTTTTATTGTTTGTTATTATTAGTTACATTTTATTAACTCTGTATGGCAGCTGTATTCTCCTCCCTTATTCCCTCTCAATCCCACCCTCCCTCCCTCAGCTTCTCCCTGCCCCTTTCCAAGTCCACGGAATGGGGAGGACCTCCTCCCCTTTCATCTGGCCCTGTTTTATCAGGAATCTGTTTTATCAGTCCTCCTCTGTGGCCTAGCAGAACTGCTCCTCCCTTGGGGGGGGGGATTCAAAGAGCCTGCTCTGACAGGAACTCAATAGAAGATAAAATTTAATGAATGTGTGTGTGTTTGTGTGTGCTAGCTATCCTGGACTAGCTTTGTAGACCAAGCTCGCCTTCATCTCACAGAAATCTACCTTCCTTTTCCTCCTGAGTGTTGGGATTAAAGACATGCACCACCATGCCCTGTTAATAAGTAGTATTAATTACTGGCTTTCATTTATATAGTGGTATGTGGTTTTGTTTGTTTATTGTTTTGCTTTGTTGGTGTAGTTTATGTTTGTTTGTGTGTGGGTGGGGGAAGAGTTTAATGCCACTCACGTAGAGGTCATCGCAGGACAGTTTGCAGGAGCTCCTTTCACTTTCCACTTTGTGGGTCCTGGGAATTGAACTCATGTCATCTGGTTTTAGTCACTGTTGCCTACACCCACTGAACCATCTTTCCAGCTTGAAGTCTCAGAACTTTAATGAGAGTGTAATGAGAGCTCGGTGACCACACAAGACCTGAATTTGGCTTTTATAAAAGATATAGGCACTCCACACTTCTGAAAATATACAAAAAGAGAGGAAAGAAGGTAGAAAAACAATTCAGCTTTTGTTCCTGGTAGATAAATCTGAGTGTTGTTCATGCATTATTTGCTTATGTGATCTGTATATTATCTACACTTCTTCATTCTCTGCCTTTTGAACTTTTATAACAGTCTTCACCCACTGCAAAGAGAACGTTCTTTGATGAGATGTGAGAGTTACACTCATTTGGGTATAAATAGATGAACATGTACAATACAGTTGGAAATTATATTAGTTCAGGCACCTAACTGTCACAGGTTCTACCTGTCAGAGAGCTGACTGGGTTTACAGTTACAAACGTGAATTCTGTTCCATGGAGTTGGCATTAAGTCTGGTTAGACATCCATGTTGAACACTCAAGATAAATTTTAAGGGATGTACCTCTGAGAACATTTTACATACTTACTGCATATCATAACTGAAAGTCTGGAACTTGATGGACAAAGAGCTACTTGTGCATTTTTATGAAACAAGAGCAAAATGAGGACATATTTTTCACTGATCACCAAAGGTAGAATATTAAAGTGCTACAGTGCACTTTAATATTTCAGGGTGACATATATTAATAAGCAACTTCCAAAACCACAGGCATACCACCCTGAATTTGCCTGATATTGTTTGACCTCAAGAGTCAAAGGTTAGTATTTGTGTGGACAGAAAGAACATAGAAGATGATGGATTTATTGTGTCAATCATTATTTTCTCATTATTTATTTGTGATGTATCATTTAGTCGTCATCCCAATATAAGATCCTTTGATTTTGTATGTTAAATATATATATACACACATTCCGTGCAAACAACACAAAAGAGAAGGAACACAGGTTTAAGTTCATGGAGTCTGGTGACAAATTCTCAGTGTTCTTACTAACCCAAATGCTGATCTCTCATTTGTATTAATAAGTAAATATTTCTAGGATCAATATACAAATATGGAAAAATGCTTCTGTCAAAAACTCTGAAGTTAAAATATTTCAGTTATTAAAACAGCCTTAGAAATTTAAGCTTTATATCAATTTTACAAATATTTGTTTTATAGGGACAGCTAAGTCTTTTTGATTGAAAAAGTATACTATATCTGTACCTGAAAACTGCCTTGGGCTAATCTGTATCCTGCTATATTAAACAGTACAGTCAGATTTGTAAGAATTTATCTCATTTGCATGTAGTCAAACAGCTAACCTGTGTTTCTTAGACTTAGTTAAAACATCATAATGTCCTCTCCATGCATTGTCCTTGGTTGAGGTATCAGTCTGCAGGAACCCCAGGGTTGAGTGTTTTTTGTTTCTGTTGATCTTTTGGATCTCTTGTCCCCTCCAGTTCTTTCTATCTTCCCTTTCTTTCATAAGATTACCTGCACTCTGCCCAAAGTTTGTCTATGAGTCTCAGCCTCAGCTTTGATATCTCAATCAGTAAAGTCTTTCAGAGGCTCTCTGTGGTAGGCTCCTGTCCTGTTCCCTGTCTTCTCCTGACCCCAGCTCAGATATAGCCCATAGACTCAGTCTCCAAGTGGAGACTAATAAGGAAAGCAGGGGTTTTCTCTGGCATGAACTCGGAGACAGTCTCTCTGATAACCTCCTCCTGAGGAGGGATGCAACCATACCAGGCCAAAGAGGAAGACAATGTAACCAGTTCTGATGAGACCTGATAGGCTAGGGTCAAATAGAAGCAGAAGAAGACTTCACCTATCAGTGGACTAGGGGTGGGGCATAGGGGAGAAGAGGGAGAGAGGGGGGATTGGGATGAGATGAAGGAGAGGGACACATTGGGATACAAATTGTATAAATTGAAATAAATGATAATAATAATAAAGAAAGAAAAAAAACATGCCCAACAGTTGCCCATCCGGCTCAGCATCTGCTTTGATAGTCTGAAGGGCAGAGGCTTTCAGAGGCCTTCTGTGGTAGGTTCCTAGGTTGTTTCCTGTTTGCTGGTTTCCGCCTTCCACCTTCCCGATGGTGAGTGCTCTCTGTCACGAACAATTCCACATTTGGCTAAGGCTGAGGATCTGGCTTGCTTCCATGTATGTGGACCTATCTGCATTGCCCATGTGGCACGCCTGGGTTGGCTACCCAGAGGCTATTTAAGCTGTGGGCTGGCTTTCCCCAGGGTCCGAGGATTGTTCAAGGTTCCTGAATAAACTGAATTGAAAAAAAAAAAAAGAAAAAAAAAACAACAAAAAAATCAGAATGTACAGTCATGAGTTAATGTGATGCTCTTCGTAAGACAAAAATCAAGTGTGTCTGGCCAGAGAGTGAAGGCCTTCATTATATTTGCTGGATCATGCAAAGCATCATAGCTAACCTTACCCAATAGTCTAGCCCATGAGAGTTGGAAAACTATTTAAGAATTTTCAAATGGAGGTTAAAACAAGCCTTGCAATCTTTATTTATTTTCTTTTTTTCTGTTTCTCATAATGTGAGAGACACCAGAAATTTATATTCTGTATACCCCTCCATTTCCAAACCAAATACTTTGTATGAAATAATGCTCACTGATAAAGGACAGTGTGTGTCAGTAATGTCTGTGGGAACTGGGACATTCCCCTTAGTAGAGTGCTTATAGGCTGGTTAGGAAAGAAAGATATGTAAATCAAATTGTTAGCAGAGTAGCTGTGCCTGTTTTCCCCCAAGATATTTGTGTTCTGTAGCTATTATAGTCTATTGATGGAAGTTTACAAAAAAGCCTTTAACCTGCAGGAACCCAGGAGTCCTGGCTTAGCCAAATGGCAAATGTCTTCCACTTCATATGAAATGTCAATCGTGAAAAAAAAAATACCAACATACTATGCATTCTGATTTCTCTCTTAGCAACGAGTACAAGCAGTAGGATAGAATGAGGTAAGACCATAATAGAAGTGGTTAAGGTCACACGCAGAAACAGCAAATGCACACGCTTCCATCTTGCTGCACATTTGCCGGACAGGTGTGTTGCTACACTTGACCTCAGTTTCTTCATTTTTTTAATTCAAAGTTTTAGGATGACTTGTTATTCCTCAGCAGCACACCAAGAAACAAACAGATAATGCATGCCAAATCATAGAAGAAACTAATAAATCACACAAAGTGATAGAACCAGACCTAAATACAACACACTCACTTATAATAAATAGTACAGTCAGATTTGTAAGAATTTATCTCAGTTTCATGTAGCCAAATACATATTAGATATTAGACATACAATATAGGATAAATACTAAAATCTGTAACCTAAAGAAGCTAAGCTGGGTAAGATGATCAGTCCTCACTCAGAAAGGCGACTGGGTATCAGAGGAGGAAGAAAACAGGGAACAGGATAGGAGCCTACCACAGAGTGCCTCTGAAAGACTCTAAGCAGCAGGATATCAAAGCAGATGCTGAGACTCATAGCCAAACTTTGGGCAGAGTGCAGGGAACTTTATGAAAGAAGGTGGAGATAGAAAGACCTGGAAGGGACAGGAACTCCACAAGGAGAGCAACAAAATCAAGAAATCTGGGCCCATGGTCTTTTCTGAGGCTCCAAACAAGGACCATGCATGGAGATAACCTAGAACCCCTGTACAGATGTAGCCAATGGCAGCTCAATATCCAAGTGGGTTCCCTAGTGAGGGAAACAGAGACTGTCTCTGACTGAACTCAGTGGCTAAATCTTTGATCACCTCCCCCTGAGGGGGAAGCAGCCTTACCAGGCCACAGAGGAAGACAATGCAGCCAGTCCTGTTGTGACCTGATAGGCTAGGGCCAGACGGAAGAGCAGGAGGACCTCCCCTACCAGTGGACTTGGAGAGAAGCATGGGAAGAGATGAAGAAGGAAGGGTGGGATTGGGAATGAACACGGAAGGGGGGCATAGCTGGGATACAAAATTAATAAACTGTAATTAATATAAAAAATAAAAAAATAAAATAAAATGACCCAAAATGTGGAGAGTTGTAGAGACAGAAAGTGGATAAATACTTGTATAAGGTGGTAAATAGTAGTGAGCTGTTAGGAGCTGTTGATCTGATGATGGCGCTCTTAGAAGACTTTGTAGTCATTCAAACGTTGAGTTAAACAAATAAGATGGTGAGTGTCTGGGAATGCATATTTCAAATCAATACAACTATTCAAAGATGAATGAAAATCAGTTTAACCATGTAAATACAAGCTCAGGTTTGAAATTCAGCTACTCTAGTAATCTAAATATTAATTTCTTAAAATTTATTGGGAGTAATTATTTCTTGTCAGTGTTCAACTAGAAGAATTGTAAAGCTTTGGTGTCTTACTTTATTGACCTTGTCCACAGCTTAGTGTTACCCTCCTAGATGTCATAAAGTTCACTCAATTTTTCTAAAGAGACATCATTAATGACACAGTTTTGATAATAAATTGTTTTGATCCATTATAAGTATGACATTTTCTTAAGATGTTAGCAAACTGATACCTCTAAAGTAACTTGTGAGTGTCCACATTTTTCCTTCTTTTCTTTCTATTTTTCTCTCCTACAATATATCATGACCACGTTCTTCATTCCTCCCATTACCTTCCTTCCACAAATCCACCATTCCTCTCTTTCCCTTTCAGAAAATAACAGTTTTCACAGTGATAGCATCTGAACACAGTATCACAATATGCTATAACACTAGGCACAAACCCTTATGTTAAGGCTGGATAAAGCAATGTATTAAGAGGAAAAGGGTCCCAAGAGCAGAGAAACCCCTGCCCACTGTTTGGAGTCTCCTGAACATCCCAACCCAAACAACCATAACATATATGCAGAGGACACAATGCAGCCAATGGGGCTTTTGTAAATATCTCTTCAGTCTCCATGAGCCCCTATGAGCCCTGCTTAGCTGATTCTGTGGGCCATGTTCATTTTCCTGGTGTCCCCAACCATTCTGGCTCTTATAATCCTTTCTCCCCTCTTCTAAGGGGTTTCCTGAACTCCACTTAACACTGGGCTATCAGTCTCTGCATCTGCGCCCATCAGATCCTAGAGGAACCATCTCTGATGATGATTGGGTTAGGGACTGATCTATGAATATAGCAGAATATTCCTAGGAATTAATAATATTTATTTATTTATTTAGTCAGTTGTGTTTTCTTTTACACTGGGCCTCTCAGCCATCCAGCTTCTGGCTATCCAAGCAATGTTATTTTTAAAGAGACTATTTATGTAAATATTATTGTTGGCTTTTTCAGAAGTAGAGTCTACTGTACTTTAGGCCACAGAGGAGGGCTTTGCAGCCAGTCCTGAAGATACCTGATAAAACAGGATCAGATGAATGGGGAGGAGGTCCCCCCTATCAGTGGACTTGGAAAGGGGCACGGTGGAGATGAGGGAGGGAGGGAGGGAGGGACTGGGAGGGAATGAGGGATCGGGACATGGCTGGGATACAGAGTTAATAAAATGTAACTGATAAAAATAAAATAAATAAATAAATAAATAAAAGAGAACTATCAAAAAAAAAACAATAATTTGATATATATATATTATCACTATAGTGGACAAAAAGTAAACAGTGTGGATCATATTGTCCATAACAAAAGTAACTTTGCTTGTTAAAAAAATGAATATATGATCCAGGCATGGTGGAGCATATTTGCTGGGTAGCAGCATTCAGAAGATGGAAGCAGGACACTTAGGAGTTTAAAGCTACCTACAGCCACACAAATATTCCAATGACTGCTTTTAATGTACAAGATGTTATCTCAGAAATCCAAATGAAAACAAATCAAAACAAAAATGCAGAGCTGTTGAGCCCAACCTCAGTGGATACATCTACAATACATCCTCATATCTAAAGCTCAGGTGACATTTCAGAAGTGGGAACAGAGAGTTTGCTGTGAGAACATGTTATAATTATTATTGTATTAAAAGAAAAGGAGACTTTTATTGGACTTAAAGAGGAAATTGTTGGTATAATGTTCTTGTGGAATGTATATAATTTACTCTTGCTCATTCAAATGCTGATTTCTCTACCCCACTATCTGGTTTCAATCTGGACATTGCATCGTGATGCTTATTCTAAGCATCACTTGTCTCAAGTCTGTGTAAGCATGTAACCATTTGTTCTTTGTATTATCAATAAAACAACCAGCCAATGCTGTGCAATGGAGGGAGTAGGGTGGGACATCCTGGTCTGGAGAGGAGGAAAAAGAAGAGAGTGGGAAGGGTCAGAGAGCAGAGATTTGGGAGGAGAGCACTTGGGACCATGAGGAGAGATGAGTCGGACTTAAGATATGACTAAAAGCAAGTATAATGTTAGAAAGAAATTCCGAATGGGAGAAAGCTATGTGGGCCTGAAGGTTTAGGATGGAGTAACTATTGCCCAGCCTGTGCACTAGGTTAACTAAATACATCCTAGTCTCTATTTGATGATTTGGGTACACAGCTGGTTTAGGAATAACTGCTGATTAACTAAAAACATAAATCAATAATAAATATTTATAAGCAACAACAATGTCTCCTAGTTATGTCAGAAGCTACACACATAAAGTCGTACCCACATGAGATAAATACAGTCATCTGTATTCAGTGAACATGCTAACATGGATAAGGAAAGCCTACACAACCATGAGCAAGTGGGGAAAGATGGAAATGGGTCAGCTTGTTTTCCTCAATGAAGAAGACATCAGTTGGTGGTCCAGTGTCAAAGAGTCAACAGTCAAAGCATATATACAAGTTACACCATATGGACTCAACAGGTATGTATTTAGAAATACATACATATAAAATATATATCCAAGACAATTACTGAAAAGAAAAAGACCATGAAGAAGAGCAAGTAAGGTATATAAGAGTGTTTGGATAGAGGGTAGGAAGGGAGAATGCTGTAATTAAATTTTAATATTAAAAATAAAAAATAATCCTACTTAACATTATTCTCTTACTCAAAACATTGGTGCTTCTTGCCAGATGCCTTAGAGTACAAGAAAAAAAATTAAAGTAGCAAATCAATTTTTTTTGCAGTAAACTGTGCAGATAATGCACATAAGAGCTTTTACTACTCAAATGCTTCTTTTATTTACTCAGTGATGCTTGAAATCTGCCACCACTATAATTAGTATTAAAAAATCAAAACAAACTAAATCTTGGCAGAGCAGATTCTGACTTTGTGTTTCTTCCTCTCTGACTCCTTGCTTTATTTCTCTTTTTCTAAATAGAGCAAGGTCTCAGGAGAGATGATTGTGAGGTAAGATGTTGTTGTTCACTGTAATCCCAGCAGCCATCACCAAGCCCTGCTTAGTAGGAATGAGTAAGTGATATGCAGTTTACCTTGTCTGTTCAGTCTGCACTAATCAGCAAGGGATCTCGGGAAATGAATCTGTGAATAAGACGGATCTGGTTCTCGAGTGAGTGAGTAACTAAGGAGGAATTATTAAACAAATCCTTAAGCAGGGGAAGTTCACAAAAGAGTAAACAAATCACGTATCTATGTATCACATTCACTATGCACTGCTGTTAGTCTCAGGCTTCTTACCATTAGAAATACTGAGACACTTCTAAAGAAACTGGTAAATTCTGTAGATAAATCATCAGCAAAATGAGAAGCACTGAATTGAGTCCACGGTCTTGTGTTGCAGTGGTAGCAGCAATGATTTTAATTTCTTTGCTTCTTTTGTTCTGTTTGTGACGTTAGTTTCCAGGTAACTCTAATACATAAGCAGTTTAAAGTATGAGCTGATGGTCTCCTGGACCTACTCAGACCTCGGACACCACCATTGCTAGTTCTAGAACTGATGCAAGATGTTCCAACGAGGGGGTTAAGGCTTTTCATAATATTTCCTATAAGCCCACACCTGTTTGTTTATATCCCCCATTTTTCTTCATTATTAGCCAGATAGAGCCAAGTAATTGTGGTGATGATACTTGCTTTTTTGCCTAATGCTGGAATGCTAGTGAATTTAGGTATGCCCTGGTTACTCGCATGCCTCGCTGGGTGCCTGTGCCCTTGATGCCCCTCACTCTATGACTCTCTTCAGACAGAAAAGGGATCTTGGAACTACAGCTGCCACTGTTACTGCCATCTCATTGGCGGCTGTTGGAGCTACCACGGAGGCATTAGCCATGAGTCATACTGTGCAGACTGCTCAGACCCTGAATAATCTTTTAGCCAATGTAGCTCATGCCTTAGATGTACAAAAAGGAATTAATGCTCAACTAAAAGGAGGCTTGATGCTGTTCAATCAGAGGATTGACCTCGTGCAGGAGCAAATTGATACCCTATGGCAAATGGTTCAACCGGGCTGTCAATGAAAGTATGCTGGACTTTGTGTCACTAGCATACAACATGAGAATTTTTCTTGTGCTGCAAATCTGTCTAAACAATTGTCTAGCTATATTTTAGGTAATTGGACTGGAGAATTCGATACTACGATGGAGCAGCTGAGAGTGGCCATTATCACAGTAAATTCTACCAGAGTGGATGCAGGACTAGTCACAGGATTATCACCATGGATTGCTGCAGCCATGAATCATCTGAAGGAATGGGCGGGCATGGGAGCGTTAGCAGGCCTTCTGGTGTTGGTCTCCTTGGTTTGCCTGTGGTGTATATGCAAGATTAGAGTCTCACAACAGCGTAATGCAGCCATGATCATTCAGGCCTTTACAGCCATTGAAGCAGGACAGTCTCCCCAAGCATGGTTGGCTACCATAAAAAGCTAAAATGTTATGCTCAGGATGCGAGGCTAAGCACTGCCCTCAGGGTCATCCGCTGTAGACCCAGAGAAGAGCATGTCTGGTTGCATGCCGGTTGATGCCCCAGGTCCCGCCTCTGAGAAAAAGGTATCAGACGGGTCTGATGCTCTTTGGGTGGATGACACCTAAATGAACATCGGTACAAAGTCTCAATTTATTTCTAATATCAGAGGTCAGACCTCTACTCTTGCCTGATGCGTCTAAAACAAAAAGGGGGAACTGTAGAGAGCTGTGTAATGCCGCACAAACAACTCCACATTTGGCTAAGGCTGAGGATCTGGCTTGCTTCCATATATGTGGACATATCTGCATTGCCCACGTGGCACGCTGGGGTTGGCTACCCAGAGGCTATTTAAGCTGTGGGCTGGCTTTCCCCAGGGTCAGATGATTGTTCAAGGTTCCTGAATAAACTGCATTGAAAAAAAAAAATAAAAAAATAAAGTATGAGCTGATAAAAACTCAGTCAATACTTGAGCATAGATACCTTGATTTCCTTACTAGCTTTGAAGGAAGACAGATGCTAGATTCTTCTAGTCAGGTAGGATTCTGGTTCTTTGAATCAAAAACTTCACTTCCCCTCATATAGATCAAACATGCAGAACGGACTATGGTATTTAACAAGTGATGTCTCAGCCTGCTTAGACTTCAGAAATAGAAAACCATCTCTGACATATCTTTAAATTGCATGGCAATTTTTATTATATTTATTCGTTTGTGTACATGTACATATATGCAATGCAAATGCGTGAGTATGCTTACAATGCTCACGTGCAGGTTATAGGAAAGTTTTCGGCTTAAATTGGGTTTTGGTTCTCTCTACCATGTGGATCCCAAGGAAAAAAAAAAACTCAAGTTGAAAAGTTGGCAGCAGCCACCTTTACACTCTGTTCCAACTCACCGGCTTATACTCTTATCCTCAAAGTTATTTCTCCATCTCAATTGAGTAAATGAGACCTTAGAATCTTAAGTGACAACTGTGATGATGTCGTAAATATTTTCATTTTCCTCGAGCAGCTTTTCTCTTATAGGACAAGTCGCAGTCAAGCCTGTTTTATACCGATAGTGTAGCAAGCATCAAAATAGTTTGATTCAGAATAATTGCTTTCAACCTTTCAGTTTCCTTAAAGTTGCCAACCAAGTTTTCCTTATAATTAGAACTAAGCCATTGTTTACATTGTCTTGCCTTTTCCCCTTCTTCTATATCTTTTTCTACCTTACATATTATTTTTACATTTCTTAGTGTTTAACAAAACTGGTAAATTCATATATTAAATAAATCTTATTTAAACTTGAAGTTTTGTCCTTCCTCCCCTAAAATCACTGATTCATTGATTATTTGTAAGTCAACATCAGAAAACTGTATTTAGAGAATGGCCTTGCCTTCACTACAGGAACTGATCCGTGAAAGCTTGGTTTTGTATTAGAATTCCATAAACGTATAATATTCCTTAGGTCTGAAGTGCTCACAAAGGGCCTTGGTGTACAGGCTTGAATTTCCCTGTAATTGCTTTCTGTGATGGGATTTGGGGAAATGACAGGTTTGTGGTGGCTCAGAGGTTTTCATGAATGAGATAATCCAGAGGGAGGTTCTGTACTATTTTTTTGTTATTGTTTTGTTTTGTTTTTCTAGATAGGGTTTATCTGTGGAGCCTTGGGTGTCCTAGACTTGCTTTGGAACTCTCAGGGATCCACCTGCCTCTGTCTCCCTGAGTATTGGGATTACAGTCATTCACCACCTTGCCCACACTCTTCTTTTTTTGATGATATAGTGAACCTTAGGAACTAGTTTGCTCATCATCATTGCCTCTATTATATTTTATTTTGCCATGTTCTGTTGTTATCTCTTTAGGAGTCCGTTCTTTTCTAATGAGACAGAAAAGGAATGGATCTGGAAAGAGAAGAGGTGGAGGTGGAGAGGAACTAGGAGGAGTAGAGGGAGGGGAAACTGTAATTAGGATTTATTGTGTGAGAAAGGAATCTGGTTTGTTTTGTTTGTTTTTGGTTTTGTTCGTGTTTTTCAAGACAGGGTTTCTCTGTGTAACCTTAGGTGGCCTTGAACTCAGAGATCCTCCTGCCTCTGCCTCCCTGAATGCTGGGATTAAAGACACAAACCACCACACCCAGCTTGTACTTTTAAAAATTGTTTACTTTCATTTTATGTGCATTGGTGTTTTGTCTGCATTTATATGTGAGGGTGTTCAGTTTCCTGGAACTGGGGTTGCAGATAGTTATGAGCTGCCACGTGGGTGCTAGGAATCGAACCTAAGTCTTTGGAAAGAACAACCGGTGCTCTTTACCACCGAGCCATCTATCCAGTTCCCCAGGTTCTGTGCTCGATAGGCTGTTGGGAGTGGATAGAAAACAGTGGACCTTTAAAAGCATGTTTTGTGGTGGTCTATATTTTTATATGCTATCAAACTCACTCTCTCTTTCTCTCCTCTCTCTCCCTCTTTTTTTTTCCTTTTCACTTTCTATCCCCACCTTTTTTTTCTCTCTTCCTCCTCTGTGCTAGTAATGTATGTTATTATTATTATTTTTTTACCCACAGGCTGCATCACCTCTCCACAGACCTAGTTTCAGCGAGTAGTGTGGTGATAGACTGAAATATAGAACTCTGAGCCCACGTACCTTTTCCTCCTTCAAGTTGATTTTTTTTTCATGTATTTTGCCTTAACAACTGGGAGTAAAGGTACATAGCTAAGAAGCAGTTAATTCCGCCACAGACTATGAGTGAAATGGGTATTTATTCAGCGTGAATGAGAGGAAGACAGCTCTAAGCTATGTATCTTGCAGCATTATTCTTATGAGATTATTGCCTATTAACTATTTATGCCTTTCTCTCTTCTTAGCATACTGTCCTTCAGGTTTCCAGTAACTGCACCTGTAGAATATATTATGCAATTAATATAGACAATTTAATACCATAGAGAGAATGGAAGTTGTGTTTGTTTGTTTTTTTTTTTTTCTTTTTCTTTTTGGCACCTGATTTTATACCTCAAGAAGCCAGTGAAACTTTTAATAACCAAGAAGTCCACACACCACAAGCAGCAGTATCTGGGGACAGTCTGGGGATATGTAGCAGAAATCTGTATGCACACATAATAAAGCAGATTATTAGATTCCCTAAAATAAGCAATCCCAGAAGAATGGTCATATATTACTAACTTTATGAGTCACCCTGAAGACTCACTTCTATTTAGAGAGTGAATCTCTGGATTAGAAGATTTGCATTTAAATGGTCTATTCCCCCTTGCAGTTACAGGTTTCTGCATAGGATAAAGCAGCTCTTTCTTTTGTGGAGCACATACATAAAAGGTCCTAATAAATCCCACCATTGTGATGAACCCAGAGTTTATCAAAGGACTTTTAAGCTGTTCTGACAGACGCAATTGAAATAGGGTTTCCTCTATTTCCTTTCAGGAGTTTTAAAATAAATTTAGGATAATTAGAAATTTCCCTACAGGCTATCTTTTAAGTTTGAGAAAATTACCATTCACCTTAGTAAATTAAACAAAAACACGTACTTTGAAACCTAAGCACTAACTTCAATAGCAAAATAGACAACAGTTTCACGTTTATGTAAACTATCACCCAGTGATTGTATGCCTGTCAGTCTGTGGTCTAAGAACTTAAGTGAATGGAAAACCAAAGAGAATGTGACTTGAAACCATAGAGTTGAAGGATTCCTATTTAGACCTGAAAACCAGCCCCTTCTCCACTGGGGCCTTGAAATCATTCCCCAAGTTACCTGCTGTAAGATCTTAACTGAAAAATGCTTTGTGAAATGACAAATGATAGCAATACAACTGGAGTGAGTGAAAAGATATGTGTATAGTTGTGGCTTTATTTTAATCAATATCAAATAGTGTCAGGACCTTCCTGAGAATTAATCTAATGTGCTTTCCATTAGAACAAAAGATACACAGTACATGGAATGGAGCTATCTGTAGGCTGTGACACAGAGAAAGAGAGGAAATGTACATAAACCCTATTTCTAATCTTTGTCTGTCTCTGTCTCTGTCTTTCTCTCATGTGTGTGCATCTCTGTGTGTGTGTGTGTGTGTGTGTGTGTGTGTGTGTGTGTGTGTGTGCATATACATGTGAGTTTTTGAGGATGGTATGAGACCTTCTCTGAAGTGACAAAAGTACACTCAAGAAAATTGAATGTATTCATTGTTTTTAGCTGCTGCCTACAGACATCACAATTTTATTTATCCCTAATTTAATTCAATTTATAATGTTTTTATTCCAATAAAAATTTAAACAAGTGCCAGAAAGATAGCTCAGCAGCATAAGCCTCTTTCCACCAAGATGAATAACCTGAGTCCAATTCCCAGAACACATTTAAAGGTTGAAGGAAAGAATAAATGCTATGAGGTTGCCCTCTGACCTCCTCATGCAAATGTGGAGGCACACACTGTTCCTCCCAAACACACATAGAAAACAAAACAGATTTTATATTAGTCATAGGCAAGTTAATAATAAAAGCCACTTACAATAACGAAAAAAAAAAAAAACTTCAAGAACTGCAAAGAAACAACATAGAAATACTATTATTTAGCTAAACTATCTTGTCTTATAGTAAACATATCTCATATTTCTCAAAGCACAATTAAAATATAAGAAAAATCATATCATATATGAAAACAGTTGTTGTTGCACTGGCTTGAATGAGAATGGCCCACCCAGGCTTTGTCCTCAGCTAGTGGAACTATTTGGGAAGAAATATGAGGTGTGGCCTTGTGTATCACCGGAGGCTGGGCTTTGAGGTTTCAAAGTCCCATGCAAGGTCCAGGATAGTTCTTTCTGTTCAGCTGCAGGCTGCAAACCACCATGTAAAGCTCTAAGATATGCTCCTGTACCATGTCTGCTGGCCTGAAGCTACATTTCTCACCATAATGAGCTAAACATCTAAAACCGTAAGCAAGCTCCCACTTAATTCTCTGTCTTAGAAGTTGTTTTGGTGGTGGCTCATCCTCACAGAAATAAAACACTAACTATGGCAGAAGTTGATTCCAAAGACTGAGAAATTTCTGTGTAAGGCAATTTTTCTTATTTTTTTTTCACCAACGTTTTAAAAGTCTATTAATGCAGATTTTAAAAGAACACATTTAATTGTGATCCTGATTACAAATACAGTTAGGGATCATAGTGGCAGGTCTGCTTGATGATGGAACTTTACCTAAGAGCAAAGAGAGACTGGGCCTTGTGTGGGATCTTGAAACACTAAAGGACTCTTGTAGTTATCAGAAGTAAAGTTGGGAGCAGTCAAAAACAGGTCTACCGGGTCTATCTTAAAATGAATATTTGATGCTGAAACATAGGGTATTTCCCAGAAACTGTATTAGATAGAAGAGATGAGGGTTGTTCTGGGCTAAAAGAGGGTCTACTGGGAGAAAGAACTGTTGTTGCTAAATTGGAGGAAGATTCAAGTAGAATTCAGTGATGTAACATGCTATGATGGTGAGTTCAATGGATTTGCATGTCTTCTAACACTCACTGTCCCGTGTAAGGTAATTTGGGAACTGCTTCTCTCTACTGTCTCTTCTCTAATCAGTCCTATAACCACCTGTAATAACATTAGGGACAGCTCAGAGCTTTTGTTGGGAATGAAACAGAAAAGAGTTCAAAAGAACAAATAGCTGTCAACAGCATTCAATATATCTTAAATATCTCAAAACTATGACTGTTCTGAAATAAAAAGTGCTGCAAAAAAATAGAACAATAATTAAAATTGTTAAATTCATAGAGATTCTCCTGCTTCTGCCTCCCAAGTGCTGGGATTATAAACATGTGTGTCCATGCCTGGCTTATTCAAATTGTTGTATGTTCTTTATTGTATTTGGTTCTTTTTCTTTCAGAAGGTCATATTTATATATTTATGCACATATATAAGTGTTTTATTTTTAAATTATACCCCAGTCATAGACCCCACCCTCCTCTCCTCCAGTTCTGCCTTTCCTCCCTGCTCCCTCTGTTTGCCCTTCCTGACCCTTCAGAGAAGGGGTTTTTAAGTAGCTTCTCTTTCCTGTTCTTCTTTTGGGAGAGTTGGGAATATTATCTTTGATTCATTCTGTCAAATCTTTCTCTAAGTCATCACTTTGTCTGCCCCTCAATTAGACATTACTGTTCAATATGGCTGCTTCCTTCTATAAAATAACCTTATCTTCATTGTTTGGTGATATATATGTATACTAAGAGGGTGTCTGTATTCCAGCCAGATATTACTGTTCTCCAGAGCATGTCTGCATTCCATCTGGATCACATAGACCTAGAAGGTCTTTGGATGTGATTCCTTGCCAGACTAGCCATGTTACTCAATTAATGTTATTCTACAACCAGAATTCCTATTGATATACAGCCACTTTTGCTATACGATAAGGACAGTACAAAATGTGACCAGCAACTTAGATTATTTAAAAGTTCTATTTGAAGCATAAAACAATAAAAACATGGAAAGTAAAGGACAGAAAGCTTTCAAAGGGAGTTTCCCCACTAAATGTAGATTTTTTTATTATCAGCATTAATAAAGACAATTATATAACTCAGTACAGATAAGAACTTGGAAGCAAATGTGAGAAAATACAGAGTGAAAATACATAGATGAATGTGTGCCTTTAAAGCAATAACTAATAGCAAGGGCTGGAGAGATGGCTCAGTGGTTAAGAGCACTGTCTGCTCTTCCAGAGGTCCTGAGTTCAATTCCCAGCAACCATGTGGTGGCTCACAACCATCCATAAAGTGATCTGGTACCCTCTTCTGCCACTCATATATTTAAAATAAATAAATAAATCTCTTAAAAAAATAACTGATAGCAAAGCAAAATGGCTTATGGTTACAATCCTGGATGCTGAGGCAGGTGGATCTCTATGTGTTAGAAGCCTGCCTGGTCTACAGAGTAACTTATAAGGCAGCCAGAGTTAGGTACCAAGTGAGAACTTTGTCTTAAGAAAAGATGAAAAACAACCAAATATTTTTGGTTCTGAGCCTAGCATCTAACGTCTGAGCCAGAGGGGGTTGTAAAGACTGAAGCACTAACCAAGAACCACACATGGACTGGACACAAACCCCCTACACAGATATAGCCGATGGACAGCTAGGTTCTCATTTGGGTTTCCTAATAAGGGCAGTGGTGGCTTACTCTGACATGGACACCATCCCCTGCTTTTCCATCACTTCCCTCTGGTAGACCTACCTCGCCAGGCCATGGAGGATGAGGATGTGCTCAGTCCTGATATGACCGAATATGCTGTGGTGGGTGGTTAAGTGGGAGTGCCCCTTCTCTGAGGAGTAAGAAGGGCAAACAGAGGGAGCAGGGAGGAAAGGCAGAACTGGAGGAGAAGAGGGCGGGGACTATGACTGTGGTATAAAGTAAAAATAAAACACAACACACACACACACATATATGTGCATAAATATATAAATATGACCTCCTGAAAAAAAAAGAAAGAAAAAGAACAAAATACAATAAAGAACATATAACAATTTGAATAAGCAAGGCATGGATGCACATGTCTATAATCCCAGCACTTTGGAGGCAGAGTCAGGAGAATCTCTATGATTTAGGTGCCAGCCTGGTCTAGAAAGTGAGTCCAGACTAGTGAAGACTACACAGAGAAATGCTGCTCAAAAAACCCAAACCAGGTAAATAAACAAAAAATATAAACAAAACAAGAACAAAAAGAAAAGTCATTTGAGTGAGTGAGTGATGAAGCTGAAAAATTACAGTTCTCATAAAGTTGATTCAGAAAATATCAAGGGAATTAACAATAATTATAGCAAGTCTTCAATCTCTCAGAAAGTCTTTTTTTTTCAGGTTTCTTATTGTGTGTAAATAAAAATACAAAGAATTCTAGGAAGAGAAGTCTGATAATGATTAGGGATAAAATTAATTGTCACCACAAAAATTAGCAGGATGCCAGGTGTCATATGTGATACTAGGGAAGTGACAAACTCTCATTTCTTGCCCATGCAGGAAAGAGTTGTGACCTTGAATGTAATCATCAGTAGGAAAAACTGAGAACTCTGTATGATCATCAGCATCAACGCTTCAAATTGTGTTGTGGAATGAAATAAGAAATCAATAGAAGGTATAGGTGGTTCAGTATATGCTGAATCGCATATCCATAAAGTGCAAAGCATGTACAAAATTGCTATTCATCAAAGGCTTGCAGAACTACACTGGTATTTTACACTTCTTCTTCAACATGAACTTTTATGAGGAAAAAACACAGAAATTAAGTTGCAAGCGTTTTTTAGAAAAGACAATTCTTGTGTCCCAATTTGAATAGTTGGTTCAAAAACTAGCTACTTTAGTTACTTAAAAGGATTTTAGTTTATGTGATTAAGGAAGCAATGATTTGTCTCCTAGTAAATGTTAAAAAATAATCTGTTTTGATCATGTGGTTTATAAATTGCTCATAGTATTATGTTAGCACCTTCATAACTACATTTGTTATGTTTGTTGCCAACACTAGATTTAGGTCACAATATACAGAAAAATTAATTCTACCTTATATGAATGTATTTTAACAGAGTAAGAAATTTAAAGTGGAGCTCCTTCTTATGATTCCCTGTACTCTGCCAAAGGTTTGGTCATGAGTCTTTGCTTTGAAAACACTGCTAGTTAGAGTCTTTCAGATGCGCTCAGTAGACTCCTGTCATACGTTCAATGCACATCCCATCTGTCTTTCTAAAGGAGGATTGATCATCTTACCCCATGTCCGCTCAATTGATTATCTTTTTTAGGTGTATAGATTTCATTATGTTTATCATATCTTATAGGTCTATATAAGTGAGTATATCCCATGTTTGTCTTTCTCCTTCTGGGATATTTCACTCAGAATGATCTTTTCTAGATCCCACCATTTGCCTGCAAATTTCATGATTTCCTCCTTTTTGATTGCTGAGTAGTATTCCATTGTATAAAAATACCACAATTTCTGTACCCATTCCACCGTTGATGGACTAGCTAGCAGTGTTTTCAAAGCAAAGACTCATGACCAAACCTTTGGCAGAGTACAGGGAATCATAAGAAAGAAGGGGAGTTAGTCTGATGGGGAAAGGATAGGAGCTCCACAAGGACCAAATATATCTGGGCACAGGGTCTTTTCTGAGACTGACATTCAACCACGGACCATGTATGGATATAACCTAGAACCTCCACTCAGATGTAGCCTGTGGTAGCTCAGTAACCAATTGGTTTCCCAAAGTGAGGGGAACAGGGACTATTTCTAACAGGAACTCAATGACTGGCTCTTTGGTCTCCTCACCCCCGAAGGGAGGAGCAGTCCTGTTAGGCCACAGAGGAGGGCTTTGCAGCCAGTCCTGAAGATACCTGATAAAACAGGATCAGATGAATGGGGAGGAGGTCCCCCCTATCAGTGGACTTGGAAAGGGGCATGGTGGAGATGAGGGAGGGAGGGAGGGAAAGAGGGAGGGAGGGACTGGGAGGGAATGAGGGATCGGGACACAGCTGGGATACAGAGTTAATAAAATGTAACTGATAAAAAAAATAAAAAATAAAAAATAAAAAAAAAGAAATTTAAAGTGAGAAGCTGAGATAATTTGTGGACATTTAATAAGTCATGTTTACAGAGACGAAAAGACAAAATAGGGTCTTAATAATTTACATTAGTGAAAAGAAGGTTTTTAGGATGCATGTTTCAGTTGTGAATGGTGTGTGATTTTATATGATCAGAAAAATAATTACCTACCACATTTGAAAAACTAGATGTATTAGAATAATCATGCACATTTAGAGAGATTTAAAAATAGATTCAACTCAAACTGTAATTTCTAGTTTGAAAGGTAAAATAATTCCAGCTTGTATAGTTTAACTTCATTTTAAAGTTATGAAGTCACTCCTTTTGACTTTGCTGCCAACCTCTAGGTAAAATGTTTCTAAAGTTTGCATAGTGATTTTTCTCATTAAAATGCAAATCAGTTTTCCTCAGTGACAAATATTAATTTAAAAACCCTAATATAAAGTAGAGACATGCCTTAATGGTTGCAAATTTAAATCCATTCCCATGTTAAGATCTGAGTTACAGGGTTTTATCAAGCAAGGTTTGTGGAAGAGATTTTCATTATTTCATACCTGATAATGTTATGTTAACTTGCAAAGAAAAACTAATAAGGAACAGATTTTAATTGTTAACACTCACAGATTTTTAATAAATAGACTCTTGAACTAATTATTTGCTTACATTTAAAATCATATGTATTTGCTTAAAATATTGACAGAGTACATAAAATTATTTGGCACTAAAATTTCACTGTTTGTGACTTTAAGAAAGTAGGCCTCTTGGAAAAGGTAGAGATGATAAAAATAATTTGAAAAAAAAAACAAGAGTGATTTATTGTGTCTGTAGAGAATTGTTGTTTGCTTGATTGTTGCTTGCTTGCTTGCTTGCTTGCTTTAAACACAATAAAAAGATTTAATTAGACAAACAAAAACTATTAATGTGGAGTTAGGACAAACTGACAAAGGAAAAGAGCCCACGAGAAGGCTCAGAAACTCAGTTGTTCATACACTTTGGAATTCCATAAAACACTAAACTGGAAGCTAAAATATGTAAGCAGATGATTTGGTGCAGAACTATGCAGGATCTGTGCATGCTGCTTCAGTCTCTGTGAGTTCGTAAGTTCTTTGCACATGTTGGTTTAGATGGCCTAGTTTTGTTGATCCTCCCTTCCCCTCTTGCTCAGAGTTCAGCTTCCTAAACTCTGAAGGGAGGGATTTGATGGGAGACACACCATTTAGAGCTAATTGTTCCAAGGTCTCTCATTCTCATGTATCACATCTGTCTTGAGTCTCCGTGTTTCTTGTTAACTGCTGCAGGATGAGACTTCTCTGATGACGGCTGAGCAGGGTACTGATCTATGAACATAATAGAATGTCACGAGTCTTTTTATCACTAACATTTTGTCACTGTTTTGGTTGTTGGTTTGTTGTTTTTGTTGCCGTTCTGTTTGGTTTTCTTTTTGAACAGTCATGTTTGGTTTTATACTAGCTTCCTGAGTTATCTGGTTTCTGGTTCTTTGATGGGCCTTATCATAGGTTCATAGCATGAGTGGGCCTTCAGTCAAGTCAGGTATTTTACTCTCACACGTTTTGGTTTTGTGCCATCATGGCACTACCGTGTAGTCCACAAGCAGGACAGCCAGGACACCGTGGTAAAGCAAAGGGTTTGGGGCTGGCTTGGTGTTTTGCTTTTCACATTTCATTTTCATTTTCAGTAGTATACCCAATACCTTCCTGTACCAAAGATGCTGTAATGTGAGGGATGAAGACTCTATGTAGGGCCCAGGTGGACTTCTCCATGTTGAAAGAGTTCTGTAGGTATTTTCTGCATCAATCAGTCCTTTCTGTCAGCTTCTTAGAGCAACTTCTAGTCTTGACAGCAGCCTGCATTATTTAGGGGTTCCCATGGGAAACTTTGGCCAGCAACTCAATTAGCTTCACCCAATCTCAGTATTGTAAGCTTCATTTTCTGACAAGAGGTGTCCATCTCCTTCAGTACTTAATTTATTTCATTTAGTTCACTATCTGTGCATTAGGTTTTCATACTACACCTTTGTATTAGCTATCTTTTTTGGTATTCTTTTTTTCGTCCCCCCTCACATACTCTTTCCCACTTGGTCTCAGTTCCTTAGGCCCATGTATCCATAACTGAATATTCTGTTTTGCCTTCCTATTGAGATTTCTCTGTACATTATAGTCCCTTAATCTATACCTATCCTATGTGGTTTTGGAGATTGTATCTTGGTTATCCTTGAATTAACTGAAAATATCCACATATATGTGAGTAAATATTATATTTGTCTTTCTGGGTCTCTGTTATCTTACTCGGGATAATTTTTTTTTCTAATTCCATCTACTTACCTGCAAGTTTCATAATGTTTTTTTTATTTTTATTTTTTATTAATTACACTTTATTCACTTTGTATCTCCCTATAAGCCCCTCCCTTCTCCCCTCCCAATCCCACCCTCCCTCTCCCTACTTCATGCATGCCCGTCCCTCCACTAATAAGGGAGGTCCTCCTCTCCTTCATTCTGATCTTAGTATATCAGATCTCATCAGGAGTGGCTGCATTGTCATCTTCTGTGGCCTGGTAAGGCTGCTCTCTCCTGGGGGCGGGGATCAAAGAGCAGGCCAATCAGATTATGTCAGAGGCAGTCCGACTTCCCATTACTATGTAACCTACTTGGACACTAAAGTGCCATGGGCTACATCTGTGCAGGGGTTCTAGGTTATCTCCATGCATCGTATTTGGTTGGAGTATGAGTCTCTGGGAAGACCCCTGTGTTCAAATTTCTGGTTCTGTTGCTCTCCTTGTGGAGTTACTGTCCTCTCCAGATCTTACTATTTCCCACTTCTTACATAAGTTTCCATGCACACTGCCCAACAGTTGGCCATAAGTCTCAGCGTCTGCTTTGATAGTCTGTAGGGCAGAGCTTTTCAGAGGCAGGTTCCTAGCCTATTTCCTGTTTTCTTCCTCCTCTGATGTCCTTTCTCTTTGCCTTTCGAGCTGAGGATTGAGCATTTTAGCAGGGTCCTCTCTCTTGATTAGTTTCTTTAGATGTACAGATTTCAGTAGGTTCATCCTATATTGCATGTCTACATGAGTGAGTATATATCATGCGTGTCTTTCTGCTTCTGGGACAGCTTACTCAGGATGATCTTTTCCAGGTCCCACCATTTACCTGCAAATTTCATGGTTTCCTTCTTTTTCATTGCTGAGTAATATTCCATTGTGTAGATGTACCACAATTTCTGCATCCATTCTTCAGTTGAGGGGCATCTGGGCTGTTTCCAGCTTCTGGCTATTACAAATAAAGCTGCTACAAACATGGTTGAGAAAATGTCCTTATTTTGTACTTGAGCCTCTTTTGGATATATGCTTAGGAGTAGTATGGCTGGATCTTGAGGAAGCGTTATTCCTAGTTGTCTGATTTCCAGAGTGGTTTGTACAAGTTTACATTCCCACCAGCAGTGGAAGAGGGTTCCCCATAATGTTCTTTTTAATGACTGAATAAAACTATATTGTGTCAATGTCTCTCATTTTCTTATCCATTCTTTGGTGAGAGACATTTAGGTTTTTTCCCAGCTTCTTGCTGTTATGAATAAAGCATCAATTTGAGCATGGTTGAGAAAGTGTCTTTTTGGATAGGATGATGCATCCGTTGGGTATATGTTCAAGAGTTGTATGGCTGGATCTTGGGTTAGAGTGATTCCCATCCTCCTGATGGACCACCACACTGCCTTCTATAGTGGCTGTACACATTTGCACGCCTACCAGCAATGTATGAGTATTCCCCATTGCCAGTATGAGTTGTCACTTGCTTTATTGCTTTTTGTCATTATGATGGGTGTAAGATGAAATCCCAAAGTGGTTTTGATTTGTATTTCCCCAATGTCTAACAATACTAAACATTTCTCTAGGTGTTTCTTAGATATTTCAATCAACCTTTATTGATTATTCTGTTTAAATCTGTATCTCATTTTAAGTTGGGTTGTTTTTTAATACATAGTGTTTTCAGTTCTTTATGAATTTTTGATATTAGATCTTTATCAGATGTGTAGTTGGTAAATATCTTTTCCCATTTTCTAGGCTGAAAACTTGTGAGAATGATGGTATCCTTTGCCAAGAGAAAGCTTCTCAATTTCATCAGGTCTCATTTATTAATTTTTGCTCTTAGTTCCTTTGCTAATGGTGTTATGTTCAGAAAGTCTTCTCCTGTGCTAATGAGTTCAGAAAAATTACCAACTTTCTTTTCTGTCAGGATCAGTGTATCTGGTTCTATGATCCATTTGAAACTGAGTTTTGTGCAGGATAATCAAAACTAATATATTTGGGGTCTTCATGTGCAGTTGTACAATTTGACCATTTCCATTTATTGAATATGCAGGCTTTTCTCCACTGTGTTTTTCTAGCTTCTTTATCAAAAACCAAGTGTCCATGGTCATGTGGATTTCTCTGGGTGTTTGATTCTATTCCATTGATCAAGTTGTGTTTTTATGCCAATACCATGCTGTTTTCATTACTATAGCTCTGTAGTACAACTTGCTATTTGGGATCGTGATACTTTCCACATGTTCTTAAAAGTTATTATCATTCAGGGTTCCTTTAGTTTTCCTGAGTTTTTTGTTTTTCTTTAAGAACCTGAAAGTTGTCCTTTCAAGGTCCGTGAGACATTGTATTGGAATTTTGATGGGGATGGCATTGAATCTATAGACTGCTTTTGATAGAATGGACAGTTTTACTATGTTAATCCTATCGATCCAAAAGCATAAAAGTCTTTCCATCTCATGATTATCTTTGTCAATCTCTTTCTTCAATGACTTGAAGTAAGTTTCTATCATACAAGTTTTTTTTTTAGTTGGTTAGATTTACCACTAGATAATTGAATTATTGAGGATATTTTGAGAAGTGTTGTTTCACTGATTTCTTTCTCAGTCCTTTCATCATTAGTTTATAGGATGGCTATTTTTTTGCATTTTCAATAAACTTATAAATGCTCTATGATATTCTAATTGGATCTTGAAAAAGAAAAAAAAAGACTGGCAAAAAATTAATGATATCTAAAAGTGTTCATTATTCTTACTAAGGACATTGTCAGAGTTGTATTATTGGAAGTGATTAAGAATATACATATCAAGAGCTGGAGAGGACAGGAACTCCACAAGGAGAGCAACAGAACAAGAAAATTTGAACACAGGGAACTTCGCAGAGACTCATACTCCAACCAAGGACTATTCATAGAGATAACCTAGAACCCCTGCACAGATGTAGCCCATGGCAGTTCAGTGTCCAAGTGGGTTCCATAGTAATGGGAAGAGGGACTGCCTCTGACATAATCTGAATGGCCTGCTCTTTGATCACCTCCCCCTGAGGGGGGAGCAGCCTTACCAGGCGACAGAAGATGACAATGCGGCCACTTCTGATGAGAACTAATAGTCTAAGATCAGAAAGAAGGAGAGGAAGACCTCCTCTATCAGTGGACTTGGGGAGGGCCATGCATGCAGAAAAGGGAAAAAGGGTGAGACTGGGAGGGGAGGTGGGAGGGGCTTATGGGGGGATACAAAATTAATAAAGTGTAATTAATAATAATAATAATAATAATAATAACTAAAAAAAGAATATACATATCTAAGACAATTCATAGTATCAAAAATGGTAAAATTACACATATCAATGTGTTAACTAGATATGTCATGGCACAATATTCTTCAGCTTGTTTCTGTATATTGTGCACTTTAATATTCTCTGAACAGTTTTGTGATTATATGTATGTGTTTGCACATTGTGAGTCATGGCATGTATGTGGAGGTAAAAGGAGAACTTTGTGGCTTCTTTCATTCCCTCCAGAATGTGTGTTCCAGATATCAAATTCACACCACTAAGTTTGGCAGTAAGTACCTTTACTTGCTTAGCCATTTCACAGGACTTATTTCTGTAATTTTTATAATCTACAAATTATCTTTGTAGGGTTTTTTTTATCATCTGCACTATCTTCTGTCCTTTTCAACTTACTATGCAAGGGAAAAGATATTACTCAGACTTAGCCACTTATAATATCTTTGTATATTGTAAGTACTGAAACATTTTGGGTGTATGTACAAGTATTGAGGTAATTGTTAAAAGTATTCATTTCGACCAACCATCTTCATGATCCCATCAGTGACTTTCAGGAAGCACATTATACAAACATATCACCTTTGCTACACAATCTCGCAGGAGACTCTATATTTCTCAAATACATCATACTGAATCAACAATCTGCCTCCAACAAACGATTATTGATAATGCAATTCACAAAATAATACATTACACACTATTTCCTGAGTTTACCTGATATAACTAACATATGAAATTTTTTATGAATGCAAATACAAAGAAAAGAAAACCAGAAAACCTCTCTGAAGAAGTAAAGAATTTTGGAGTTATATGTGTGTTATAGTGATGCTCATTTCCTTTCACAAAATGTGGTGTTTATTTCTTATCTTATCACTTACATACCAGGGTTTTTTCATTTAAAAAAATCTTAAAATGCTTACATAATCATCAAATATGAACATGTTTGAATTACCATGGTTATTATAAAGCTATTCAGAACAGCTAAGTTATGGAATCAGTCTCGATGTGCAACAAGAAGTAAATGGATAAACAGAAAGTGAGATACATATGCACACACAATCTATGATTCAGTTATAAAGAAAAATGTCATCCTGTCATTCACCAGAAAATTGAGGGAACTGAATGTCATTGCTTAGATGAAATAAACCGAGACAGAAACATAAGTGGCACAATGCCTCTTTCATATCAAATCTATACATGTTAGTCTAAATGTGAATAGTGATCACTGGAGACTGGGAAGAGTGGAATTGCACTAATATACACAAGGTTATATAATGGATGACAAACTACAGTAAAATAAATAAGTTATATTCTTTGAAAATGCAGTGGCATAACACTAAATCACAACAATTTACTTTCTTTGTGTTGATTTAAAAGGAGAGTGCAAGAAAATCTGCATATACATGGTGGCATATACCTGCTCATCCAGCACTCAGAAGGCAGGAAGATATTTGTGAATTTTCCTTTTCTGCTTTTTAAATTAATTAATTTATTTATTCACTTTATATTCCAATCTTCTCCTCTCTTCTCTCCTCCTGGTCCCACCCTCCCTTCCTCTTCCCCTCGCTCCCTCCTCTATTCCTTAGATAAGTAGAGCCCCCCATCCACCTACCTTAGCTCATCAAGTTGCATCAGGACTGAGTACATCCTCTTCCTTTGTTGCCTGGATGGCAACCCGTCAGGGTACAGTGATCAAAAGCAGGCAACAGAGTTTATGGCAGATACAGCCCCCACTACTTTTACTAGGAACCAACATGAAGCCTCAGCTGCCCCATGAGCTACAACAGTGTAGGGGGCCTCAGTCCAGTCTATACATTGTCCTTGTTGGTGTTTTAGTCTCCACAAACCCCTTTGGGGCCTGGTTAAAAGGCACTGTTGGTCTTCTTGTGAAGCTCCTGTTACCTCCAGGTCAACCTATCCTTTCCCCAACTTTTCCACAAGACTTCCTACACTTCACCCAATGTTTGGTTGTTTCAGCATCTGTTTGATCCATTTCTGGGTGGAGACTCTCAGAGGACAGCTATACTTAGCTCCTTTCTGTGAGCATAACAGACTATCAATAGTGTCAGGGGTTGCCTCTCTACCTTGGTGTGGGTCTCAGGTTGGTCTAGGCATTGGTTGGACATTCCCTCCATCTCTGCTCTATCTTTATCCCTGCACATCTTTTAGGCAGGGTAAATTTTGGGTCAAAGTTTTTGTGAATGGCTTGGTGATGTTCTCCCTCCACTAAGAGTCTTGACTATTTAGAGGTTTCCTCTTGAGTCTTCATTAGGAGGCTATTAGGAGGCTCCTGCTATAAGGAGGCTCAGCTGGACTCACACCCATATCCTCCCAGAGGCTGACCCTGTCTTAGGTTTATTTTTGTTTTTAATTTGCTTTCTTTTTAAATTTGTTTCTGTAATTTTTTTCTCCCCTACTAACAGCACAGGAGTACAGGATAACCATCCTACAATCTACAGATTCAAGAAATCAAGGAGGGTACAAGAGAGGATACTTGAATTTCAAGCACAAGAGGAAATAAAATAGACATCTGAAGAAGATGGAGGGAGAGAGCTATGTGAGAAAGGGGATAGGCAGGGTAACCCAGTGAGAATCAAGTGTGGGAAGAGCTAGGCTCAGGGAGGACTGGGAGAGAATCTAGGAGTGAGTTTTACTTTTTAAGATTCATTTTATGCTACAAACATGGTTGAGCAAATGTCCTTGTTGTATCCTTGAGCATCTTTTGGATATATGCCTAGGTGTGGCATTGCTGGATCTTGAGGAAGCAGTATTCCTAATTGAGAAAGGGCCAGATTGATTTCCAGAGTGGTTGTACGAGTTTACATTCCCACCAGCCATGGAGGAGGGTTCCCCTTTCTCCACATCCTCTCTAGCATGTGTTGTCACTTGAGTTATTCATCTTAGCCATTCTGATGGGTGTAAGGTGAAATCTCAGGGTCGTTTTGATTTGCATTTCCCTGATGACTAAGGATACTGAGCATTTTTTAAGTGTTTCTCTAACATTTGATATTCCTTCATTGAGAATTCTCTGTTTAGCTCTGTACCCCAGTTTTTTAATTGGATTACTTGATTTGTTGCTGTTTAACTTTTTGAGTTCTTTATATATTCTGGATATTAGCCCTCTGTCAGTTACTGGGTTGGTGAAGATCCTTTCCCAATCTGTAGGCAGTCATTTTATGCATGTGTGCCTACATGTATATGTGTTTGTGTGTGTGTGTGTGTGCACACGCACCCACATACACAAACAAACACACACACATGTATCCAGTATCTATGGTGTCCAGTAGAGGGAACAGGATCCCTTTTGAATGGAATTGTCAACCACTTGATGTGGTTCCTGGTAACCAAACTATCATCTTTTGGAAGAGCAGGATGCCCTCTTAACTGATCAGTCATCTCAGACCTTATGAATGGTGACTTTTAAACCAATTTTGATTCTACATTGAGAACTGCTTTTCCAAACAAGAAGAGCAAGAAAGGTGGAGGGGGAAAAGCAAGAAGGGAAAAGAGAAAGAAAAATAACAATCAAGTCTTAAAGGCTTCAAGTAACAAAAAAGTTAAAGGGGACTGAGTTTTTAGTAAAAATGGACGGTGTGCACTACGCATGAGCTGGAACACCGCATTACCACAGATCATTGTTGCTGCTGTAGCATCAGTAAAATGCATAGGTTATAAAGCAGGTTGGTTTTATGGTGATTTCCTGATGGTAAAATTGGATAACAATTGTCAGTTTTTCAGTTTTAGCTCATGAAATATGTCTCCCACAAATAACTTTTTTTCACTTGGTAGTGATATTTTCACTTGACTGAGGTGTCGTTTGGATGCTGCTTTTTGGATAAAGTGTGTGTTGGCATTAGCTTTTGTTCTGCCTTGCTTGGTTTTAATTTCTTGAGAGTAAGTAGCTTTGATCTTGGCTAATATTTTTATTTTTCTTCATGAATTCCCTTTCACCCAAGACTGTCTAGTATGACTCAGGGGCTAGTTTGTTTAGAAGAATCACTTTTAAGCTAGGCTAAGCAAAGCAGGAGGATACACTGTGTTTATACTTCACACTGTTCTCTTACTCCCACGATGGAACACCAGAAAAATTCTGGTTCATACTGGTAACTTCAATATTTTCTGCTAAATCCTATAGGCTTTATACACCTTTGTGTATAAAATTATTCAAGGTAGAGGTGGAGGAGTATCCAGGTTAATTTTTGTTTGTTTGCTTGTCAGGCTGATTTTCCTCCTTGACGTTTGTCTAGTAAACTCCTTTCAGTCCATTTTATGACTAATACTGCCACAATGTAGAGCCTGAAGAAGAAGGGGTAAGTAAAGGAAAGAGCCAGAGTCACCTATATTTAAATCATGACATATGCACATATATGGAACTGACATTTCTTTGTGTAAAACCAGGGATTATTAAACTTTACTGGTGTGGTAGCCCAGGAATAAATTGATCAGTTTGGTCAGAATCCAGAGGCTTCATGGTTTGAAAAAAAAAAATATTAAGGAGTAGTGAGAGAGCACATAGTGAAGGAAATGGGATTTTAAAAAGAATTTTGTGTTTCTTTGTTGAATGTGGTCTATTGAACATCCATTTTTGACAAAACTGATAATATATACCTGTATATCAATATATCAATATATGCATGTATATATATTGATATACATATATACATATACTGTATGTATACACATACATAAAAGGTTGTTACCAGAAACGATTTTTAAAGCGGAATCGTTAAGCAAGCAGATTTTGGGGGTGGAGGAAGGGAGGGGAAGAGCGGGGGCAAACACAGTTGGAATAGCACATTAGTTTAAAAGGGAGTGCTTAGAATGGAAAGGGAAGAGAGATATTGACTGCTGATTGAGGAGTTCAACCTCAAAACATTGACTTCAAACTTTTAAGTGGACGAACTGCACCAGGCAGACACACAGAGTAACTATTGGCAGTGGCAGCCATCCGGATTCACAGCACATCTCTTTTCTTTGAGAAGTGAACTAAACTCTGAGCTCATATTGAATTCATGGAGCTTCCAGGGAGTTCAGATTAGCACAACAGGGGGTAAAGCAAGATCAGATTGTTGCCTTTTAATGCTCTGTGTGTTCAGCCCTCAGAAGTCAGTGGGAGGGCTCTTGTGGAGATGCTCGATAGCAGCAGTGAATGAGGAGTGCGGTCTCTTCCTCCTGCCCTGTGTGGCAGACGGAACTCAATGTAATGAATGAGCTAATTCATCATTTGAAGCTCATTATTAGAAACCATCGTGTAAGCAAATTATTAACAATGTATACTGTGTAACACTGTGATAACAAACTGCTCACTTTTCACCTCTGTTGTAAAATAATCAGTTGAATTCAAACATAATTCCAAATTGCATATTTTCTGCTTCTAAAATATCATCCAACATACTGGCCCTTGTCTTAGTTGTAACCTTCATAAAACAGATACAGTCACATCAATGTTATTAGATTGGCTTCTGGATAACATGCATAATATGGGTGAAATCATGGCTGAAAATTAATAGCTATTCTGTTGTTTTGATCTTTCACACATTTTAATACTAGAAAACAAACGGGAAAATAAATGGCATTAGGATACAGTCATTTGCAGCCTAATCTATGCAATTATATTGTCGATACACTAATTTAGAAGCAAAGAATCAAAGAGCAATTACATTGCAAAAGTGTCCTGACAAACTAAAATGGAGATATCTGAGAAATGTAATCAGTTTAATGTTATTTCAATTTACCAGTTTCTCAAGGAAAGTCTGGATACATTAGAAAAGAATTTAAGATCTGTAAAACATTCTACATATAAACATCAAAACTGTTCTCTCTATAGTAATATGTTGAGAATCTGTAACATTATCAGTTTATTCACAGAATCATATTCTTTCTTTGGCTGTGGCAGCAAAGACAGTGTCTTAACTTGGGTTTTCTATTAGCTGAGAGAAGAGAGACAACCACCATGCTAATGCTGACCCTGTTGGTATGGTTCAAAGCCAGGACAGTGATAGTGATGAGATGAGTAACTTGGTAAATAGAGACTGAGAAGATAGCAGAATTGGCGGACATTGGGATTGGATATCCTTCCTAATCAAAAGCTTATAAGATTAAATTACAGGACCTTAAGTACTGGTCAAAATACAGGGATCTGCATCACAATGATGGTCCTGGAAGAGGCTATGCCATTCAGTACTGATGTCACTGATGGGTAACTAAGCAGCTTAAGATTACCATAACGTAAGATATTGTCTGACTTAAAAAGAAATATATTCCATTGACCTGTAATGTAGGACTTACCCACTTAGATTGGACAAAGTCCCTTAGAAAATAAACCATTTTTGTGTGAGAGAGAGATTTTAAAAATAGTACACATATGCCTTAAATGTAGATGAAGGCAGCAGTCCCCTTAGCCATTGACCAGTGAGTGATATGCCTTGGCAACGTGATGTAGCTACTCTGCAATAAGCTCTACTCATTTTCCACACTATCCACTGCACTCTGCACTTTATTTGAATTCTTTTGATGGTGATCACAAGAACCAGAGCTTAGGGATAGCAGGGAGCAAGGGAAATGAAGGCTGTGATACTGTTTAAGTAATAAAAGAAAGGACTGAAATTCTAGTGTTATTCATCTTCTTCTAGAAAGTTCTTTATAAACTGTCCCAAGTGGTGTGCTTACATGACTTGCTGAACTTTATCTGAAAAGCCTACAAGAAAAATTAACCTCTGAATGATAATGCAACCTGGACATCAAACAAACAAACAAATAAGCAAACAAACAAGGAACAACTACAAAACCAAAAGAGCAAACAGTAAAAAGAAGGAAAGAAAGAGAGAGAAAAAGGAAGGAAGGAAGGAAGGAAGGAAGGAAGGAAGGAAGGAAGGAAGGAAGGAAGGAAGGAAGGAAGGAAGGAAAAGAAAGAGAGAGAAAGAAAGAAAGAAAGAAAGAAAGAAAGAAAATAAGAAAGAAGAAAGAAAGAAAGAAAGAAAGAAAGAAAGAAAGAAAGAAGGAAAGAAAGAAAGAAAGAAAGAAGGAAGGAAGGAAGGAAGGAAGGAAGGAAGGAAGGAAGGAAGGAAGGAAGGAAAGAAAGAAAGAAAGAAAGAAAGGTGACATTGGGATAATTTGGAACACAGGTTGCTTTGTTAAATTTTATTTGTCAGGGTTTTCTAGAGGATCAAAATAAATGGGATAAATCTCTATCATCTATCTGTCTTCTATCTACCACCTATTTTTTTAAGAGAATTTGTTAACTTTAAGTAGTAACAGCGGAATTAGATCTGAAAGCTGAGAACCTAGTACTTACTCTGGATGTCTTAATAATTGGAGTATTCCCATGATGGCTATTTCTCACCTGTAAAAGAGGAGGTGACAGTTGGCTGTTGCTGAGTCCACCAGAATAGGTGCCTACGAAGTAACAGTCTGGCACCAGGATCCTGAAAGTTTCTCTGAGAGATGCTGGTGCCTCTCTATAATCCACTACAGAAGATTGGAAACACCTTCTATGAATGAAAGAGCAGGTAAGTCTCCTCATGATTCTAATTTCTTAGGTGAGTCTAATTTCTAGGAATTTTACTTTAAAAGTAAGTATAATACATGAAGCATTCCAGTCTTTGACTCATAGCTTGTTATACATTATAAATGCCCAGAAACACAGGGAGGAAATGTAAATAAATCCACTGTTCAACAATTAAAAAAAATAATTTTTTTCATGCAAAATATTTTATCATATTCTTCCTCCATCTTCTCTCAGGTTCTCTCCCACCTTCACACAGACATACATTCACACAATTTCTCTCTCTTTCTCTCTCTAAACTCAGACAAAAAATCAATTAGACAAATATTACCCAACTAAAACAAAAAAAAAAGTGTGTAAAAAATTTAACCACCACCACCACAACAACAAAACTGGAGTCAATTTCGTGTTGGTCAACTACTCCTGTGCATAAGGCCTACCCTGGAATGAAGGTGACCTACCCATTGACTTTCCCATCTCAGTATGTATCAGCTGCACACAGTTTCTTTTTTAGGGGTGGGACTTTGTGCTCACATTTTTCTTCTCAACGATGGGATTTTGTATGGTTTGAACCCGGAGACACCTGGAATTGACTGTCATAGTCTTTGGGAGTTCATATGTGCATCAGTCTGCCTGAGTCTCGAAGATGCTATTCCTTCTCTCCACCCATCCTGGCTCTTACAATCTTTTCCTCTCCTTTCCCACCAAAACACCTGATCCTTGAAGGGAGGAGTTTAATAATGCATATAAATTGGAGCATATTAAAATATTTTTATTTTATCCAAATTGTATATCACCTTTTTCATTTCCATTTATGAATATATATATATTTTTTTAATCTTGAAGCTGACATATGATCTAAAGCAGTATGACATCTAGCAATTGGGGTGCTCACTACATAAAGTATATGATTCCTGACATGGCTGATGTGTGCTGTGGTTCTGATTAAAGCTGTGAAATTTCCTACACATGTGTTAGTTTCAATGCCCAGGAACACTTTGATTTACTAATTCTGAGTGTCAATGAAGGCAAAAGAGGCAGGTAACACCTTACTCAAGGAAGGGTCAGACTGTAGCGTTTAAGTCACCTAAATCACAGTGGAGAAATTTATACATTTTTGGGTCAACCTTAACAGAAATATTAAGTAGGTAGTTATCTGAAAAGCAATTCTAAAATGAAATCTAAGCTATGAGTAGTTTCTTTCTGACTTAATTTTTTATTTTTTGATATGGAACAGTATTTCAAAGCCTTGGTTTACTTATGTATAAAACAAAGCATAAGGTTCTCTTTTAAGAATTTCTAACCATTATTAAGCAAGATATTTGTTTAAGAACTCTTCATAGTTCTCACTGTTTTTTCTCAATTGTTTCTAAACCATTGCTTTTGACAGTGATATCATGAGGACTTGAGGACTGCATTTCATTTCACACACCAGACACTGATGTGGTCACTTCATTGAGTTCCTCGTGTGAATTTATATTACACTTTCATACAAATAAAGGACAAATTAGTTGAGATAGTCAGATAGATAATCAGATAACACAGTTTCAAAGCTAACGATAGACTGTTTCTACCCTGGAACAAATTGATTATATTATCTGAGAATAACATTTTAAGGTTTCTTGAAAAAGCATATTATTTTATATTATAGAATATTCATTATATATGTGAGGAAGAGCTAGGAATGACCTCAAATAGCTAATCATCATGTAGTTGAAAGCTATAGAGAACTGAGCATTTACTTGACACATGTCTACCAAGTTTGAGAAACAAGATTTAAGAATTCATTCTGTAGGTATTATATTTACATTAACCACTTCTCTTAGAATACATTTATGATAATATTATATTCTGTACATATTGAACCATGTCAGTTTCAGTAATAAGATTTCAAAAGTGTTTGTTGTTATTATTATTATTATTTATAATTTATTCACTTTGTATCCTGGTTGCAGCCCCCTCATTCAGCTCCTCCCCATCCCACCCTTCTTCCCTCTTCCCCACCTATGCCTCTTCCCTAGTCTGCTGATAGGGGAGGTCCTCCTCTCCTGCTATCTGACCCTAGCCTGTGAGGTCTCATCGGGACTATCTGGTTCCTTTTTCTCTATGGTCTCATCAGACTTCCACCTTGTCTGGAAGAGGTGATCAAAATGCAGGCAGAAACTGCCAGAGGCTACACCTGCTCCCCTTACTAGGGAAGACTGAGCTGTCCATGGGCTACATCTGAGCAGAGGGTCTAGGTCCTCTCCATGTATTTAGTCTTTGGTTGATTCATTAGTCTCTGCAATTTGAAACAGCATCGGGAAAGTAGATTCCTTTCCTTTTGGGACTACTGCTGCTCAGGATGAAGGTCAGCAGGGTGATTTTTCTGCTTCCCTGAGGGAGCAGGCTATCACCCCAGCACCTAGCTTCTGTGTCTTTTTTGGTAAAATCTAACGCTTGAGATTTTGTTAAAAACAACAAGAAATCTCTATTACGTCAACATTTTCCCCATTATATTTAAATAGTCAAGCAATCCAAATCAAAATAACTATTATTGTGGACTTTGAAAAACAAGTATCTCTAAGTGGATATGAAAGGTGCAAAGAAGAGATGGCAAGATATTAAAGGAGCATAATAAGCTGAAAGACAGAAATTATTAGATTTTACTAATATTTCCAGGAAGTTTTGCTTCAGATGCCATAATTTTTTATTATAATTTATTACAATTTATTCAATTTGTATCCTAGCTCTGGCCCCCTGCCTCTTTTCCTCCCAAACCCACCCTCCCTCCTTCTTCTCTCCCTATGCCCTACCTCAAGTCCACTGATAGGGGATGTCCTCCTCCCTTTCTATCTGACCCTACCCTACCAGGTCTCATCAGGACTGGTTGCATTGCCTTTGTCTGTAGGCTGGTAAGGCTTTCCCCCCCACCAGGGGTCCAAATAGACTGTCATATTTTAAGAAGTGATAGACATTGGAAAGGGAGAAAACAGAGAACTGGGCAGGAGCCTACAACAGAGAGACTCTGAAAGACTCTACCCTGCAGGGTATCAAAGCAGATGCCAAGACTCATAGGCAAACTTTGGGAAGAGTGCAGGGAATCTTATGAAAGAAGGGGTAAGACCTGGAGAGAACAGGAGCTCCACAAGGAGAGCAACCAAACCAAAATATCTGGGCACAGGAGCCTTTTTTCTGAGACTGATACTCCAACCAAGGACCATTCATGGAGCTAACCTAGAACCCATGGCAGCTCAGTATCCTAGTGGGTTCCCCAATAATGGGAACACGGACTGTCTCTGATATGAACTTAGTGGCCTGCTATTTGATCACCTTCCCCTGAGGGGGTACAGCCATACCAGGCCACAAAAGAAGAAAATACAGCCAGTCCTGATGAGACCTGATAGACTAGGATCAGGTGGAAGGGGAGAAGGACCTCCCTTATCAGTGGACTGGGGGAGGGGCATGGGTGGAGAAGATGGAGGGGGGTTGAGAGGAGAAGAGGGAGGGGGCTACAGTTGGGATACAAAGTGAATAAACTGTAATTAATATTTTTTTTAAACAGAAGTGAATGTAGATGTAGAACATAAACCTCTTTTTCAAAATATACCCAATATTGATGACAAGACTAAAACTGAAATGCAAGACTGTGAACATGCTACTAGGTCACATGGGATAAATAAATGTAACTGATTTAGTGATGATTTATGAAATGGGCATTTGTAAGTGGGAATTTCCTTAAAATAACAAGTCTCTTCACCATGAAAGACTCTAAATGAGAAATGACACGGTACATATTGGAAGAAAAGTAGGACTAACAATATGGACATCTGAAACTTTCACAGTCAATGAACTCACAAAAGTCACCAACAATAAATCAAGCAACCCTGTTAAAAATATCACATACCTGAGTTCTCACCTCACCCAGGATTGTGTACATATAGAGTACACTTACCAAAGATAGCCTACACATGAATACCCACCTCATGCAAGATAATATACACATAAGTGTCCGATTTAGCAAAAACAGAATATGTTTGTAACAACGGCATGAAGAGTCGTTCTATATTGCAAAGCATCAGGAAAATTCAAGCTCTCCATCTATTTCTATGATCAATTGGAATGCCTGAAGTGAAGAACAATGGTGGTATAGAATGCTGAGGCAAATGCTCAGCACTAAGAAATCTTTATTGTTGCTAGTAGCAGTGTACACTGATGACCTACTTTGCAGATAATTTGATAGTTTCATACAGAACTAGTCATATCCTCTCTTACTTAGAAAAGAAACTTATGCCCACACAAAACATCACAAATAACAATATTTACAGTAATTTTATTTTTATTTTCCAAACCACAAAGTAAGTAAGACGTGTTTCTCTAAGTGTGAGAACCACCTATCTCTGGTATATCCATTCAAAGAGATGTTATTTTTTTTTTAATAAAATAAATGAGTTTCTAAGATGAGAAAAGATGTAAATATTAATTTACACTACAAAGTGAATGAAGTTACTCTGAGAAAAAATGCTTTGTGATTTAAATGATATGATATTCTGGAAATTATGGAGCAAGGATAGTAAAGAAAGAAAAGTGGTGGTCAAAGGTCAAGGAAGTGAAAATGATATACAGAAGGATAAAGATAATTTTAGGGTTATTAAAGCTTTTCTGTCTAATACACTATAAATGGTGAGAACTTGTCATTATAAATCTAATCTCATAGAACATAACAGCACCAGAAGCAAATCCTATCATAAAACAGGGATTGTGATGGAAAAAGCTAATCAGTGTAGGCTCATCAATTATAATAAATATGCTAACCTTGTGGATGAGATTGAAAATAGAAGGGCTAAACATATCGGACATGGTATGTTGGAGGAAAGCTTTCTATATTTCTGTTAACTTAATTGGAAATTTAAAATTGATTTAAAAATAAACATCCAGAAAAATGGTGGGAACTAGTAAGGATCATCCTGAGTCAGCTGTCCCAAAAACAAAAAGACACACACGGTATATACTCACTCACATAGACATATAATATACAATAAACCTACTAAAATCAGTCCCTTTAAAGAAACTAATCAAGAGGGAGGACTCTGCCTAAAATGCTCAATTCCCATTCTGAAAGGCAAAGAGGATGGACATCAGAAGAAGAAGAAAACAGGAAACAAGTTAGGAATCTGCCACAGAAGGCCTCTGAAAGGCTCTGCCCTGCAGACTATCAAAGCAGATGCTGAGACTTATGACCAAATGTTGGGCAGAGTGCATGGAATCTTATGAAAGAAATGGGAAATAGTAAGATATGGAGAGGACAGGAACCCCACAAGGAGAACAACAGAACAAGAAAATTTGAACACAGGGGTCTGTCCAGAGACTCATACTCCAACCAAGGACCATGCATGGAGATAATCTAGAACCCCTGCACAGATGTAGCCCATGGCAGTTCAGTGTCCAAGTGGGTTCCATAGTAATGGGAAGAGGGACTGCCTCTGACATAAACTGATTGGCCTGCTCTTTGATCACCTCCCCTTGAGGGGGGAGTAGCCTTACCAGGTCACAGAAGATGACAATGCAGCCACTGATAGACTAAGATCAGAATGAAGGAGAGGGGGAACTTCCCCTATCAGTGGACTTGGGGATGGACATGGGTGAAGAAGGAGGAGGAAAGGTGGGATTAGAAGTGAAGAAGGGAGGGGTTATGGGGAATACAAAGTGAATAAAATGTAACTAATAAAAGTTTTTAAAAAAGGAAAGAAAGAAAAGGAAAAAAATAAACATGACTGTTACATGTGGGTGCTATATATAAAGAAATCAACAGCTTAGGAGGTAAAGAACTATCAAGAGAGAAATATAAGTATGTCACTGATTTTTTTTAATTTTCTTTTTTAATATTAGTTAGTTTATTAACTTTGTATCCCAGCCGTATCCCACTTCCTCCTTCCCTCCTAATCCCACCTTTCCTCCCTCATCTCCTCCCTGCCACTTTCCAAATCCACTGATAGAGGAGGACCTCTTCTCCTTTCATCTGACCCTGTTTTATCAGGTATTTTCAGGATTGGCTGCAAAGTCCTCCTCTGTGGCCTAGCAGGGCTACTCCTCCCTCAGTGGTGGTAGGGGGAGGTCAAAGAGTTACCCATTGAGTTCATGTCAGAAACAGTCCCTGTTCCCCTTACTAGGGTATCCACTTGGATACTGAGCTCTATACCACTCCTAGGCATATATCCAAAAGATGCTCAAGTACACAAGGACATTTGCTCAACCTTTTTTGTAGCAGCTTTATTTGTAATAGCTAGAACCTGGAAACAACCCAGATGTCCCTCAGTTGAGGAATGGATACAGAAATTATGGTACCTTTACACAATGCAATACTACTCAGCACTTAAAGCAAGGAAATCATGAAATTTGCAGGCAAATGGTGGGACCTAGAAAAGATCATTCTGAGTGAGGTATCCCAGAAGGAGAAAGACACACACGGTGTCACTGATTTTTACTTAAGCTCATTGATATATTTTCTGGTTGACCTTTCACTCGAATTTAAAAGGCAGATGACACTAACCAGAAGCAATTATGGAGAAACTATTATATATGAGTTCAGCTAATCTGTCTCAGAAATTTGTTTTTCAGTAAATGATACATTTCATTTCTGTATTTAATGTTCGCTTGAATTGCTAACTTTGTAAAGGTATCTCCAATCTTGATCCTGAAGATGGATTTTTACTTCCTCTGGGATGTATCTGTTCCCATTCCCAACAGTATTGTTTCAAGAAGTCTAATGAACTGTACGTAGCTGTGTCATGTTTTCACGCTTTATTTATCCAGCATATTGCATTCCACTTCACTTGTGGAGGCTGATTTGTTTTCTTTTACACTATACTTGTAAGACTAATTTGCACAATGAGTATTATTGTTATTATTATCATTATTATTGTTGTTGTTGCTACATAAGATACTGAAAGTTTATAAAAATATGATTACATTTATATTTCTTTGACATGTGATGCTTTATAAAATGATTGCATGCTACTGTGTGGGATTCTCCATTTGTTGATATGACCAATGACATATATTATCTTCATATTATTGATCGCATAAAAGTGGCACGTTGAAACTTTTTATGATTATAAAAATGGATGGGAGACATTCATTTTTCTGGAATCCATGTTCAGTATACAATGGTTTATATCAGGTTTATCTCACACTCATTATCTCAGCAAGGCCATATTACATATATCCACAAATACTTCAAAGTGCACAGGTTAAATGAAGAACAATCAATGTAGTATCTGTCTTGGTGGGAGGCAGAAATCCAACATTTTTGAAGAGGAGACAATGGCAGGTATGAAACTCCAGAAATGAAAAAAAAAAAAAGAAGAAAAAAGAGTGGTAAGAGGGTGATGCTCCCTAATGACTCAACTGTACACTTTTTCTGCTTTTAATTACACAAGAAAGTGCAAACCACTGCCTTCTGAATGTGCAAAGAATTCAAAAGCAAACTAGAGTATATTTCAAGAGTGACTTTAATTTTCCTCCTTTCATTCTAATTGACAGCATTGGTAAAGTGTGCACAGTTTGGGCAGCAAAATAAATAAATAAATAAATAAATAAATAAAGTCAGGAAAAATAAACAGAGAGACATTCTGCACTCCATGATATGTCTACCCATTTATTAAGGGTAAGGAGTATTGCCCTTTATAGATTTAATTAAATATGTCAGTAAAATATTTAATTAAGACAAATATGCAAGTGATTGTTACTTAATCATGTCAATGTTAAATAAGCATGACATTCCGGAAGTATTCATCTCCTGTGTGTGTGTGTCTGTGTGTGTGTGTGTGTATGTGTGTGTGTGTGTGAAGAAATGTTTTAGATTTAGATTAAGGAATGGTAAGAAGGTTATTTTACTTAAAAATATTTCTACCATTTTAATATTCAAAGGACTGTGTCAACGTATTAGCTAATTTAAAATGTTTACTCTATATCAACAAGCAATTCTCTCTTTGGAGCAAATTAATATGGCTGACCCAGTGGCTAGCTATTCCCTGTTTTGGGGGCTGAATGGAAGGAAAGCATGTGGAATATATCTAAATGTTTCACCATCTCTAAAGAGCCAGTCCAGAAACGATTGATCTGAAGATGTGCTAACAAGTACAGCATGTTTTTCTAGACATAAAGAACATGTAGAGATGAGATTCTGATATGAGGAAAGTTAAGGAGGACTGAGAAAAACCTTGTTAACCTTCTGCCCCTAAGGATTCCTGTGCACAAGTAAACACAAGACACACATTGAACAAAATGTGATGTCTGTCTTCTTCCACATGTTCTCAAACACGCCGATATTGTATAGTTTACGCAAACCATATTACTAGCTCCTAATTTTTGGTCTGCATCTTCTGTTTGTATTTTAATTCTTAATTGAGATCTCCTTTTCCTCTTGCTATTGGTTGGGTCTAGAATGTCCCCAAAGGTCCAAAGGTTAAAAGGTAATTTTTTACTCTCCAGAAAAATATGGTCTGAAATGATATTATGAACATTTTATGGGGATCAACTGAAATAGAAATAGTTGTAATAATGTACTTGTTTATAATGCCTCATGAAGGTGAATCCCCTATTTTAACTAAATTTTAGTTACCATTTGAAACTATCTATCTATCTATCTATCTATCTATCTATCTATCTATCTATCTATCTATCTAACATCAATCTACCTATCATTTATCTTTAACTCTCTCTCTCTCTGATCCCAGACAATTTTCCAATGTAGCTGAGGATGACCTTGAATTTCTGATCCCGCTGTCACTACCTCTTGAGTGCTAGCATTGCAAGCATTTACTAGCATACAGTACCCTGTGTGCTCTGTGCAGTGATGGTGTTAAACCCAGAGCATCCTGATTACAATGAAAGTCCTTTGAAAGTTATAATTCCCAGCCAATTTTAATTTTGTTTCCCCTAATCAGATATATTTTTCTTTATTTTCTGGCTGAGAAAGAAATGCTATTTTGTAAAACAGATTTGCTATTTTAACTTTGCCTGAGATCGTCTCAAATATTTAAAGTTTAAATTATTTAAGTAATAAAAATATAATACAAAATTATAAAACTAAGACACTGAATAAGAATTCCAAAATACAAAAAAGTGTTTATAAAGATAATTTTTTGAAAAAATACCTGATATCATCAATTTAAACTTATTTTTTTTCAAAAGAAGACAAACTAAAGTTTTTTGTTTTTTCTTTGTTTTTTTTGTTTTATTTTATTTTTATTTTTTTATCAGTTACATTTTATTAACTCTGTATCCCAGCAGTGTCCCGAGCCCTCATTCCCTCCCAGTCCCTCCCTCCCTCCCTCATCTCCACAGTGCCCCTTTCCAAGTCCACTGATAGGGGGGACCTCCTCCCCATTCATCTGATCCTGTTTTATCAGGTATCTTCAGGACTGGCTGCAAAGCCCTGCTCTGTGGCCTAACAGGACTGCTCCTCCCTTCGGGGGTGGGGAGACCAAAGAGCCAGTCATTGAGTTCCTGTTAGAAATAGTCCTTGTTCCCCTCACTTTGGGAAACGAATTGGTTACTGAGCTACCACAGGCTACATTTGAGTGGAGGTTCTAGGTTATATCCATACATGGTCCCTGGTTGAATGTCAGTCTCAGAAAAGACCCTGTGCCCAGATATATTTGGTCCTTGTTTTTTTCTTAAAATATATAGTACATATTTTTATTAGTTGTTTTTTTCTGGTTGTAGTGAAAGATGATTTTGTCAGTCCTGATGAAATTTAAGTAAATTAAGTATTAATTAAATGGCCAAAATTTAAAGGATGGAACAAAATGGAATAAATTGTGATAGACCCTAGAAGGCTCAATATCATTTTTGCACCTCCTTTTTCTATGTTAACTTCCTTATAAAAATGAGAGATGTCTCTCTGTTTGGAGCTTCTACCCTCCCAACAACATCTATATTCTTTCCTGAAGAACCTTATACTTATGTATAAGCTTCCCCTTATCCAGTGGAATTTGCTGCACATCTCTAGAACAATTGTTTCCTTTGTGGGTTCCAGAGGAAATCCCTTGAGTTCAAATCCCATCTTTCCCACATATTATCTCTGTAATATTTGGAAGGAAAGCCTTTGCTACATCTCAATTGCTTCTGTTGAATAAGGATACTGTAGCTACCTACATCACAGTTTCAGAAAGTCAGAAAATAAAATTATTTGGTATGAAATGTTCAGGAAATGCCTGGCATATACAGTTATTAATAAGCTATATTTTTGCTATTAAATACAACCGAAAATCTGGGATAATTTTTAGCTATGGCAACAAGAAAAGAGTCCCATCCCAAGAGAGGAACTGTTGGCCATTGATAACTGCTGGAGAATGAGGAGTTAGTTTTCTTGACTGTTGCTCTTAGTGAGTCAAGTGTACTTCACTAGAAGGTCACACATCCAAAACTAAATGGGCATCTCAAATTGGACTTCATCAGGGTAAAGATATATATCTGAATGAATATGAAAGGAGATTAGATCTTGGAGAAGATAAAGGAGGTGTCAATATAATCAAGGCATATAATGCAGACATCTCATGAACTAATAATGCTTAATAAAAGAGAAAGATTTGTTGGGCCAGCAAAACGCTTGAGAGCGTAAAAGTCATTTAGCATGTAAACCTGACAATATCATTGATCTGCCCAATCTTCAATGCCATGTTGGAAAAAAAAATTGATACCTGTAACTTAAACTCTGACGAGTATACAGGTGCCATGGCACCTGTGGGCCTGAGTTTTGACATCTCCCTCCCTCCCTCCCTTTCTCATTCTTACACACACACTTTCACAAATATACACATATGTACTCTCTCTCACACACATGCTAATAAATGGAATAAAATAGATATTTGTTTCTTTTCTAATAGCAGCGATGGCTGTGCCTCGCCCTCCACTGCTTCTTCCTAGCTATAGTGATTTTGGAAATGGTTTGTGGTGCTGGAACACACGGGGCAGTCAGCATGAGGAGGATCTTCAAAGCTGAAGATTTCTGCATAAAGCTGCTGCTGAATCCAATGAACAATCACGCTCCCCTCCTTAAAACTGATATTGCCATTAACTTTCATGCTAGGTAAATTAAAGTTTATTCTCTTACATACCAATGAATATTTCCTGAGAATTCTTGTTACTATGCAAGCTTTGTAAAAATTGTTTATTATATAGACTGAAATTGACAATATTGCACTAAGATTTTTGTTGTTGTTGTTTTCTCCAGAAAAGAGACCTTTTGGAATCAAAAGACTGTTCCATGGTAATATGTATTCCTTTTACATGCTGTTCGTCGGTATCTTTGACAGTTTATTTTTGCCACAGAAATGGATACAGTTGGTATCTGTAACCCACCCTCCTGTCCCCATGAGGATGACACTATTCCATGAATCACATCTTTTCCAGGCTTCAGGTTGTAACGTGTTGGACCATGTGACATACAGCAAAAGCGATTTATTTGGTTACTTCTAAGGCAACCTATGTTAAAGGAGAGTTTCTGTCCTGGGTGTTGTCTAGCTCACCATGTTTGTTTTCTTCTCCAATCACTCTGGACAGAGAAGAACACCCTGTTCTGAGGACATTACCTTAGGAGAAATATTTATGGCAAGGAACAGAAATCAATCACCAAAAGCAATGATGAATGGGGAATTTTGAATTCTGTGTGAGAGAACTTCACAGGTAATTCCAGCTCAGACGGTTATGACCCCAGCCAGCAGGTAACCTTGTGAGAGAGCCAGGATTCGCTTATGTGAGCCATGATCAAATCCCAAGCTTCAAAAAACTGTGTGAGACCTAGTTTTAAATGTTTTTAAAATTATTTTGTTTTCTTGTATTTTAGCATTACAAACAAATTAAGATATCAAGGGGTAACTTTCCAAGACACATATAATACAACCACAGCACAAACTCTTACGCGTTCAGAGCCCAATAAATGTATTTCTCTTTTGAAAATCATAAAATCCCAAACCCCAACCTAAATAAAAACCTCTGGAAAAAAATTGAATAAGAGTACAAATTTGTTCATACTTAAAAATTTTATAGTGCATGGTTTGCTATCTTAAAAATTGTTACTATATTTAAGGCACCTTAACAGTCTTGCATTGTGTATAATACATAGCCATACCACGACTGTAATTTATTTTCATTCATATATATTGAATGTTAGGGGCCTACTGAAGTAAAACATAGTTGTAGTTTAATCTAACAGTGATAAATTACTGGAGTGAATTCATGTAAACAGGGAAATTGAAATTAAATTCATCACACCAAGGAAAACACTTCCTACCCATGTAAATTAGCAGCTTTTCCACTAAAATCAATTTGTTTTGGTAAATTATGCAAAAATCCTCAAAGGGCCTAGGTAAGTAATTTATTATACTCTTGGCTGTTTCATAATGTTAGGAAATAAAATGTATTCATACAGTATTAGAAGCATAAGCTGGGAACTTTAGTGACAATTTTTGTTTATTACAATTAATCTAACTTGACTGTACTATCAGAACACCCACATTATGTGGGACATGGAGTCATTTTCCCTGGTGCTTAGAAGATGCTGAATTGTAAATGAAACAAACAACAACAGAAAGAGATTAACTCCTTCTATTTAGAGTACTCGTTGCTTCCTGCTCCCCCACCCCAACTAAACACCTTAGATTGTGTAGTTCTCAGGTGGGAAATCACCTTTCAGGGTCAACATGAGAACAGTGACTTTCCTGGGAACTTTACATATCTTGTGCTGCAGTGCAAACCACCAGGCTTGTCTTCAAGGGATTTTGTGCTGAGCTATCTGCAAATCAACGGTGCAGTTAGTATGAGTTTGTCATCTGAATCAGGTTTCCTGGTATATATTTTTCTTACTCAGTGTGAGCCTATGAGGTCATAAATATCATTGTTTTCCTAAACTAGTGAAATATAAAGTGACTTCTCATTATGTGTGATGGTTTGAATGAGAATAACCACCATAAGCACAAATGTCTGAATATTTCCTCCCTACTTAGTGGAAGTGTTTGGTAGGATGAGGAGGTGTGGCCTAGTTACAGGATAGGTATCACCAGAGGCTACTTTGAGTTTTAAAAGACTTGGCCTATTCCTAGTGTGACTCTTTCTCTCTCTGCCTCCTATTTGTACATCAAGATGTAAGCTCTCAGAGTTCTTTTTTAATTTTTTTTTTAAATTTTAATCACAGGTCATTCATTTGTATCCCAGCCATAGCCCCCTCCCTCTTTCCCTCCCAATCCCTCCCTCATCTCCTCCCTGCCCCCTTCTGAGTCCATGGATAAGGCAGGTCCTCCTCCCCTTCCATCTGACCCTAGCTTATCAGGTATCTGCAAGACTGGCTGAAATGTTCTTATCTGTGGCCTAGCAAGGCTGCTCCTCCCTTGGTGGGGAGGGGAAGCTCAATGAGCCAGTCACTGAGCTCATGTCAGAAATAATTCTTGTCTTCCTTACTAGGGAATCCACTTGGATACTGAGCTACCATGGGCTATGTCCGAGCAGGGATTATAGGTTATATCCATGCATGGCCCTTTATTGGAGAAACAGTCTCATAGAAGACCCCTGTGCCCAGAGATATTTGGACCTCGTGGGGCTCCTGTCCATCCCCTCTAGGTCAGACAAACTCCCCCTTCTTCCATATGATTCTCTGCACTATGCAGAAGGTTTGGTTAATGAGTCTCAGCATCTGCTTTGATACACTGCTAGGTGGAGTCTTTCAGATGCCCTCTGTGGTAGGCTCCTGTCCTGTTACTTGTTTTCCCCTACTGCTCTCAGAGTTCTTGCTATTGTTTTTTGTCCTGATACCATGATCTCTAACCTGCTAAAACTCTAAACCAAATTAAACACTTTGTATAGTCAGTTTACTTGACCATGGTTTCTCATCACAATCATAGAAAAAAACCTCTTTTCCGCTCCTCTTCTCTCTTTTTTCTCCTCTCCCCTCCTTTCCTCTACTCTCCCTTCTCCTTCTTTCCTCTCCTCTCCCCTCCTTTCATCTCCCCTACCTAAGACATTATCTATAGTCTTTACCCACATTGCAGGTATAAATGATTGCCATAAACTGAATGTAAAATGTTCCTAAAAGGTTATGGTGTGTTAACCCATGTGCTGTCGGGGGAGGCTGAAGAATGTCAGATGGTGGGAATTAGCTGATGGAAGGAAGTAAATCACTGGTTTGGGCCTGGAGGGTAATAACCTAGCCTAACTGCATTCCCTGCTTCCTTATCCACTCAGATATGAGAAAGCAGCCTCCTATACTGCCACCATAACCAAGAGCTCCTCCAACAGCCACAACTTCCTTAACATCATGGACCATCAAAAGAAATAATTCCACATTTGGCTAAGGCTGAGGATCTGGCTAGCTTCCTTGTATGTGGACCTATCTGCATTGCCCACGTGGCACGCTGGGGTTGGCTACCCAGAGGCTATTTAAGCTGTGGGCTGGCTTTCCCCAGGGTCAGATGATTGTTCAAGGTTCCTGAATAAACTGCATTGAAAAAAAAAAAAGAAATAATCCATCTTCTCATAATTTGTTACTTGTATGGTATTTATTCACAAACAAGTAAAAAGACCCTGTTATTACACTCCACTGCATAAACACTTACTTTGAACACTAAATAATACTGAATATTCACATTAAAAGATGTGTTCCCTCCTACTTATCCCTATAGGTCCATGGTTCTTTACATGTAACTACTTTGCTGATTTCAAAGTGAAACAATTGTTAACAATTCATTCTTACAATTGTTGCAATTCATTCATCAAAATAAGGTCACTCTTTCCTTGTTGCTTAACATTGGGAATCACTAACATATAGTATACTTTAGCTTTTCTACTGTCATTTTTTAAATATTTAATAGTTTATATAAGTGTTCAAGTATATAGGATCAAGAATTGATTAGGAGATAAACTTCAAGGTGTGTATCTGAGAAAATTCTTGAATTAGGTTATTTGAAGTATCTCCATTCCATGAGTTGGACTCCTGAATAAAAACTGAAAGCTAGCTGAAACTAGACCAACCTCCTCTCCCTCTGCCTCTACCTCTACCTCCCCTCCTCTCTCCCCTCCCCTCCCCTCCTCTCCTCTCCTCTCCTCTCTCTCCCCTCCTCTCCCTCCCCTCCCCTCTTCTTCCCTCCCCTCCCCTCCTTTCCTTTCCTCTCCTCTGCTCTCTCCCCTTCCCTCCTCTCCTCTCCTCTCTCCCCTCCCCTCCTCTCCCTTCCTTTCCCCTCCCCTCCCCTGCCCTCCCCTCCCCTCTCCTCTCCTCTCTCTCCCCTCTTCTCCCCTCCTCTCCCCTCCTTTCCCCTCCCCTCCTCTCCTCTCTCTCCCCTCCTTTCCCCTCCTTTCCCCTCCTCTCTCCTCTTCTCCCCTCTCCTCCCCTCCCCTCCTCTCCCCCCTCTCCTTTCCTTTCCTCTCCTCTGCTCTCCTCTGCTCTCCTCTCCTCTCCTCTCCTCCCTCTCCCCTCCCCTCCCCTCTTTTCTCTTCCTCTCCTCTCCCCTCCCCTCCCCTCCTCTCCCCTCCCCTCCCCTTCCCTCCCCTCCTTTCCTCTCCTCTTCTCTCCCCTCCTCTTCTCTTTCCTGCTGTCCTTTCCTCTCTCCTCTACTCATCTCTTCTCCCTTCCCCTCCTTTCCTCTCCCCTTCCCTCCTCTCCTCTTTCCTCATCTCCCCTTCTTTCCCTTCCTCTTCCCTCCTTTCCCTTCCCCTCCTCTCTACTGCCCTTGCCTCCTCTATCCTCCTCTCCTTTCCTGTCCCCTTCCCTCCTTTCCCCTTCCCTCTTCTCCCCTCTCCTCTCCTCCTTTCCCCTTTGCCTCCTCCCCTTTTCTTTTTCCTACTCCTTCCTTTAATTTTAAAGGAAGTTTTCTCTCTCTCTCTCTCTCTCTCTCTCTCTCTCTCTCTCTCTCTCTGTGTGTGTGTGTGTGTGTGTGTGTGTGTGGCTGTGTATACACTGTATTTTCTGTTCCTATCACAGGCCAACAAAGAACATTGAATCCCTCATACCTCGGATTACAGATATCTGTGAGCTGAACAAAAAGGTTGATGAGAATGTAAGTCAGGTTCTATAGATGAGTAATAAGTGCTACAATGACAGACCCATTTTCCCAGCCCCTCTGTCTCTTTGCCTTCTTGTATGGATACAATGTTAGCTGCTGCCTCTATGTCTGGAGGCATGACTTCTTCTCTCTGATGGACTTGATTAGTGAGGTATAACAAACCATGCCTTCCTCAAGTCTCTTTAATCTGGCTTTCTGTCACAGTAAAAAGAATTATTACTATGGAGTAATAATTCCATAGTAATTATCCCTCATTCTTTAAAAGTGTTTAAGGTCTTATTTGTTTCAATACTTTATTTGATTCACTATTAGTTGTGTTTGGGTAAGTGTGGGGTATTTGATAAGTGTCTGTGTTTGAACATGCATATACATATCTTATAAGAAACAAAATAACTTGCCTTCTAGGTGACCTTTTTGATACCAGAATGTCTAACTTATTCTGCTTTCTGCTTTATCAATGAGGTTTCTACACCATTGTTTCTTGCTATGTGCTAAGATGAGCCAAAAACTAACAGCCATGGATACGAGTTAATCATGTAACTCTGTGGTGAAACATAATAAACATACATCTTAAATTTGGCTATTGCAAGATTCTAGCCAATTAATAAATTACGATTCACTTTAATCTATTTCTCTGATAATAAATTGTACCTGCTTTTATGGGTATATTAAAGAAAACAAGAGCTTTTAGAATTAAATGGCCAGAGAAAAGAGATCAGTTGTTTGAATTTGTATTATCAACAGTGCTCTGCAGAATCCTCAAGTGGAGAGAGGCAGAAACAGACCAAGAGTCTTGCCTGATATACTCCTAAACATTAGTGAACTAAGATCAAGGACATTATAGGGTCACTTTATGGCTCTAAAGCTTTCTGTACATTTCATGTGGTTTTGTTTATCCGCATCCTCTTAAGAGTTTTGCAAAGAAAATGGTCCAAGAAACAATAACACATTGCTTTATTTTTTAAAGAACAAGCTACTATATCTTCACAGAGAACACACAACACTTTCAGTGCTTTACACACACAGGCACACACACACACACACACTCTCTCTAAAGCTTATCCATAGAAGACTAAAAAGGTAATATGATACTATATCAAATTTAAATAATCTAGGATATGAAATAAAACATACAAGGATTTTTGTTCCTTTCATTGCTTTTATGTGTTTGTAAAATTCATGGATGTATTTTCTGTGTGGGTTTATAATTATGCTCTTTGCAATGTCAATTTTATTATACTTATCTTGAAATATGTTTAAAAATATTAACATTTCATTTTCAAGTAATCACTCTGCCTGACATACAAATATAATAAATTATATACTTAACAAAATGAATAAAAACATAATTAGATTGCCTTATATAAAATTACATTTTAAAAATTAAAACAGCTTCACATTTGAAGTTTCTTATTAAGCAACATTAATATCACATTTCAAGCCTTTCAGCTCATTGACAGTGAGCATTGCAGCTAAGGAACATAAAAAAATAAATAAAAGTCATATTAGTATAAAAAAAACTGCTGATATTGACAGTCAAGTGCCCTGGGAAGTTTCTTAAAGCCCAAACCTGTACTTTTCTGCTTCCCTTTGGTTGCCTCAGCTTCTCTCATTAATCTTGCAGTAAATGATGCTAATATGGTAGTTGCAGGGAGCATCTGAATCTGCTTATTCTCTGCTTGTGATCCCAGTGGGTGTGCAGTGGTAGCAATTACGACTGTGTGTGTGTGTGTGGTGTTTTGTGGCAACACAAAGACAGATTAATTAGGTAGCAAACAGTCCTAGTGACATTTCCAATGGTGCCTTTGATGTGCCTGGGCCAAGGTGATGGAGTCTCAGGATACTGATGGATAGACAATCTCAGAAGCAGAGGATTGAGAATAAGAAATTAAGAGAGAACATCTGGTGCTTCTAACAGTTGATGAGCCATGGCTATAGTCACTTGTATAAAAATCAGCCTATAAAGGGTTCTATGAAGAACATCAAAATACATATCACCTTAAGAGTTGTCTTGCTTTGACTTGCTAATGTAAACTGTTAAGTATTAACAGTATCTATTTTGGCTAGAGGGCCTTAAATGAATTTATATGCCCATGATGATTTTCTGCTCCATTGGAAATTACACACGGTTTTATTTAAGACCATGGTATAAGCATATAAATGATCTGTACTTGACTTCTTTGACGCTCAAGAGCTGGCCAGAAAGAAGCCATTTTGACAAGTTTCAGTCCATGTGTCCTTAATAATTCATAGTTATTGGATGACACCCTAATTTCAAATCACTGAGTCATTCACACTGGCCATTTAATTTTTTTAAATGTTTACAAATATTCATTTCAAACGCCTACATATTCCATTTGGGAATAAGTATGTCATTCAAACTAAGTTTGACCCTAAAGGGAGGAGGACCTCCCCTACCAGTGGACTTGGGGAGGGGGATGGGAGGTGATGAGGGAGGGAGGGTGGGATTGGGAAGGGGTGAGGGAGGGGGCTACAGCTGGGATACAAAGTGAATAAAGTGTAATTTATAAGAAAAATAAATAAATTTAAAAAACTACCTTTGAGATCTGAGAATAAAGGAGTGAACACAGTAGAGAAAGAACGTAGAAATCACTTAAAATAAACTACACCCACTTATGGCAGAACTTTCAGCAAACTAGAAATTTAATAGAATAAAATAAGATTATTGGGAGAAAATGTTCTCAAAATGTATAAGGGAAACATTGAGCTCAAACGATGTCATGTTACAGACACCTGATTATTTTCACTTTGACAGTTTCAATTAATAAATTAAGTGTGTGTGTGTGTGTGTGTGTGTGTATGTGAAGATCTGAAGGTTTAAGGAAAACTTACCGTAGTCATTTATTTTCTACTTCATGGAATCCGTGGATGGAATTCGAGTCCTCAGCCATGGTGGCAAGGCCCTTCCCTCATTGTCCCACTTTGTCTATCAGCTCCTCATTTCATCAGTGCTGGTACTTGTCTCTAACTGGATCAAGGCAAGGCTATTTTATCTTATTACTACCTAGTATTTTACTAAAAATTTTTCCGTTATAAAAATGCAAAGAGAAGAAATTAGCATGAGGGAGAAAAGAAAATCAATGATTTATGTGCAGTAGATGTGGTTATTAACATGGAAGACAAAGTGTTAAAATACCATTTTCACAGTATAAAAAAACAATAATTATAACAATCCAATGTCTACCAATCCTCCTTCATGTATGTGAGATATTGAATAGAATATCAAAATTTTCTTTTGTGAAAATTACCTCAAATCTATGAAATTGTTTTTAATTATTTTTTTTATTTTTTCTTTATTAATTACACTTTATTCACTTTGTATCCCCCCCCGTGGCTCCCTCCCTCCTCCCATCCCAATCCCTCCCTACCTCCACCCTCTGCATGCATGCGCTCCCCAAGTCCACTGATAGGGGAGGACTTCTTTTCCATCCTTCTGATCCTAATCAATTAGGTCTCATCAGGAGTGGCTGAGTTGTCTTCTTCTGTGGCCTGGTAATGCTGCTTCCCCCTCAGGGGGAGGTAATTAAAGAGCAGGCCAATCAGTTCATGTCAGAGACAGTCCCTGTTCCTATTACAATGGAACCCACTTGGATACTGAACTGCCATGGGCTACATTTGTGTAGGGGTCTTAGGTTATTTCCGTGGTGCATAGTCCTTGGTTGGAATAGCAGTCTCAGGAAAGACACATGTGCTCAGATTTTTTGGTTCTGTTGCTCTCCTTGTGGAGTTCCTGTCCTCTCCAGCTCTTACTAATTCCCACTTCTTTCATGAGATTCCCTGCACTCTGCCCAAAGGTTGCCCGTAAGTCTCAGCATCTGCATTGATAGTCTGCAGGGCAGAGCTTTTCAGAGGTCCTCTGTGTCAGGTTTCTGACTTGTTCCCTCTTCTCTCCAAAATTTTTAAAATTTGAGATTTGACAAAACGATTAAAGAAAAAAATGTCTGATGAACTCATATAACTTAAACTATAGCATAATTTGACAAAAAATAAAGCATCTAAATAAATTCATGTTCAGGAAGTTGATGACACGTTGTATTTTTAAACCCCATTGCTAAACTATTTCATTTCAATATTAATTGTTTTAATGCATATAAACATTGTTAGGTACATATATGACTCAAACCTTTGATTGTCACTGTATTTCTAATGGACAATGGTGTTGTAGAGTTTAATCTAGATTCTATTCTAGTATACAGCTCTGCATTTTCTCTACTGACCCAATTATTTCCAAGAGAAACAAGAAAGATCTAAAGATGTCCTCAATATTAAAATGTTTTAAACCGGAGCTGGCTCAGAAGTTAAAAACACCTGCTGCTCACTTAGAGGACCAGGCTTCAATTCCAAGCACAGGATCTGGGTATCTCAGAAGCTCCTGAAACTAAGGTATCAGGGAACCAGATCCCTTCTGACTACAAAGGGTGCTGGTGTACTCATGACACTGATACAAAAAAATAGTTATGTAGAAGCACACACACACAAACACACTGTACTAGCTGGTTTTGAATGTCAACTTGACACAAGTTAGAGTCATCAGAGAAGAAGGAGCCTCTGCTGAGAAAGTGCTTCCATGAGATTCAGCTGTAAGTTATTAAGTTATTATCTCAATTAGTGATCAATGACGGAGGGCTGAGCTTGTGGTAGATGGTGCCATCCCTGGGCTGTTGGTTCCGGGTTCTGTAAGAAAACAGGCCAACAGGAGACAACTTCCTGAACAGAACACCAACAGCACAGGCTTTAAGAGCAACAATTGATAAATGGGACCTCATGAAACTGAAAAGCTTCTGTAAAGCAAGGGACACTGTCTTCAGAACAAGAAGACAGCCTACAGACTGCAAAAGGATCTTCATCAACCCTATATCTGACAGAGGGCTGATATCCAGAATATATAAAGAACTAAAGATGTTAAAAAGCAACAAACCAAGTAATCCAATTAAAAAATGGGGTACAGAGCTAAACAAAGAATTCTCAGTAGGGGAATACAGAGTGGCAGAGAAACACTTAAAGAAATGCTCAACATCGTTAGCCATCAGAGAGATGCAAATCAAAATGACCCTGAGATTTCACCTAATACCCATTAGAATGGCTAAGATAAAAAACTCAAGTGACAACACATGCTGGAGAGGTTGTGGAGAAAGAGGAACCCTCCTCCATTGCTGGTGGGAATGAAAACTTGTACAACCACTTTGGAAATCAATCTGGTGCTTTCTCAGACAATTAGGATAGTGTTTCCTCAAGATCCAGCTGTACCATTCCTAGGCATATATCCAAAAGATGCTCAAGTACACGACAAGGACATTTGCTCAACCATGTTTACAGCACCTTTATTTGTAATAGCCAGAACCTGGAAACAACCCAGATGCCCCTCAGTTGAGGAATGGATACAGAATGGAATACTACTCAGCAATTAAAAATGAGGAAATCATGAAATTTGCAGGAAAATGGTGGGACCTAGAAATGATCATCCTGAGTGAGGTATCCCAAAATCAGAAAGACACACATGGTATATACTCACTTATATAGACCTATAAGGTAGGCTAAACACAATGAAATCTATACACCTAAAGAAGACAAACAAGAAAGAGGCTCCAGGCATGATGATCAATCTTCATTTAGAAAGACAAATGGAATGGACATTGGATGTAGGAGAAAACAAGTAACAGGACAGGAGCCTACCACAGAGGACCTCTGCAAGACTCTACCTAGCAGTGTATCAAAGCAGATATTAAGACTCATAACCAAACCTTTGGCAGAGTGCAGGTAATCAAAAAAAAAAGGGGGGGGGACTTAAAATGACCAGGAAAGGACAGGAGCTCCACAATGACCAAATATCTCTGGGCACAGGGGTCTTTTATGAGACTGTTTCTCCAAACAAGGACCCTGTATGGATGCAACCTAGAACCTTTGCTCAGATGTAGCCCTTGGTATCTCAGTATCCAAGTGGGTACCCTAATAAGGGGAGCAGGGACTGTTTCTGATATGAACTCAATGGCGGGCTCTTTGACCTCCTTCCCCTTCCTCCCCCCTCCCCCAGACAGAAGCAGCCCTGCTAGGCCACAGAGGTGGACTTTCCAGCCAGTCCTGAAGATACCTGATAAACCACATGTAAGGGGAGGAGGTTCTCACCTATCAATGGACTTGGAAATGGGCAGAGAGAAGTAGAGGGTGGGATTGGGAGGGAAAGAGGGAATGGGATACAGCAGGGATACAAAGTTAACAAACTGTAACTAATATTAAAAAAAAATACAAATAAAAAAAAAAGAAAAGAAAACAGGCTGAGGATGCCATAGGAAGCAAGACAGTAAGTAGCACCCTCCATCAGCTTCTGCATCAGCTCCTGCCTCCAGGTCCAGCCCTGCTTGAGTTCTTGTCCTGACTTTCTCTGATGATGGACTATGATCTGGAAGTCCAAGCCAAATAACCCTTTCCTTCTCAACTTGCTGTTTGACCTTGCTGTTTCACAGCAGCAGTATATACCCTAACTAAGAGAGAATTTGGTGCCAGGGAAAAGGGTATGGCTATGAGAGACCTGATCGTATTTTTGGGAGGATTGAGAATGGACTTTGGAACTTTGAGTCAGAAAATCCACTGAGTGTTGAGAGCTCAACTGGATGATCGTGGGATTCAGAAATATAAGAATATTGAGATAAATGCAAAAGATGGAGGCCTGACCTGTGAAATTTCAAAGGGAAGTTTAAAGACTCTATCAGGGATGTTTGCTATTTTAGTTCTGTCTGTTTGCGATAGAAGAATCTGTGTTTTTAGTTGTCAGGGCCTGAAGAATCAATTGTGATTATATAGGATACCAGAACTATTAAAGTGGAAACCTTTGTGTTACTGAGACAATTAATGCTGGTTAGTTATTGCTAAGAATTTAGTGGTAATTAAGAGACCAGCATCACTGAGGTGAAATCTTCTGGGAAGTATTTCCTGAGAGTGCAGAGAAGCTGTGTTCCAGAGGCAGCCATGTTTGTACCTGGTGTTAGCAGCTGAATCTGGTAACGTGTAAGAGTCACTCAGGTGGTACTGGTTTTGAAGGCATGAAGTTCACAGCGAGCAGCTAAGGCTTAGCACTGTGAGAGTCCTGTAGAGGCCATTGGTGAAAGAACAGCCTCAGTGGCAGTTGAAGGCCTTGGACAGAAGGTATCATGGAGAGAATTTTAGTCTTGGCACCAGGAAGAGAGGCTATTGTTGAATGTGCAGTTCAGTTGCAGCAAGGGACCACAGCAGTCTGGGAGACACCAGTACCATGGGATGACCACCAAGAACACCATTAGCAGGGGAGGTAGAATGAAGCCAGCCGGAGCTTTGAAGATCAGCCGTGTGTACAACAGGGGGCAGAGCTGGTCCTAGAAGATCGTGTGTGGATCCCAGACATTGGATACGAGTTCTTTATACTGTTGGAGTTTAGTTTTCCTTGTTTCAGACTGTGACAATGTCCTGGATTTTCCCTCTTGAAGAAGGCATTTAATTTAATTTTGATTTTTTTTTTTTGTGTGTGTGGGAGCTCACAGCTGAAAAACCTTGAAATTTTAAGAGGTTTTGGATTTTAAAGATAGTGAGTATTTTAAAGAGACTGAAATTTTAACGACTGTGAGACTTTTAAGTTTCTTATGTGTTTAATGTGGGATCTCGGGGATGAATAAGAGAGGGAGGGTTTGTGGCTTAATAGTCATGTATCTGTGTGTCAAGATCACAACGGGTCAGTTTTGCTGGAGTTGAGTTTGGAGTGTCAACTTGATACAAGTTAGAGTCATCAGAGAAGAAGGAGCCTCAGTTGAGAAAAATGCCTGCAAAGAGATACTGCCTTAAGGCATTTTATTAATTAGTGATCAGTGGGAAAGGGCCCAGCTCATGGTAGCTGGGGCCATCCCTGGGCTGCTGGTTCTGAGTTCTACTAGAAGCAGTCTAAGCAAGCCATGTGAAGGAAGCCAGTATGCAGTACTCCTCTATGACCTCTGCATCAGCTTCTGCCTCTAGTTTCCAGCCCTGCTTGAATTCCTGTCCTGGCTTTCTCCAATAATGGACTGTGATGTGGAAGTGTAAGCAAAATAAACCATTTCCTTCCAATCTTGGTTTTTGGTCATGGTGCTTCATTTCAGAAATAGAAAAGCTGACTGCCTCCCCCCACCCCAATACACACACTAATGCAAAATAAAGTAAATAAAAAATAAATATTTTTTTGTTCGTTTTTCAAGAAAGGGTTTTTCTCTGTGTCACCACCCTGGCTGCACTTTGTAATCAGGAAGGCTCCAAACTCACAGAAATCCACCCACTTCTGCCTTTAAAAATAAGTAAAAATTCATTTTGCCCCTCTTCTCCCAGAGCCCACCTCATACACCATTCCCCCATTCACTCCTCTCCTTCTCCCCAGAAGAGGAGATGTCCTTCATGGGTCCCAACCCACCAGTCCTGGAACATTTAGTCCTGCAGAACTTCATCTTCTCCCACTGAGGCTAGACACAGCAGCCCAGTTAGGGGAATGGCATGCCAAGGGACGCATCAGAATCATAGGCCTCCTGCTCCAGTTGTTGGAGGCTCTGCCTCTGCTTCTTGCAGAGCGCAAAATAAATATTTAAAATTTTTATTTTATTTGAGACATAGTACCACATAACTTCCTCAATTTCTTAAGTGGTTTACTTATAAACCTCTATTAATATGTATTTAATGAGCTCTGCAAATATTCTCTTACAAAACCAAATCTTGTGAAATATTGTGATGGTTTGAACACGAGGTTGAGGTGTTCAATACTGCGCCTCCATCTGATGGCATTATTTTGAAGGCAGTGGGGTCATTTAGGGTTTGAACCTGGCTAATAGCATGAGTCACTCTTGTCTGCCAACCCTTCTTCTCCCTACTGGCTTTCTCAGCCTATGGTCTGCCCCAGTGGGAACATGATCCTAGGCCACATGCTCCAGCTGCCAGTGAAGCCAGTCCTGTCATGGCTTCTGTCTTGGTTAGGGTATTTAATGCTGGGAAAGTAGTTTATTACATCTTACAGCTTAAAACACATCATTCAGGAAGTCAGGGCAGGAACTCAAGGCAGGAAAGCAGAGGAAGAAGCTGATGCAAAGAAGTCTTGCTTCCCATGGTGTTTTATTTATTTTTGTTTTATTTTTTATTTTTTTTAAATATTAGTTACAGTTTGTTAACTTTGTATCCCTGCTGTATCACACTCCCTCATTCCCTCCCAATCCCACCTTCCCTCCCTCATCTCCTCCCTGACCCTTTCCAAGTCCACTGATAGAGGAGGACCTCCTCCCCTTTCATCTGACCCTGGTTCATCAGGTATCTTTAGGACTGGCTGCAAAGTCCTCCTCTGTGGCCTAGCAGGGCTCCTCCTTCCCCCCAGGGAGGGGGTCAAAAAACCCCCCATTGAGTTCATGTCAGAAACAGTCCCTGTTCCCCTTATTTGGGTGCCCACTTGGATACTGAGCTACCATGGGCTACATCCTAGCAGAGGTTCTAGATTATATCCATATATGGTCCTTGGTTGGAGAAACACTCTTATAAAAGATCCTTGTGCCCATGATATTTGGTCCTTGTGGAGCTCCTATTCTCTCCTGGTCATATTAACTCTCCCTCCTTTCTTATGATTCCCTGCACTCTGCCGAAGGTTTGGTTATGAAGTATCTGCTTTGGTTATGAAGTATCTGCTTTGATGTACTGCTGGGTAGAGTCTTTCAGATGCCCTCTGTGGTAGGCTCCTGTCCTGTTACTTGTTTTCTCCTACATCCAATGTCCATTCCATTTGTCTTTCTAAATGAGGATTGATCATCTTACCCCGGGTCCTCTTTCTTATTTATCTTCTTTAGGTGTACAGATTGCAGTAAGTTTAGCCTATCTTATAGGTCTATATAAGTGAATATATACCATGTGTGTCTTTCTGCTTTTGGGATGCCTCACTCAGGATGATAGTTTCTAGGTCCCACCATTTGCCTGCAAATTTCATGATTTCCTCATTTTAATTGCTGAGTAGTATTCCATTGTGTAGAAGTACCACAATTTCTGTATCCATTCCTCAACTGAGGGATATCTGGGTTGTTTCCAGGTTCTGGGTATTACAAATAAAGCTGCTACAAACATGGCTGAACAAATGTCCTTGTTATGTACTTGAGCATCTTTTGGATATATGCCTAGGAGTGGTATAGCTGGATCTTGAGGAAACACTATTCCTAATTGTCTAAGAAAGCACCAGATTGATTTCCAAAGTGGTTGTACAAGTTTGAATTCCCACCAGCAATAGAGTCGGGTTCCTCTTTTTCCACAACCTCTCCAGCATGTGTTGTCACTTGAGATTTTTATCTTAGCCATTATGATGGGTATTAGGTGAAATCTCAGGGTCATTTTGATTTGCATCTCTCTGATAGCTAAGAACGTTGAACATTTCTTTAAGTATTTCTCTGCCATTCTGTATTCCTCTACTGAGAATTCTCTGTTTAGCTCTGTACTCCATTTTTTTTAATTGGATTGCTTGCTTTGTTGCTTTTTTACTTCTTTAGTTCTTTATATATTCTGGATATCAGCCCTCTGTCAGATATAGGGTTGATGAAGATCCTTTCCCAGTCTGTAGGCTGTAGTTTTGTTCTGGCAAGAGTATCTTTTGCTTTACAGAAGCTTTTCAGTTTCATGAGGTCTCATTTTTGATTGTTGATCTAAAAGCCTGTTCTGTTAAAGAAGTTGTCACCTGTGCCAATGAGTTCTAGGCTCTTTCCCAGTTTTTCTTCTAACCAATTTAGTGTGTCTTGTTTTATGTTGAGATCTTTGATCCACTTGGACTTTAGTTTTGTGCAGGGTAATAAATATGGATCTATTTTCATTTTTCTGCATCCCATGGTGTTTTAACCTGCTTTCTCATACAAATGTGGACCAATTGCTCAGGGTGTCAGTACCCATGAGGTGTGGGACTCTCCTGCATTAATTATTAATCAAGAAAATATTCCACAAGCTTGCCTACAGGCTGATTTTATGGAGCCATTTTTGTTGTTGTTGTTATTGTTGAGGTTCCCCTTCTTATATGACTCTATCTTTTGTCAGGTTGACATAAAAAACTATCATGGGCACCATCTATGCTATGATGAATTGAAGTCCCTCCCAACTTGTGAAATAAAATTAATTTAAATTGTATCTGTGAGACATTGAATCTCAATGATTCTAACTTTACACAAAACATGAATACTAAAGGCAAACTCACCATCCAGTTCCCCTTCATGACGTAACTTCTGGATTTGTGCCTTCTATAGTTCATACACTCTTTTATAAGTCTCATTGTTCACATTTTTAATTTTATTGTAACTATTTTCTTCATCTGAGATATACTCTCTTACTTTGTTACAGGCGAACTCCAGCATTCATTCTAATACCCTGGTGGCCAGTGCAGTTACTCACAGAGCATTTATTCCTTTCCCATCTTCCTCTCCCAAGGAAGATGCCTTTCTTTCTAAAATGGAAGTTGTTTTCTCTTTTATGAGTATTTTCTGCCCTTGAAGTAGTAACCTCTGTGGCACCTGCATGCATGAGACTTCCTGCTTATCTCATCCCCAGCACCACGCTAGTTTGCAGAACAGAGCTGCTTGTGGCTTGTTTGCAGAGTAAATTATCATTTTGTATGCCTGTGTATACATTTATTAATTTATAAGATCAATATAAAGATGTGATGTATTCTTCGTTTATATTTAAAATTACTCTTTAGAGGTGGAGTTGCATTATCAGCACTTCACCATAATTGTAATAATTGTGTGTGACATGTTAGATGTATATTCTGTCCTATTTTCTAAATCCCTAGGTGAAAGTAGGAGCCATTACATTTGAACAAGCAGAATATATAGACACTTTTTCAGCAGGCATAACTTCCTGCTACCAGCAGTCAGAGGATAATTTTTCTGAAGCAAGAATCACCGGATGTTTATTCTTGGAAATCCACTGGAAGCATTTTCCTCTTGCAGGTTAACACTTTTTGTTTAATCTGAATTAAAAAGCAGTCATCTTTTAAGCTAACATTAGAGATTTCATCTTTAGTATTACTAAAATACAAAAGTAAGTTTCAGCATAAGTTTTACTAAAAAATGGAAGGTGCACATATAACTGGAGATAGGAAAATTATGAAAGATGAAAGAGTTACTTTGTAAGTTCCCTGACATTGTTCAAACTAAGAAATAATTCATTTCCCCTTCATTTCTCAGTGTGCATTCCCTTTACACACTATGGTCATGCAAGTCAGCCTACCTGATCAGTGGTCAGACTTTATGACAATGTCAATGGCCAAGAGTATGTTTTTTCCACCCAACAAAAATTAATATGAGACTAAATAAAAAGACATCCAGCGTTTTGTGATGGCTCAGCAAGGAAAGGTATGTTTTCTTCAAAGCCTGATGATGTGAGTAAGAGTCCTGAGACCCACAGTGTTAGAAGAATGGCAAGTTATCTCATATTTTCCAGTCATGTATTTTCATTTGCACATGCAGACACACATGGACACCTAAATAACAGATGTAGTAAAGCTTTTTAAAGGCTCTAGTAACTTTTAAAAAGCTGAGAGGCAGAAAATCCTAATGAACGATGCCTTAACCAAACTGTGTTCTCTAATCATGTTTTATTCACTGACAGCTAAAAGTCAAAATATTGAAGAGAACTAAAATAAATTTTACAAACAGTTGCATCAATGGAAAGCATCTACAGTTCATGATGATAATGAGCATTGTGAATGTTCATATTGAACATAGTTTGCCCCTTTTTCACTTGGACAAAAAAAAAAAAATACACATACATACATCTCTCTACCATACACTGACCAAATTTACAAATACCAAACAATCTATGTTTGTGGAAATTTTGTTGGTTTTTAGAGAAAGATATTTATTTGCAGAGTTTTCACACTCTGCAAATAATTTTTGAATGAAGGTAATAAAAAGTTCAACAATATTAACCCAAAGTAAGAGTGTTATTTAGAAGATGGACATCTTCTGTAAGATCAGAAATGTGTCTGCACTGATGGCGAGAAAAAGTTGTCACTCAAACAATTAGCAGAATGAGTGTGTGTGTATGTGTGTGTGTGTGTGTGTGTGTGTGTGTGAACAGAAGAGGTCATATTGCAGAAATATCTAGAAGTTCATGTTTGGTGGGCCATGATTTGTAACCAGCGATGGTCCCTCTCTTTGTGGCATTACTATCTCCCAAGGAGTTTAAAAATGCATAGTGACACCTGTTTGCCATACTGAGACAGGTGGGTGTAAGTTTTGTTTAGTGAGTAGAGGCCAGGAACACTGTCCATGTTCTCAGGTGCAAAGATCAAATCTGTTATTGTCACAAATGTGTGACAAAGGCCTACCTCCCTAAACTGCCATTGGTTACACGCTCCACAAACTTTGCTTTAAAATACAGTGTCTGTGATTGGTACTCCGGCCCTACTTTTAAGCTGGAGTAATGTGTAATGTGCAGAATTTTAAAATCAGAACAGTGGGCTATATTTTCAATTAGCCAGAGGAAATCAGGAATTACATGTCTCCATTGGCAGGAAGTGTTCGGTTTCTATCACTGTGACAAAATACGTGACATAAACATACAAATGGATAAAGTGCTTCATTTGACTCAGGTCTTCAGAGATGTGAGTCCGTGATGGCTTGATCTGTTTGCTGTTAGCCTTGTGCCCAGGCGGAACATCATGGTGGAAGAGCCTGGGAAGAGAAAACTCATCATCTTATGATACCCAAGAGATCATGAAGCAGCGAAGAGCAGCAATCAACTCGAACAGATGCTGTGTCAAGGGCACATTGCTAAGGCTAAAGATGCTTGACTTAATTTAAAGTAGAATTTAAATAAAAAGTGAAAAAGTTGAGGTTAGGATAGTGTGGGCGGTGGTGGAGTGGTTGGTTGGTTACAGGATGAAAATCAATGCCGTTTTAAATCTTAAGACCCGACGGAATCGTAAGCAGTAATTGGCCATATCACCGTCAAGACTGAAAAAAAAATAATTGATGACACTCATTCACTTCATTTTACATTACCGCACATAGAGAGACTTCACTATGCCTGGGAATATGGTTATTTTACCTGCTAATAAATAACACTTGCTTAATTTATAACAATAGTGTGTGTGTGATGAGACTGTGTATGAGACCCAAGCGAAGCGTTCCACAGCTTCTTCAGAGTGTCTGTGGATTCACATTTCCTGACTGGCTCCTGCCTTGTGTCCATACTGTGACAAAAAAAAAAAAAAAAAAAAAAAAAAAAAAAAAAAATCTGCACAGTACCGTCCTGACCACAAGATGGCAGTGGAGAGACAGTGTCTGATACTGATAGCAGGCTCCTGCGGTGGTGTCTAGGCTAGAAGAAAACGCTTTTTCTTGGTAATTCAATTTAGGTCTGTCCATCGGTAGAGGATAAAGGGAATTTTGGAGGCAGTGAGCGAGGAAAAGGAAGAAACAAATTAGCTGAACATTTATATATATATATATATATATATAACAAAAGACAGAGGTGTTTTCCTATATACCACAGAACTATTATTTGGCCTCGTGAAAATGTGTTTACATAATCACAGTGCTATATTATTAATCACGTGAGTATTTTAGCGGAATCACATCCCTTAAACAATCCCTGTTACTTTTCTTTCTACACAGACCGATTTGACACGCTGCTTTTGTTTTAATGTCTACCTTATTGCTGAGAACAGTCCCATTTCATTGCATAGTTGTAAAGCAGTAAGTAGTTGTCATTCCCTTATAGTAATGGGTCGCTCATGGTGACCTCTCAGACAGCATGTGAGTACTGACATCAAAATCTGTTTTGTCACATTATACATTGACTTTATAATAATAGTTTGTTTTGCATACGATTTAATGAACACTACTATTTTAGCTCCAAAGTAATCTAAGAGCTTCTTTTCTTAACCCATTTTCCCCAAAATTTGTTTACAGAAGATAATGAAACACATATTTAACATGGGTATTTTGTAGTATATGCATTTGTACATGATAAGTGAACATAACCATATATATGCATCATTGTATGATTGATATCATATCATCAATATTATTAATTATTAATATCATTAATATCACTAATAAAGTTATCAAACCAACATAAAATGATTAAATGTTCATTTGTCTCCCAAAATAAAAGACACTCTGTTCTTAGGAGATATGGCTTTCTAAAATTAAAGTTTTTTTTTTAATATTTCTGTTTGTTCATGTCTGTTTTAAGGATACACTAAATTTATTATTTTAGAGAAATATTTTTTATCAATGTTATCTCTTTTTGTACCAATATGTTTTTCTGCCAATATGTTTTTCTTCCTTCTTCCCTCCCTTTTTCCTTTTCTTCAAATATTGAAAAACAAAATTTCTTTGCTAAATGTGATCCTGAGAGTGACTCCTATTATATTAAATTAGTATGTAAAAATTAATGGAATACTGTCTTATTCAATGCATTATTTTGCTGTGAAATGATACCATTACTATGGTAACATTTATAAAAGAAAGCATTTAATGGGAACTAGCTTACACTTCAGATCTTTAGTCCATAATTTTCATGGCAGGGTTCATGGCAGCACAGACAGACATGTTGATGGAAAAGTAGCTGAGAGTTATTTATCCAGATGTGCAGGCAGCAGAGAGAGACACTGTACTTGGCTGGACTTTGGATACTCAAAGCCCACCTCCCCAACGACACATGTTCTTCAGTGAGGCCACACTTAATCCTTATCAAATAGTTTCATTCCTTGATGACCAAGCATTCAATATATGAACCTATGAGGGCCATTCTTATTCAAACCACCACAAATAGTCCTGACTTTTCTAGAAAAAGATGTTAAGACCAAAATATATATTTAATAGTTTCTTAAATCAATTTGTTTGACAGTTTTATATCTGTATGTAATACATTCTGGTAAAATGTCACTCAGGAAGCCAGGCATGGTGGTGCATACCTGTAATCCCAGCACCTGGGGAGGCAGAGACAGGCAAATGGCTGTGGGCTCAAGGCCACCCTGATCTACAAAGCAAGTCCAGGACAGCCAAGGCTACACAAAAAAAAGAAAAACCCTGTCTTGAAAAACAAAACAAAATAAAAATAACTCAGGCTTTTCTTTCTCTCTTTTTACCCTCTCATCTCCAATGACACCCCTTTCCTATAAACAAGTCTTTCTTTCATTATCCTATCTATTTTTTTTTTTTTTTTTTGTGACACACTGACTTTAACCAGTGAAAGCATGAGTGGTGATAGCACTCACTGTTCCATCACTGAAAACAAGGGCTTTCTCCCCACAAGCAGTCATTAGCTGAAAATTGCTCTAATGCAGAAGGAAAAGACACTGTAAGCAACTCCCCAATGAAAACTAAATGTTGATAACAGGTCTAGTTTCATACAGGTCTTGAAAAGCAACTGTTGCTATGCATTCAAGACTGCAACCTTCATGTCATGCCCAGTTGACAGCATCCTGAGGCACCTCTCTCTATTTTTTTTTGGTTCTTCCATTCTTTCTTCTATGATGAATGTGTAATATGATTCTGTTGAGGACAGAGCACTCAACAGACACTCATTTGTAGCACCTTGAGCAGTCATGAGCCTCTGCCTTAACTACCATTTGTTGCAAAACGGTGCTTCATTGACAAAGGGTGATGGCAGCACTATTCTATTGCTCTAATCATACTAATTTAGAAGGTGTTTAACAATACTTCCATTTAGCCATTTAGCAAACAAACAAAAAACAGAAGCAATAGATTCATCATGATGGTGCATGACCTCTCCATTCTCAGACTTTGAACCAAGTCTATAGTAGCAGATATGAAATGCCCCCTGCAGAACAGCTATCAGATTCAGCCAGAATGCAGTTAGTTACCCCTATGATCGTCATGCAATTTCTACAGTATACATAACTTCACTAGCAGGTTAGTATCTCTCATAGCATGTATTATTAAATATTGAGTATGTGTGAGTTAAGAGTGTGTGGTGGAGGAGGGTCATAAGCAGCACCATGGATACCGTGGGAAAATTCTTCACAATTACATTGCATTTCTCCTTTCATGGTATGAACTAAGATTAAACAGCTGAAGTCAAAGAGGGAAGGAGGAAAGAGTAATAGCTTCTTCGGAGATAGTGAATAATATAATAGGTCTTTAATAGCAAATAGAAATAGTATTTTATCTTAAATATGTGAAATACCTACGCATGTTATTATACAGCCCTTCATTGCTTATCTGAGTAAGTACGATGGCTAGAGAAACTGATGGGAATACATTAGATTCTGATGGGATATTAAAAGAAAATGGTAATAATGACACGTAACCACCATTGTAATTGGAACCCATTTCTCAGTGTTCCTCATGCATCATTTCTCTGAGATGAGACTCAGTGCCACACATATAGAGTGATCAAAGCTGCCCTCAAGAGAACAAAAGATTCAGAAGATATCAATGCGGACTTAGCATGTAGAGCAAAACCAGACTTTGAAGTTGAGAGTAAACATACTTTACAAACATAAAGAAGATGTTTTCTAGACTAATTTCTTATGATTTTAGAAATGCATAGCCAATTCTGGACAACTAAGAAAAGCAATTCCACAGAATAGAGTACAAGAAGAAAGGAACATTTTGCAGAACAGGAGAAACAAAAATAAGACACAGAAGTATGAGGTAGGCAGACCAGTAAACCCATTGACTTACACAAGGAGAGCTGTGGCTATGCAAACAACAGATTTAGCTATTAATGTTAAAGTAAAGTGTGAACTTGTCTCTTCCCTGTGTCTCAAAACTGTGTGTGTGTGTGTGTGTGTGTGAGAGAGAGAGAGAGAGAGAGAGAGAGAGAGAGAACTCTAGTCTGACACTGACCACCTTTGTGTGAACAAGATTTTCACCATTTCTCATCTCAAGAGTTGATGAATGACAAGGCCTTTTGCGGCATGGGCACCTTTGGGAACATTCTTCTTCATCACTGGGCACATATACCAGAATTCAGAGTACAACCAGCTTCACTCCCTTGATTCCAATCATTTCTAGAAGTTATCACACACCTAATCAGCCTAATGGGTATTTGAGGAGCTGTGGAAAATGAAGAACTGAATGGATCGGCTGCCCCATTTTGTTAAGAGTTTTTCATAAAAACCTAATAAGATCTAATTTGTTTTATGTGTAATTAGATGTGGGAAGTTACTCACTCAGTGCAGTAGAAGTTCAGCCTAACTGAAAGCAACAATGCAGACCAAGACACCAGGGCAAGTCCTCAGTAAATATGCACGTGAAGAAATGTAGACAATGCCTGCCTAACTCCTCCTGTAGGTTTCTGCAAGGAGTCTCGGCCTGGGAGGCATTTGGACTTACGATGCGACAAGGTGTATTTTTTATCATTATCATCACATTTATTAATTTATTTATATTTACTAGGATTATAAAAGAACAAACGTTTTTATGAGCATTCCCTTTAAATTTATCAGTCAATGAAGAACGACTTGGTATCTTATTGGTATTAAAATAAGAGTTAACAGCAGAGTCTACCCATTTGTAATGAGTAATTCTTATTTTTTTCCACTACATTTAATTCTTAATAATCACTATTATTTATCAGAATGATATAATATAATAATAACACAATAATATAATAATAACAGACTTATTCAGGTTAAATACTAGTCCATTGGAAGATAACTGTAAATATTAACCATATAGTAGCTCGTGAATATAAGGTCGTCTGTAAACAACTGAACTCTGGCTCTGAGACTGTTTCACAGCAGTTGTTCTTCATACTGATTTGGCAGAAAAATCACCTGGGGACTTTAAGTATATTGAGGCAAGGTTGCCATCCCATACCAATTAAGTTAGAATCGCTGAGGAGTGGAGTCCTGCCATTGATTTCTTTCAAAGCTACACAGCGATTTTAATGTGTGGCTATAGATGAGAGCCAACGGGTTGCAGGATGCCGATTTAAAAGAGTGAAGAGCTGATATTCTGACACACGTTCACATATGTGTATAGAGCTAGCCACAGAAAAGTAGCTATTATAGCATAATCATATTAAGGGTTTCATATAAGCAACTTTTCTTTTGCCAGTAATAAAAAAACAGTACTTCAGCATTAAAGATGCACCCTTGCCCAGCAGATTAGAAAGTTGCTTTCTGAGGAATTTCTACTAGGACCACGCTGCTTAAGTTCTTCCCTTTTGTTTCCTTTGTTACCTGAAGTAAGCCACTTGACTCATTGATACAACGATTTTAATTTTTATAAAATAAAACAGTGGATATTAACATACATGGCTCCCAAACATCTGTCCAGATGAAAATTTTGAGCAATGATTCGTTCCAGCTTCATTTTTTCTAATGATAATAATTGAAAACTGAATCACAGAGGCCATACATGAGGGTTCACTTTACTTTTCTGTAGTATATATAGATTTTTAAAACTAATTTTTCTTCCCCTGAGCTGACAGTTCAGCCAGCAAGCAACCTTTTAAACAGCTGCACCCAGAGAGGAAACCAGCTTGAGCATGCACAGAGAAGACACAGCTGACCTAGTAATGAGGCCAGCAAAAACACATTGATTTTCTTTTTTGACCTTCCTTTCCCTTTAACCATTTGTCAATATTGGAGAGAGGAAGCTGTAGAATATAACTTTTCAGTATCTAGAAAAAAATATAACTTGTCCAATAAGGAAGTTGGAAGTCTATTTTGACATAGAGTGAGCGCTTCAAGTAATTTAAGTGATTAAAACGTTTTACTCACTTGAAACATTTATAAATGTAGCAGTGCTGTGTGTGCACCTGGTGTGTGTAGACATAAATGTCACGCTACATAGGTGGACAACGGAGACATCTGTGTAGGGAGTTCTATCCTTCTGCCTTTATGTAGGTTCCAGAAATTGAACTCAGGTCCCTAGGCTGGCAGGGCAACTACTTAGTGAGACAACTTGTTGGCTCTCAAACATGTAGTTTAAACTGTTGTTTTCCTAAGCTTATGACTGACATTACTCTCATTCCTCTTCCATGAGAAGCTTAGACTCCCTCCTCCTCCCCCTTTTTCTTCTCTAACCCTAATGTCTTTCTTGACCTTTCACGGGCCACTTCTGTGAAACATCTCATGAAGACTCTTAATAAATGTATTACCTTTACACAAGGCTAGGCACTTATTGGCAGTATGGAGTACCACCTGGAGAGTTCTTAAAGGTCAAAGGCAAGCCCCACTCATGTCCCTTGTTCAAGGTGGAACATGGTGTCTGACACATAGTGAAGGTTCTAAAAGTAGCAAAGGATAATTAGAAAATGCTTGTTTATAAAATAATGTTTCCAAACACCCTTATCCATTATATGCTAGTTTCCATTGGAAAGAATCTTGGCAGCCAGTTCTCTTACAACATATTATCCGATACATACCTGATTCCTAATAAGAAGGTGAGCTGAAGTGTGAAGTATTTTGAATGGGCATTGATAGAGCAGTTGTCCATAACTAGAGCGTTGACCTCAGAAGCATTTTTAAAGTTTATTTGTGGGAGCAGATTGGTCATTAGTGATTGTATAGGTATCGCTAACAAAATGTTCACTCAGTAGATAGGGTATTGTTTAAAGAGCAATTGAATTATGAACATCGTGATGTAGCTGAAATACCTAATACTAACATCCCGGATGAGTATTTTGGAAGTAGACTAGTAGCAAAGAAAATAGTATGAGTTAACATTAAGCCATATTGTGGCTTATATATAAAGTTCTGCTACCGGACCCAATATATTCTTAAATTCATTTCATCCTCGTATGTATATATGTGTTACATTGTCCAGTATAAGTGGACTCTAGATAGATGAAGTGTTGAGAGTGTCAAGTACTCTGAGAAAGCTATTATTTCACTTTTTAAAATACACATGTCACAATAACAACCTTTCTTCTCTTAAATCTCAATAACGTTTAGATTATTATCCTCTGTGATGCGATCATTATCTGTTAATCTATATACCAGTCTGTTTAGAGTAAGGGCGTTTCTATAGCAGAACTATAAACCATATTCCTGTTCTATCTCTCTAGTATATATACAAACTTTCAAATGTGTGTTTGTATGTGTGGGTAAAATTAGTCAAGCATATTAAGCCCTGATGGGAATGAAAGGAAATATGTGATCTTAGTTATAGTTCTACGTCATCTCATTTCCACATGTCTACTTTTAGATAATGTTTGACTGATGAATGCTATCAGTGTTTTGGAGATTATCTTATAATTAGATCTAGAAATTTTAATATCATGGAATGTTTCCCAGTATAATACTAACCTGCATTATAAAAAAAACAAAAAAAAAAAACCAAGAAAACAAACAATATGCCTGGTGCGCTGGTTTGAATGGGAATATACCTGTAGTTTCATATATTTGCATGCTTTGTTCCCAGCTGATGAAATGCTTGGAAGGATTAGGTGTGTCCTTTTCAGAGGTGGTGTTGTTTTGTTGGAGGAAGTATGTAGCTGGAGGTGGGTTTTGAGGTTCCGAGGCCCACACAGGCCTAGTGTGTTTTGGTCTGGTTCCAGCATGATCCACTGATCAGGACACATAGCTCCCAGCTACTTTTCCAACACTATGCCTGCCTGCCTGCTACTGCAGTCCCTTCCCTGATGATAGTGGACTAACCCTCTGAAGCTGTAAGCAAGCTCCTAATTAAATGCTTTCTTCTATAGGTTGCCTTAGTCATGGTGAATCCAACACTGGGTGATCACATTTTCACCCACAAGTAAGAAGCAAAGACAACTGGAAATGGGGTATGTCTATGAACCCTCAATGCTTAAGGCTGAGGTGATATATTTCATCCAGCAGGACTCCAGTTCCTAAAGGTTCCTTCACTTTCACAAAGAGTGCTATAACCTGAGGGCTAGGTGCAGAAATCTGTTATCCTGGTAGGTACACAGGAAAGCCCCTTGATACACAACTCAGAGTTCACATAGTAACTGAGCACACCTAGATAGCTAGTAGTAGAACTAGTAACGCATTTTAAATACTGCTTTCTGTGGACAAACCTTCAGCAGTAGTTGCCTCTTAAGAGTTCTCTATGTTCTGAAAGTTATCTTCTGTGCCAATGAGTTCAGGGCTCTTCCCCACTTTTTCTTCTAACAGGTTTAGTGTATCCATTTTTATATTGAGATCTTTGATCCACTTGGATTTTAGTTTTGTGCAGGGTAATAAGTATGTGTCTATTTGCATTTTTCTACATGTAGACATCCAGTTAGACCAGCACCATTTGTTGAAGATGCTATCTTTTTTCCATTGTATGGTTTTGGCAAATTGGTCAAAAATCAGCTGTTCATAAGTGTGTGATTTATTTCTGAGTCCTCTATTCAATTTCATTGATCCACCATTGTGTTTCTATGCCAGTACTATGCAGTTTTTATTACTATTGCTGTGTAGTACAGCTTAAGATCAAGGATGGAGATACCTCCAAAAGATCTTTTATCGTAGAGGTTTGTTTTAGCGAGTCTGGGTTTCTTGGTATGCCATATGAAGTTGAGAATTTTTCTTTCAAGGTCTGTAAAGAATTGTGTTGGTAATTTGATGGGAATTGCATTGAATCTGTGGATTGCTTTTGGGAAGATGGCCATTTTTATTATGTTAATCCTGCCAAGCCATGAGCATGGGAGATCTTTCCATCTTCTGATCTTCTATTTCTTTCTTCAGAGACTGAAAGTTTTTTTCATACATGTCTTTGACTTGCTTGGTTAGAGTTATACCACAGTATTTTATGTACTTTGTGGCTATTGTGAAGGGTGTTGTCTCCCTAAATTCTTTCTCAGCCCTTTTGTCTTTTGTATACAAGAGGGCTGCTGATAGAATCTCAACAGCACAGGCTCTAAGATCAATAATCAATAAATGGGACCTCATGTAACTAAAAAGCTTCTGTAAAGCAAAGGACACTGTTGTCAGAACAAAATGACTGCTTACAGATTGGGAAAAGATCTTCACCAACCCGATATCTGACAGGGGGCTAATATCCAGAATATATAAAGAACTCAAGAAGTTAAACAGCAACAAATCAAGTAATGCAATTAAAAAATGGGGAACAGAACTAAACAGAGAATTCTAAATAGAGGAACATCGAATGACAGAGAAACACTTAAAGAAATGCTCAACATCTTTAGTCATCAGGGAAATGCAAATCAAAACGACCCTGGAAGTTCATCTTATACTATCAGAATGGCTAAGATCAAAAACTCAGGTGACAACACAAGATGGAGAGGATGTGGAAAAAGAGGAATCCTACTCCATTGCTGGTGGGAATATAAACTTGTACAACCACATTGGAAATCAATCTGGTGCTTTCTCAGAAAATTAAGAATAGTGTTTCCTCAAGATCCAGCTATACCACTGCTAGGGATATATCTAAAAGATGCTCAAGTATACAACAAGCACATTTGCTCAACCATGTTCATAACAGCTTTATTTGAATAGCCAGAATCTGGAAACAATCCAGATGCCCCTCAGTTAAGGAATGGAAACAGAAATTGTGGAATATTACTCAGCAATTAAAAACAAGGAAATCATGAAATTTGCAGGCAAATGGTGGGAACTGGACAAGATCATCCTGAGTGAGGCATCCCAGAATCAGAAAGACACACAGGGTATATACTCATTCATAAGTGGATATTAGACGTATCATATAGGATAAACATCTCTGAAGAAGCTAATGAAGAAGGAGGACTCTGGCTAGGATGCTCAATCCTCATTCAGTAAGGCTAAGAGGATGGGCATCAGAAGAGGGAGAAAACAGGGAACAGGACAGGAGCTTACCACAAAGGGCCTCTGAAAGACTCTTCCCTGCAGGGTATCAAACCAAAGGCCGAGACTTATATCCAAACTTTGGGCAGAGTGCAGGAAATCTTCTGAAAGAAGTGGGAAGTAGTAAGACCTGGAGAGGACAGGAACTCCACAAGGAGAGCAACAGAACCAAAACATCTGGCAACAGGGTTCTTTTCTGTGACTGATGCTCCAAACAATGACCATGCATTGAGGTAACTTAGAATCCCTGCACAGAAGTAGCCCATGACAGCTCCTTGTCTAAGAGGATTCCCCAGTAATAGGAACAGGACCATTTTTGACATGAACCCAGTGGATGGCTCTTTGATCGCCTCCATCTGAGGGGGATGCAGTCTTAGTGGCCCACAGAGGAAGAAGCCAGTCCTGATGAGACCAGATAGACTAGGGTCAGATGGAAGCAGAGGAGGACATCCCCTATCATTGGACTGGGGAAGGGGCATAGGAGAAGAAGAGGGAGGGAGATTGTTATTGGGAGGGGATGGTGCTGGGTTACAAAGTGAATAAACTGTAATTAATAAAATTTTAGAAAAAAGAAAAAAAAGAAGAGTGCTCTATGGCTCATTTCCTAATTACAAAGTTCCTATGGAAACATTCACAGGGGAATGCACAGGGGACTTCTCCTTCAGAATTCTAGTTCTGACTTTCATTCATGTTGTTCTATGCCTGTGGTAGCTATTGGGATGTACAATCTACCTCCCCAAACATGGGGACTTCAAACATGGGAACTTATGCTTCAAGTGTTCTCAGCTCTTAACTCCTTTCTGTAATGGAAACACCTGAGAAAAATTTGTTTTACCAAAGAGCTTGATCTCTCCACATTGTCCAATATTTAGCAATAACACTTAACAACTGGTGAAATAGGGTGAATATGAATTGTTAAGTTTTTTTAAGGTCATTCAGAAATTTCTAATAGACTATCTTCTCTTAAAAATCATTTAACTGTACATCTGTTGGAATTAATATATAAAGAAAATGTGGTATATATACCCAATAGGGTTTTATTCAGACAAAATGAAAACTAACATGATTAAATTTGCAGAAAAAGGAATGGAGCTAGAAGATATTATATTTAGTGAGGTAGGCCAGCCTTAAAAAAAAAAAAAAAAAAAAAAAAACATGTATCATATATTCTCTTTAAGGTAGATCTTAGGTACCACCTGTTAAATATGTGAATTGATATGGGAGTAATCTGGCTAAGATCCAAGACTTTTGAAAGGAGTTGGTGAGATGGGAAAAAAAAGGGTATTGATAGTGGAGAAGACAGTGTAACACAAGTTCTTAGAGGATAAAAAGATGATCCTGCAAGCAAAGTGGGGTAAAGGAGATGGAGAATCACCACGAATAAAATACACATGAAAGTACCATGAGGAAATCTGTTACTATGTAAGAATGTTAAAAAAAAAAAATCATAGCAGCTTAATTCTTAATTGCCAGAATCTGGAAACAACCCATATGTCCCTCAATGGAGGAATAGATACCTTTACACAGTGGAATGCTACTAAGCTATTAAAAACAAGGAAATCATGAAATTTGGTGGGAACTAGAAAAGATCATCTTGAGTGAGGTATCTCAGAACCAGAAAGACACATGTGGTATATACTCACTTATAACTAGTTATTAGGCATATAATATAGGATAATCATACTAAAATCTGCACACCTAAAGAAGCTAAGCAAGAAGGAGGACCATGGGTAAGATGCTCAATCCTCATTCAGAATGGCAAACAGGATAGACATTGGAAGATGGAGAAAACAGGGAACAGGACAGAAGCCTACCACAGAGAGCTTCTGAAAGACTCTATCCACCAGGATATCAAAGCAGATGCTGAGACTCATAGCCAAACTATGGCAGATTGCAGGGAATCTTATGAAAGAAGGGGGAGATAGAAAGACCTGGAGGGGACAGGAGCTACACAAAGAGAGCAACAGAACCAAAAAATGTGGGCCCAAGGGAGATAATAAGATCTGAAGGGGACAGGAGCTCTATAAAAAAAAGCAACGGAACCCAAAATTCTAGACCTAGGGTTCTTTTCTGAGACTGATATTCCAACCAAAGCCCATGCATTGAAATAACCTAGATCCCCTGCACAGATGTAGCCCAAGGCAGCTCAGTGTCCAAGTGGGTACCCTAGTAAGTGGAACAGGGGCTGTATCTGACATGAACTCAATGGCTGGCTCTTTGACCAGCTTCCCCTGAGGGGAGGGGAGGTAACCTTAACATGCCACAGAAGAAGACAATGCAGCCAGTCCTGATGAGAAATGATAGGCGAGGGTCAGATGGAAGGGGAGGAGGACCTCCCCTATCAGTGGACTTGGAGCTGGGCATTGGAGGAGAAGAGGGAGGGAGAGTGGGAGGGGAGGGAGGCTACAGATGGGATACAAAGTGAATAAATTGTAATAAACAAATAAATAATTACATGTAAAAATAGAAAAATAAGACAAATCATTATTAATAATAATGTTGGGACTGGATGAAAGCATGGCTTTGCTGTCTTTCAGCAATGGTCATCCCACTTACATAAGTTTTGATGAAACCAAGGCTCAGTTTGTAGTTGGCTTGTGTTCATTTTCAGTGCAATGCAGTGTCTTTCCATCTACACTGAACCTAGCAAGTGTGTTCATTCTAATGCTCATTGAATTATGTACTGTTTCTGGTTTAGATAATTAGGAAGTTGCTCAGTAGGTAGTAATTGAGCTGGTTAAAATCCTATGTTCTCTCCCCTCAGTGGAGATGCTCATCATTACATCATATACTTACAATGATGATTAATTGGTGGGATTAAGTGACAAGCTATTCTACGGAAGATACTTTCATGTCTAGGTGAAGCATGAATGCCATAGCTAATTAGTAATGTCTCTCATTTGTGCACTAAGGGAGTAGGGCACATATATTTTCTCCATCCCAAATGACACATTTTGCATCTCTTTCTATGGATAAATGCATTTACCCAGAGATTTCTATTTGGCTAAATTATATCTCATTAAAATTTTGCATTTTCTCTTTCTGATGTGTACAGGTTAATAAAGCATTGATTAAATGAGCTAATTATCTTAACAATACAAAATTCATAGATTTCATTCTAAGCTTAAATTCAATATTTAGGAGCAGTCATTTTCTATATAAAGTATAAGTACAGGAAAATATAGACTGTTTAACCTTTGAGAACTTGGGTTTTTGTTAATGTTTGTCACTTTAAGCATTATGCTGGTCAAGTAACTTCTGCAGGGAAAGCAACAGGTATTGTGTCACTAGAAGACACAAAGAAGGGACAATTTCCTTTATGAAATGAAATAAATACATGATTAGCATGTGTTTGGTGAATTTAATACGTGTAAAGTCCCTTTAAACTACTAGGCACTATGCTTTAATGTGATTGTGTGAGGTGCATTCTTTGAATATCTTTGGGTTTCTAGATGATAAATTGCTGGGTAAGTCACTTCATGTGCTGTTTATTTTTTTATTAATTTTTAATTTCCTCCAATTTTACTATTTATTTTGTATTGTTGTATAAAAACAATAACCAATATATTTCTTCTTCATGTAACATACATATGTTTTCATGTGTGGGAAGGCGAGTTTGTTCATACTTGTGAAGGCTTGAGGTTGTGTTTTCTTCCATTGTTAGCCATGTGTGGAGACACACACACACATACACACAGACATGGACACAGACACACAGACAGAAACACACAATACAGTTTTTTTATGTGAAGATGATCTTTGTTTTATGTTTCTGTGAAAATTAAATACAAAGACAAGGCATAAATATTGTTTCATCAGGGGCTGAAAAGTGTGTTTTCTCTAGAATAGCTAGAACAATCCTGCACAATAAAGGATCCTCTGGAAGTATAGCTATCCATGATCTCAAGCTGTACATTAATAAAAACTGCATGATACTGACATATAAGCAGACTGGTAGATTTGAATAGAAGACCCAGAAATAAACCCACACACCCATGGAAACTTAATTTTTGACAAAAAAGCCAAAACCATACAATGGAAAAAAGACAGCATCTTCAACAAATGGTACTGATCTAACTGGATGTCTACATGTAGAAAAATGAAAATAGAGCCATATTTATCATCCTGCACAAAATTAAAGTCCAAATGGATCAAAGACCTCAACATAAATCCAGACACAGTATATCTGTTAGAAGAAAAAGTGGGGAGGAGCCTTGACTTTATTGAAACATCCTGAACAGAACACCAACAGCATAGGCTCTAAGATCAATAATCAATAAATGGGACCTCATGAAAGTGAAAAACTTCTATAAAGCAAAAGAGACTGTAGTCAGAAAAAAAAAAAAAAGACTGTCTACAGATTGGGAAAGGATCTTCGCCAACCTTATATCTGACAGACGGCTAATATCCAGAATATAAAATACTCAAGAAGTTAAACAGCAACAAGTCAAGTAATCCAATTTAAAAATGGTGTACAGACCTAAACAGAGAATTCTTAACAGAAGAATATCGAGTGGCAGAGAAACACTCAAATAAATGCTTAACATCCTTAGTCATTTGGGAGATGCAAATCAAAATGACCCTGAGATTTTACTTCACACCCATCAGAATGGCTAAAGTAAAAAATCTCAAGGAATGATGCATTCTGGAGAGGATGTAGAGAAACAGGAACCCTCATTCATTACTGATGGGAATGTAACCTTGTACGGCACTTTGGAAATCAATCTGGTGCTTCCTCATAAAATTAGGAATAGTGCTACCTCAAGATGGAGTTATACCACTCCTAGGCAATATACCCAAATTAGACCCTACCATTCAATAAGGACATTTCCTCAACCATGTTTACAGCAACTCTCTTCATAATAGCCAGAATCTGGAAATGACCAACATGTCCCTCAATAAAGGAATGGATACAGAAGGTATGGTACATTCACACAATGGAATACTACTCAGCAATTAAAAACAAGGAAATCATGAAATTTTCACGCAAATGGTGGGGACTAGAAAAGATCATCCTGAGTGAGGTAATCCAGAAGAATAAATACACATAAGAGATATACTCACTTATAAGTGGATAGTAGCCATAATATATAGGATAAACATACTAAAATCAAGAGTCCTAAAGAAGCTAAACAACAAGGAGGACCCTAGGGAAGATGCTTAATCTTCACTCAGAAGGGAAAACAGAATAGATATCAGAATAGGAGAAGACAAGGAACAGGACAGGAGCCTTCCACAGGAGACCTCGGAAAGTCTCTATCCACCAGGGTATTGAAGGAGATGGTGAAACACAAAGCCAAACTTTGGGCAGAATGCCATTATCCTTTTGGAAGAAGAGGGAGATAAAAGACTTGGAGGGCACAGGAACTCTACAAGGAGACAAACAGCCAAATACCTGGGCCCAGAGGGGTGCCTGCAGAGACAGATACTCTAACAAAGGACCAAGCATGGAGAAGAATTAGACCCCCTCTTCAAAGGAAACCCATAGGCTGCTCAGTTTCCTTGTGGGTTCCTAGTAAGAGGCACAGGGGCTGTCTCTGACATAAACTCAGTGGCTGGCTCTTTGATCACCTTCCTCCTGGGGGGTGCAGCCTTACCAGAGGAAGATGATGCAGCCAGCCTTGATGAGACCTAATAAGCTAGGGTCAGATGGAAGGGGAGGAGGACCACCCCTATCAGCTGACTAGGGAAAGGACATAGGGGGAGAAGGAGGTTGGGCAGGACAGGGAGGAGATGAGGGAGGAGGGGGCTGCAGAGTGGATACAAAGTGAATAAATTGAAATAAATAAATAAATTTAATTTAATTAAAAAATGGAAAGTGTGTTTTCTGTTCTTGCATCTTTGAAGCCCCACTACCGCTTTAGCCAAAACTACAGCTGAATGATTTTGGCTATAAAAATCCAAGAAGTTCTCACTCTGCGTCCTATTAACACTTGCTCCTGAAAGTCTACAAACTATATTGAAGAAGTTGAATGGCACAGACACTGCAGTGTGAGAGAAGTAACAGACAGATGCTGTGTTCCAGAGTTCAACCTGAGCCTGTAACTGCTATAACTCAGAGTAGACAAGTGAGTAAGGAAGTCATCATGGAAATAGAACTACCCTTCCCAGAAGCCCCAGATCACTAGTGATGGAATCACTGCCAGCAAGTGAGACTTTTTGAAGCAGAGAAACATTGGTGCCTGGCCAAATCTCTAACTCGAGAATGACAAAGCATGATATTGTTATTTAAAATAATAATGTTTTGAACTCATTTAATGAGATAGAGCATCATGTTTACATTATTGTACTTTGATGTTTTGTTTCCAATTTGATGCAAATCTAGGTCTGTTCTCTTAGTAGTAATGTCTTCATTCAGATATGGAATTAATTATTCTTTACATTATCCCACAAATAACACCAACATATACATATGATAGCAAATACAGACTGATGAATATGTTGCAATCAAAGACTATGCTTTCTGACTTGTATCAACATCCTTGGTGAAGAAATATCAGGAATGAAAGATTAGAATATCCACTCACAAAGACAGATGTAAAAATTCCACATCAATTCAAATTAGACAGGAGAGGTAGCAATAAATCTCTGTGAAGCAGTCTAAAACTCAGAGATTAAAAACTGAATATTTGAAAATACTCTACCCTTGGATGAAAAGCACAAAAGCAATGGAATAAAGCACAGCTTCAATCATCAGATAGCTGAGTTGAGGAAGAGCATGTTCATACTTCCTTCTGTATATCAGTAAACAGTTTTGTGCCACAAACTTATAGGACACAGCAATGCAATGTTACATAGAATATAGTAGAAGGTTTATTCTATAGGATGTATCATGTTTCAGACATAAGTGGAAACACACATGATACTATTTTATCAATAAACTTTCTGATTTGATTTTTCTCAGCACATAAGCCTGTGCATGTCTTTCAGTTTTAAGTTTTATTTCTTATTTCCTTTAATATCACATTCCCTGCCTGCATATTCTGAGAGGCAATAGTGACAATGATGTATTCCATCCTTAGAGGAAATTGCATATCTCAGCACAGGCAAATAAAGGATTTATGAATAATTTCTCCTGGTGGTCTATTATAATGATATTAGTAACTGTCAATAACCCATTAGTATGTGAGCACTTAAATTAAGGCAATAATTACCTGTCACTCTCTCACTAACCTGCAAGAAGTTAGAGTCTTTATCTGGTGACATTTCCATCTGGTAAACACAGAAAAACTAGGAAATCAAAGAGAGAATAAAGTAAATGTTTACCACTTGCTATTGAGATGTTAATACATTAAAGTCCTTAGCATGTGAGTGCTAAAATACTTCAATTTAAAAGTTGCTTTGATGTTGAAAGAATGAGTTCACATTCAAAATTTATTCTATACTAAACATATAGCACATAGCACACAGCCACATAGTCACAGCATTGGTAACTAGCTGCTCCCTGACAAAGTCTGTACTAAAAATATTTCAGCAAATAACTCATCATTTATAACACAGATTGGAAAAAATGTATAATTTTATAGTCATCTTTCAATTTTCAGTTGATAACAAAGTCTGAATCAGATTTTTGGAAAAATTTAATGAGATTAATTGGTTTTGGACAGAATGTGTGCCTTATCTGTGCAGAAAAAAAAATTACACCAAATTCTTCTGAACTGACTCATCAGTATATGTATTTTCACATTTTAAATTTAAAAAATTGTAAAGTTCTTCCATGTCATTATGTTAAATATTAACCTGCTAATTATGAAAAGTAAATTATTACTCAAGGGTGTCATTAGTTTACCCTTTCCTATGAATATGTTATGAAAATGGTTGTAGACTGAAGCCATGGTTACCTGGCAAAGATGTGATTTTCTGAACTCAAGGCAGACGGTTTGCATTTCTCTATCTATTACCAAGGGATTACACTAATCTTCTGTCTGCATTTGTACAGGAGACATTTGTTTAAATTTAATCAAAATAAGGTAACTTCAGAAAAGACTCAAGTTGTGAAGTTACACATACACAAAGAACAGTTTTAGCAAATTAATACAAAGGTAAAAATTTCAATCTAGACAACTTAAAATAAGCTAATATTTCTTCCAGGTTTCATCTCTGTGTGTTTACAGATCATCGAGGGACACAGAGAAGTTCCTAAAAAGAATGAGATGATCATTGCTTTAGCCTCTATGAGCCCCTATGATCATGGAGCCTACATGGGGCTGAGCTAGGTTCTCTGCATGTGTGTTATGGTTGCATAGCTTAATGTTCTTGTGGGACTCCTAGCATTGGGGGTCGGGTTTGTGTCTGAATCTTTCGCTTTAATATGAGGGTTTGTGCTACTCTTATTGTAAGTTGTTATGCTGTGTTTGGTTGACATCCTTAGAAGATTTGTTCTTTTCTGAAGAGAAACAGAGGAGTATATATGGGAGAGAGGAGAGGTTGGGGGAGGGGAGAAGAGGAGAAAGGGGAAACTGTGGTCACAATATAATGTATGAATGAGAGAGGAAAAATAAATAGATAAAAAAAAGAATGAGATAACTTCAGGGTAAGGATTCATCAAATGGAGGCAAACTGGAAAGCCTATATATTTGGAGGCATTCGATCCTAAAGATAGACTGTGACTGTGAAATTTATATAAATGTATAAACTTGGGGAAGTTCTGAATCACTGTGCTCCTTTCTCTTTATCCATAAATTGAGAGTCTAATTTTCAGAAAACACATGTAACTCCATTGAGTAAATCAGAACACGCTACTCTAACGAAAGTGAAATGATTCCCCTACAACAAGTTATATTTTTAAGAGACTATTCTAGAATGTTCTGTTGCTGACAATATAAAATTTCTCTTTGTTATTTGCTGCATTTGCAACAACTTCTGCTTTATTTATTTGGTACTTTGAAAGAGTAATGGCAGTCCCATTTATTGATTGTTGATCTTAGAGCCTGTGCTGTTGGTGTTCTGTTCAAGAAGTTGTCTCCTGTGCAAATGAGTTCAAGGCTCTTCCCCACTTTTTTTTCTAACAGATTTAGTATATCTGGTTTTACGTTGAGGTCTTTGATCCACTTGGACTTTAGTTTTGTGTAGGGTGATAAATATAGATCTATTTGCATTTTTCTACATGTAGACATCCGGTTAGACCAGCACCATTTGTTGAAGATGCTATCTTTTTTCCATTGTATGATTTTGGCATCTTTGTCAAGAATCAGGTGTCCCTAAGTGTGTGGGTTTATTTCTGGATCTTCTATCTGATTCCTCTGATCCACCATTGTGCTCAATCCCCATTCAGGAAGGCAAAGAGGATGGACATCAAAGGAGGGAGAAACAGGAACAGGACAGGAGCCTACCACAGAGGGCCTCTGAAAGGCTCTACGCTGCAGGGTATTTAGGCAGATGTTGAGACTCATAGCCAAACTTTGGACAGAGTGCAGGGAATCTTATGAAAGAAGTGGGAAATAGTAAGACCTGTAGAGGACAGGAGCTCTACAAGAAGAACAACATATCCAAAATGTTTGGGCACAGGGTTCCTTTCTGAGACTGATACTTCAGCCAAGGACCACTCATGGAGATGACCTGGAACCACTGCACAGAGATAGTCCATGGCAATTCATTGTCCAAGTGGGTTTCATAGTAAAGGGGACAGGGACTGTCTCTGACATGAACTGATTGGCCTGCTCATTGGTTACCTCCTGCTGAGGGGGGAGTAGCCTTACCAGGCCACAGAGGAAGACAATGAAGCCACTCCTGATGAGTTCTGATAGATTAAGATCAGAGGAAAGGGGAGGAGGACCTCCCTTATCAGTGGACTGGGAGAGGGACATGTGTGGGGAAGAGGACAGGAGGGTGGGATTGGGAGGGGGAAAAGGAGGGAAATACAGGGGGGGGGATACAAAGTGAATAAACTGTAATTAATAAAATAAAAATAAATTTAAAAAAGAATCTAAACAATTCTTTTAAGGTAGAAAAAGTTAATACTGTTTTTCAAAACTTTTCATTAGATTTTTTCCAGCTATTTTGACTTGTTATGGTTCATAGGAAATATTGAATATTGTAATATTTTCCTTGTTTTATAATTTATTATTTTTTTCTGTGCCTATTTTTCCTTAATTTTATATTTTAGTAGTTTTATTACATGGTATATTCAAGCATGGCTTCTTTGGATTTATTACTGCCATTGTTATAACTTTCCTGGTTCTTCTCCAAAACCTTTGCCTGATTTTATGTTTTCTTCTTAATCCTTAGAAAAAAAATTTTTTTTATCTATATGTGATTAAAGCACACTTTGATCATATCTACCCCACCCTCTTATACCAACTCCTCCCAGGATAGGTCACATCCTTCTCTCAAGTTCATGTTCCAACATTTCTATAATTTATTTTTTTTACCATTATATGATATGATAAAGACACACATATGCACACATGTATAAAAACTACTGAGTCCAATTTTGCCACCTGCATCACAAGGATATAGGGGTGACCACTTGGTCATACACAACTTATCAGGGGACTCACCTTGAAGAAAACAAATTCTGCCTCCACAGAACTGATGGTCTGTAGCTCTTCCACCAGGCTTGGTCCCATGTAAGCCCCTCCCCTATGGGTGCTGGAATACTGACAGTTATGCTACGATGCACAGCTTTTGAAGGTTCAAGAATGCAAAGTTTCTGTTAAGTCCAGACAATCCTTCTTTTGGGATTTTATTGGCCTATTTTGCATCAATGTGTCTATGCTTGACATCAGAACGTCTTTTATTGAGGGTTTAATTGTGCAGGATAAGTTTATGTCAACTTGATGTATGCTTAAGTCATCTGAGAGGAGGAGACCTCAATTAAGAAAATGTCTTTGGCCAGGAGGTGGTGGCACACATCTTTAATTCCAGAACTTAGGCAGTGTCAAGTGGATCTCTGATTACAAGGCAAGCCTGGTCTACAGAGTGAGTTCCAGGACAACAGAGATAATCCTGTCCTGTTTCAAAAGACAAAAAAGAAAAAAAAAAGAAAAAAGAAAAAGAAAAGAAAAGGAAAAATGAAAGAAAGAACAGAAAAAGAAAGAAAGAAAAAGAAAGAACAAGAAACAAAGAAAAGACTGAGACAGATGAGACACAGAAAGAGATGGAGACAGACAGAGACAGAGAAGTATTTTTAAAAATGCCTGTAAATTTTGGGGTATAGGCAAGTCTGTAGAACATTTTTTAAATTAGTGATTGATGGGATAGATGCCAGCCAGTTGTTGGAGGCACTATGGGTAGGAAGGTGGTCCTACAAGAAAGCAGACTGAGGAAGCCATGAGGAGCAAGCCAGTAATCAGCAACCTTTCATGGCTTCTACATCAGCTTCTGCCTCAAGTTACTGCATTATTCGAGTTCCTGTCCTGTCCTGACTTCCTTCAATGATAGACTACACCATGGAAATATAAGCCAAATTAACCCTTTCCTCTCCAGCTTGCTTTTAGACATGGTATTTCATCCCTGCAACAGAAACCAAACCAAAGGCAGTAATGTATTTATTTAGAGAGAACTCTGAAATACTTTATTTAAATATTAGGTACTCGAGACTCAGATTGGGATATCATAGTTAACCTAATTGCTTACATAAAATAAATATTAATGTACAAAGTATAAGGACTATTTCTTTATCATTATTTCCATACTTGTGTGTATGTTTGTGTATAACTAGTGATATAAAACTTTTGAAAAATTGCACTTTTCATGCATTCATATTTCCATGTGCTACTTATATGTAAATGCACACAATAGGGCCACACTCCTCTGTGTGATTAGTACCACGTATGACTCCAATAATTTTGCAACCTAAATTGCAAATTTGTTTACAAAGAAAACCAGCCCTTCTGACGACAGTGTCCTTTGCTTTACAGGTGCTTTCAGTTTCATGAGGTCCCATTTATTGATTGTTGCTCTTAGAGCCTGTGCTGTTGGTGTTCTGTTCAGGAAGTTGTCTCCTGTGCCAATGAGTTCAAGGCTTTTCCCCACTTTCTATTCTAACTGATTTAGTGTATCCAGTATTATGTTGAGGTCTTTGATCCACTTGGACTTTAGTTTTGTGAAGGGTGAAAAATATCAGGTCAATGGGGTCTTTTATGAGACTGTTTCTCCAACCAAGGACCATGTATGGATATATCCTATAACCCTTGCTCTGATGTAGCCCGTGGTAGCTCAGTATCCAAGTGTTCCCTAGTAAGGGGAACAGGGACTATTTCTGACAGGAACTCAATGGCTGGCTCTTCCACCCCCCCACCCTCCCGGAGGGAGGAGCAGCCTTGCTAGGCCACAGAGGAAGACATTGCACCTAAAAATACCTGATAAGCTAGGGTCACATGAAAGGGGAGTAGGACGTCCCTTATCAGTAGACTTGGAAAGGGGCAGGGAGGAGATGAGGGAGGGAGGGTGGGATTGGGAAGGAATGAGCAAGAGGTCTACGGCTGGAATACAAAGTAAACAACCTGTGATTAATATAAAAAATAAAAATTATTAAAAAAAAAGAAAACCAGCCCTTGACGTTTTCATTGTCTCTAAATTTACAGGTGTTATTTTTTATTTTCATTTATTTCTTATTTATTCACTTTATATCCTAGCGGTAGGCCCCTCTGTTGTATCCTCCCAGTCCCATCCTCCTTCCTTCTTCTCCATTTATGCCCCTTCCTTAATACACTGATACGGGTGGTCCTTTTCCCCTATTATCTGACCCTAGCCTATCAGTTCTCATCAGGACTGGCTGCCTAGGCATTTTTGAGTTAACCAATTTTCTTCTTGTCTCAGTTTCTGCTTATATATTTATTTATTACAATTTATTCACTTTGTATATAGCCTCCTCACTCATCTCTTCCCAGTACCACTCACCTTCCCTCTTCTCCCACGCCCTTTCCCCAGTCCCCTGATAGGGGAGCACCTCCTCCCCTTCTATCTGACCCTTAGCTTCTCAGGTCTTATCAGGGCTGGCAGCTTCCTCTGTGGCCTGGCAAGACCGCAACTGCCAGAGGAGGTGATCAAAGATCCTGCCACTGAGTTCATGTCAGAGACAGCTCCTGTACCTCTTACTAGCAGCCTATGGGCTTCCTTTGAACAGGGGGCTAGGTCCTCTCCATGCATGGTCCTTGGTTGGATTATTGGTCTCTGCAGCCTCCCCCCCCCCAGGGCCCAAGTACAATGGCTCTGTTGTTCTCTTTGTGGAGCTCCTGTTCCCTGCAGGTTTTTCTATCTCCCTCTTCTTTCATAAAGATTCTGGCACTCTGCCCAAAGATTGGCTGTGATTCTCACTATGTCCTTCGATACCCTGGTGGGTAGTGTCTTTCAGAAGTCCTCTGTGGAGGGCTCCTGTGTTGTTCCTTGTCTTCTCTTACTTCCAATGTCTATCTTGTTTCCCGTTCTGAATGAGGATTAAGCATCTTCCCTAGGTTCCTCCTGTTGTTTAGCTTTTTTAGGACTATTGATTTTAGTATGTTCTCATGACTATATACACCCTTGAAGCAAGTAATTTGCTCTTGCAAAATTTCTTTTCCTTCCAAAGAAGACTGCACTTTTCATCAGGATAACAAGGGACCTCAGTCTCTCTATAGGAGTGGAGACTGTGTGCTGACTCTATTTATATGTATGATCCATACATCTTACAGCCTACTCTCAAACCAGTTTGGATTTTTACTTTTTTCAGTGTGGAAGCGGCATTGTTTCTGGGGGAGGACACAGATCCCATCCTTATCAATAGATCTAGTCCTCTTTTATATTGGAGTACTGCAGAAGCAAAAGAATTGCGTTGGCTTTGCAGGATGTTAAGCTGATCTGATTTTTTTTAAAGGTTTTCTGAGAGCTGGTTAGAATGAAGAGGTCAATTGATGCAAAGAAGACCTCCTTCCAGCTGGTTTAGTTCTGAGTGCTAAAAAAATTCCAGAGTGGCAAGAAGACCCTATTCCTGTCCTTCTCAAACCTCACCCACATGGCTTTTATGGGAGCAAACCTCTCTAAGTGCCTCCAGCTGGGGAAAGTGGATATTTAGAAATGACAGCAGTTAGAGTGCCTGAGGGGAGTGGGAGATATATATAAGGGATCACAATATACTGGACAGCAAATATCCAGAACATAAGACAGACATTTAAGGACAACATTGGAGTGTGCTATTTGAGGGAGATAGTACCTGTAACATACAAACACCAAGACTGTTAGTATTAGTAATTCTAAGTGAGAGCTTAAGTTCGAAGATAGAACCGTTCTGCTCCTATTAGAGAAAGGGAGCATGCAAGAAAACCATCCAAGTTTCCTTAGCAGACTTTGTTGTAGGAATTATCAAGATTGATGATTTCCCTGCCACCACTGACCATTACAAGATAAACCTTAACACATTCACTATCTTTGAGTTTGCATGTTATCTTCTTTACAGATAGATGGTCTCTTATATCATGACAATTTGAATAGCTCTAAAATACATCTAATGTTATTTTATTACAGGCCACTTTATCTTTTAAATGTAAAGCTTTTCTGGGAAGGTGTCATGATCTATTACTATGCTAATTTTTGCAACTATGCTCTATTTACTCATGTATACAATAAATATATATTTTATGTATATAGCTCAGTAAGAAAATGACTAGATTTTGAATATATTGTATAAAACACGAACAGGTGAATGCAACAACATGAAACAAAACTTCTCTGTGCTGAAGGAGAAATAACATGAGCAAAACTAATGCATCACAGTAGCTAGTAATGCATGCAAAAGTTCAATAAAGCAATAATATCTCCTCTTAAAGATTTCATGATCTTCTAGGAGAAAGAGATTTTTAAAAAAAAATGAAATAAAGCATTAGATAATGGAAAGTATCAATAAGTAATCACATAAAAATATTTCACAGATTAATGTCAGGCAATATTTGTTTTAGAGTTCCATCCATGCCAGAGTAGAACAAATTTTGATCATATCTACCCATCCTCTCTTATGTCAACTCTTTTTTTTTTTGTTTGTTTGTTTGTTTTTTCAATGCAGTTTATTCAGGAACCTTGAACAATCATCTGACCCTGGGGAAAGCCAGCCCACAGCTTAAATAGCCTCTGGGTAGCCAACTCCAGCATGCCACGTGGGCAATGCAGATAGGTCCACATACATGGAAGCAAGCCAGATCCTCAGCCTTAGCCAAATGTGGAGTTGTTCGTGACAGAGAGCACTCACCATCCAGAAGGTGGAAGGCGGAAACCAGCTCCATCTTTAAGGTGCAGCATTACGCAGCTCTCTACAATTCCCCCTTTTTGTTTTAGACGCATCAGGCAAGAGTAGAGGTCTGATCTCTGATATTAGAAATAAATTGGGACTTTGTACCGATGTTCATTTAGGTGTCATCCACCCAAAGAGCATCAGACCCGTCTGATACCTTTTTCTCAGAGGCGGGACCTGGGGCATCAACCCGCATGCAACCAGACATGCTCTTCTCTGGGTCCAAGGCTGCTGACCCTGAGTGCACTGCTTAGCCTTGCATCCTGAGCGTAACATTTTAGCTTTTTATGGTAGCCAACCATGCTTGGGGAGACTGTCCTGCTTCAATGGCTGTAAAGGCCTGAATGGTCATGGCTGCATCACGCTGTTGTGAGACTCTAATCTTGCATATACACCACAGGCAAACCAAGGAGACCAACAACAGAAGGCCTGCTAATGCTCCCATGCCCACCCATTCCTTCAGATCATTCATGGCTGCAGCAATCCATGATGACAATCCTGTGGCTAGTCCTGCGTCCACTCTGGTAGAATTTACTGTGATAATGGCCACTCTCAGCTGCTCCATCATAATATCGAATTCTCCAGTCCAACCACCTAAAATATAGCTAGACAATTGTTTAGACAGATTTGCAGCACAGGGAAAATTCTCATGTTGTATGCTAGTGACACAAAGTCCAGCACACTTTCACTGACAGCCAAGTTGAGTGATTTGCCATAGGGCATCAATTTGCTCCTGCACGAGGTCAATCCTCCTATTGAACACCATCAAGCCTCCCTTTAGTTGAGCATTAATTCCTTTTTGTACATCTAAGGCATGAGATACATTGGCTAAAAGGTTATTCAGGGTCTGAGCAGTCTGCACAGTATGACTCCTGGCTAATGCCCTGGTGGTAGCTCCAACAGCCACCAATGAGATGGCAGTAACAATGGCGGCTATAATTTCAAGATCCCTTTTCTGTCTGAAGAGAGTCATAGCGTGAGGGGCATCAATGGGCACAGGCACCCAGTGAGGCATGTGAGGAACCAGCTAGTAAATTTACTAGTATTCCAGCATTGGGCAAAAAAGCAAGTATCATTACAACAATTATTTGGCTCTATCTGGCTAATAATGAATAAAAATGGGGGATATAAACAAACAGGTGTGGGCTTATAGGAAATATTATGAGAAGCCTTAACCCCCTCGTTGGAACATCCTGCATCAGTTCTAGAACTAGCAGTGGTGGTGTCCGAGGTCTGAGTAGGTTCAGGAGACCATTGCCCCCAGGGGCGAGACGTGCTCCATGTAAATTGACTGACTCCATGTTTTCCTCCACTTTTGAAAGTCATTTAAGGTTCTTAAATTATTTTTTCCCTTTTTTTTTTAATTTTTCATCAATTACACTTTATTCATTCTGCATCACCCCATAAGCCCCTCCCTCCTCCCTCTGCATGCATGCCACTCCCCAAGTCCACTGATAGGGGAGGTTCTCCTCTCCTTTCTGATCTTAGTCCATCAGTTCACATCAAAAGGGCTGCATTGTCCTCTACTATGGCCTGGTAAGGCTGCTCCCCCTCAGGAGGAGGTGACTAAAGAGCAGGCCAGTCAGTTCATGTCAGAGGCAGTCCCTCTTCACATTACTATGTAACCCAATTGGACTCTGAACTGCTCTGGGCTACATCTGTGCAGGGGTTCTGGGTTATCTCTATGAATAGTCCTTGGTTGGAGTATGAGTCTCTGGGAAGTTCCCTGTGTTCAAATTTTCTTGTTCTGTTGCTCTCTTTGTGGAGACCCTGTCCTCTCCAGCTCTTACTATTTCCCAGTTCTTACATAAAATTCCATTCACTCTGCCCAACAGTTGCCCATCAGGATCAGCATCTGCTTTGATAGTCTGAAGGGCAGAGGCTTTCAGAGGCCCTCTGTGGTAGGTTCCTAGGTTGTTTCCTGTTTTCTTCTTTTTCTGATGTCCATCCTCTTTGCCTTTCCAGATGGGGATTGGACATTTTAGTTAGGGTCCTCTCTCTTGCTTAGTTTATTTAGATGCACAGGTTTTAGTGGGTTTGTTCTGTGTTGTATGTCTATATGAGTGAGTATATACCATGTGTGTCTTTTTGCTTCTGGGACAACTCACTCAGGATGATCCTTTCCAGACTCCACCATTTACCTGCAAATTTCATGATTTCCTTATTTTTCATTGCTGAGTAATATTCCATTGGGTAGATGTACCACAATTTCTGCATCCATTCTTCAGTTGAGGGGCATCTGGGTTGTTTCCAGCTTCTGGCTATTACAAATAAAGCTGCTACAAACATGGTTGAGCAAATTTCCTTTTTGTGTGCTTGAGCCTCTTTTGGATATATGCCTAGGAGTGGTATGGCTGGATCTTGGGGAAGCGCTATTCCTAGTTGTCTGAGAAAGTGCCAGATTGATTTCCAGAGTGGTTGTACAAGTTTACATTCCCACCAGCAGGGGAGAAGGGTTCCTCTTTCTCCACAACCTCTCCAGCATGTGTTGTCACTTGAGTTTTTGGTCTTGGCCATTCTCATGGGTGTAAGGTGAAATCTCAGGGTTGTTTTGATTTGCATTTCCCTAATGGCTATTGAGGTTGAGCATTTCTTTAAGTGCTTCTCTGCCGTTCGGTATTCCTCTACAGAGAATTCTCTGTTTGGCACTGTTCCCTATTTTTTAAGTGGGTTACTTGGTTTGATGCTTTTCAGCTTCTTTAGTTCTTTATATATACTTGATATGATTCCTCTGTCAGATAAAGGGTTGGTGAAGATTCTTTCCCAATTAGCAGGAGGTCGCTTTGTTTTGATGATGGTGTCCTTTGCTTTGCAGAAGCTTTTCAGTTTCATGAGGTCCCATTTATTGATTGTTGCTCTTAGAGCCTGTGCTGTTGGAGTTCTGTTCAGGAAGTTTTCCCCTGTACCAATGAGTTCTAGGGTATTTCCCACTTTTTTTTCAAGCCGTTTTAATGTGTCTGATTTTATGTTGAGGTCTTTGATCCACTTGGACTTCAGTTTTGTGCAGGGTGATAAGTAGGGATCTATTTTCATTTTTCTACATGTAGACATCCAGTTGGACCAGCACCATTTGTTGAAGATGCTATCTTTTTTCCATTGAATGGTTTTGGCATCTTTGTCAAAGATCAGGTGTCCAAAAGTGTGTGGGTTTATTTCTGGGTCCTCTGTTCAGTTCCATTGATCCACCATTCTGTTTCTATGCCAGTACCATGCAGTTTTTTAAACTGTTGCTCTATAGTACAACTTAAGATCAGGGATGGAGATACCTCCAGAAGATCTTTTATTGTAGAGGATTGTTTTAGCAATTCTGGGTTTCTTGTTATTCCATATGAAGTTGAGAATTTTTCTTTCCAGGTCTGTAAAGAATTGTGTTTGCAATGAGGGCATTGCATTGAATTTGTAGATTGCTTTTGGTAAGATGGCCATTTTTACTATGTTAGGTTGTCTCCTTGAATTTTTTTTATGCTGGGGTGTCTAGGGCTATTTGCCTCTGGATAACTGGGTTCTGGAGATGCCATAATGCTCTGGCTTTTGTTGGTTGAACTTTTACGCTGTCCTCTACCCATTGGGCTATCTTAGTTGTTTGAATTTAGTTTCTGGTTGTTCCTGGACTGTTGTAGTGGAGAGAATCCCTTTGGCAGGAAGATGGTTTTTCCTCAAGGAAGCCTTCCCAGCTTTTTGGGTATAGTCCCTGGATGTCTGGTGTTTTTCAGGAGTTGCTACAGCTCACCTCAGGCATAGAGACCTGGGTGGTAACTGTGGTCCTGATTAGTCAAGAGGGCTCTCCTCTCACTGGGAGAAGTCCTGGAGACATCTGCCCTCCTTCTGGGTTTCTTGCTGTAAATTTAGTGATCAGCTGCTGTAACGTGTGTGTCCTGTGGTTAGGGATAACTGGTTGCCCCTTGGAGCAGTATCTGGGGGTTGATCTCAGGGTTCCTGGTCTTTTGTAGGTCTGAGGTTGGGGCTCTGTGCCCCAGAACCCAAGAGGTAATCTGTGGCGGGTGCGTACTGCTCTGGTGTCTTGGGGCACCCAGTTTTGTCTGTAAGGAATAGTTGGTATGAAGCAGGCCTCTGAGCTGGCAGAGAGTGCGCCCACCTGCTAGTCTGTGGGAGCTGAGTTTCCAATCACTCCGTACTCCCTGTTTGGGCCCAGATCTGTGAGGGCTGGGCGTACTCACCTGTTTGCGATCTGCAGTCTGCTAGACTTTCCCTAGGTGACCCCAGCAGCATGGTTTCTTCCTTCTTTGTGGGGTCCTCTCCGGACAGGGGTTCTCAGTCCCTGTTGTACTGGGGCGAGCAGCTTGTCTGTACCGCTGAGCTGAGCGCAAAGCTCTCTGCGTGTGGCAAGAGCTAGGAGCTCGGCTGTGATGGCATCAGAGACCTTCCGGGGAAAGACTGGGTGACCTGCGATCAGACCCGTAACCCTGCTTCCCTGTGGGGTCCCCCCGCATCTGGGACTCCCAGTCTCAGGTACCCTTGTGCCCACGGATCAGCCTGGGAAAGTGGCTGGGACATGCCCGCTTGTGGCTCCAGCCCAGAGACCCAAAGCCTGCGTTACCCGCGATTTCTTCCGGGTTCTGGCTGGGTAGCTGTGAGTGGACCCGACCGATTCCCACGCCGTGGGAGCCTCCCCTCACCTGTGAAACACGATTGATCGATGTAGTTTCAGGGCCCCAAGTTCAGTCTCCCGGTCTCTGCACGGAGAGAGCTGTCCTGCTTCTCAGATGCGCTGTTCTTCCAGCGCCGCCATCTTGGCTCCCCCATGTCAACTCTTCTGAAGACACCCACACACCCTCTCAAATTGTCTTCCTATTTCTACAACTACTGTTGCTATTATACATGTATTGAGTTAAATACTTACTTAAATATTTGTCTTATTCTTTCACATACACAGCCTTACACACCCTGGGGAAGAGCCACCTCAGTGATTTCACCATAAGAAAATAATAACATTCTATCACTGTTTAGACTTACCTTTATAGACATATCTAAATAATCAATACAATTTCATCTCTAAATGTAGCCAAATCAAGTACTGTTACCAAATAAAATGCCTAAAGGGTATATCATTTCTTGTTCAGTCTAACCTTATATATCATTATTCATGCTTAACTAATGAATAAATAAGGCACATAAAAAATGATTGTAGTTATGTTCATAAGAATAAGAGCTATATTTCCTTGAATGGCTAGTCTTTATTATTCACTGTTCCGTGTACTTAATGAGTACCATCATATTTGATATTTACAACAATCAGAAAACGCACACACACACTCACTTTTATTTTTTATATATATATTCTTTGCTTAAGTGTAACTTGCCCAGCGTCAGTGAACTTGCAAACAGGAAACTGTAGCATTGAATCCAAAATTTTTTGACCCCAAGAATTATCACTTTTGGCTCCAAATGGTCCCCTCATAACTCTGAAGGATGTGTGGACTGGTAAATCATGTTGCTCCTGTCATAGTATCAGTATCAACTGTCATTAATTCATACTTATGAGACATTTTTGTACCCTACATAACTGAATAATATTAAGTCTTCAGCATTGGCAATAGTGTGTGTGTGTGTGTGTGTGTGCGCGCGCGCACGTGAGTGTCCCATGCTAGTATGCTTAATTAATCATTTTTTGGACACCATACTTTAATTTTCTACCATCATCTACCATGGCTAAGATACATTGCTCTTCCATATTCTTTCTGTATCTTCTTTTCTCCTTCCCTTTGCCCTCCTCCTCTCCTCATTTTTGTTCTGTTTTGTTTTCCTTAGGCCAGCATGTATGTGAGATAGTGTATAAAATTAAAATGTATCTGGAAGATTTAGGATTATAAAAAATTTACAATTCAGATGTGGGAGGATTTGTTTGGCTTCTGTTTATATCACCCATGAATAGTTTTGATCTGCCTTTCTTCTCTGTCCTTTCTCAAAATAGGCGATGACTTCACCTGGGGGGAAAGAAAACACTAAGTTTAAGTCATTTTAACTAACTCCAGAATTAAAAAAAAAAAAAAAAAAAAAAAAAAAAAAAAAAAAAAAAAAACCTGTGTATTTTCCATAGTCAGCAGTCCAGCTTATAGTCACTGTAATTATCACCAAGGATAATTTCACTCTTCAATTACTTTCATTCTATTTTGTTTCACTCTTTTATATCTTATGAGACTTAAATTCAATAAATGTTAATCTACCATCATAGATAAACTGTTCCCTTTGGGCTTCTCTAAGAAAACCACTCCAGATTATAATATAATAACGATGATATCTCCAAAAGGCAACCAGTAATAAAAAGATGTTTTCATTAGAGGATATAATAAATATTGGTGAAAAGAAGAAAAATGAATAAAGGAAAGAGTGCTTTGATGTCTGAATTAGCGGAGTGTTTGTCAGTGAGTCATTGCTCCTGAACTGAAACTGATTTCCAATTTGTATTGCTCCTATAAGACCACCCAGATCATGCTGTTTGCCAGGAGACAGCCACAGGTGCTGCGGACTCTCTTGTGTAAAATTTCTAAATACGTTCTCATGTGGCATCACATGTTCTTGCTTTGTGTTTGAGCAGACTCACCCTGTGGTTCCAGTCATTTGTATCCAGGCATGCTGTTTTTCTGCATGTGAAGTAGACCTATGTTAATATACTTGCCTAAAATGACTAATCAGCAGTTTAGGAAGCCCATTTTTTTGCTCCTAAAATGAGTTTATTATGGGTTTATTTTTCATTGCCTATCAAACAGATGTTGCCTGCTCTCAGAGGGATTTTCTGTACTTCCCAGTCACTCTGGCTGGGTGGATTGCCAGATGCTCCAGCACTCTGCAGAGCTGCTCATGAATGCCAGGGAGGTGAGTGGATCTGCCTCAGCTATAGGAAGGGAAATCAAAGTGTGCTCAGCACTGTGGGACATGTGGTAGCTGTGGCTTCGAAATGGAAAACTGCAAACAAGTAGAGAACAGATGCAGACAAGTTTCTACTGCTGTGGAAGCAGCTTGCTGCTGAGGAAAGAGCATCAGAATTGGAATCAAACCGACCTGATGAAATCAGAACCCTGCTGCTTCCAGCCTCTGTCAATGGAAACCTTTGTCTCAACTCTAAACTACAGATTTTTACGTTTGCAGAATAAAGTTGCTATATGGACTAAATATGCCCTAAAGTAGAGTTATGATCAATAACTCTTAGATAATCTACTCTTTTCTTAATTACTGTTGAACTGAATGAATACACCAAGCCTATTTTCTATTATTATCATTACTTTTTTACAGTTTATTCACTATGTATCCCATTTGTAACTCATTCCCTCATCTCCTCATTGTTCCACCCTCCCCCCTTCTCTCTCCCCCTATCCCTCTCTCCTAGTCCACTGACAGGTAAGCCCTCCTCCCCTACTTTCTAACCCTAGCCTATCAGGGCCCATCAGGACTGTCTAGATATTAGTTCTCTGTGGGCTAGCTAGGTTGCTCCACTAGGGAGAAGCAAACAAGGAGCAGGCAACAGAGTTCATGTCAGAGACTGTCTCTTCTCCCCTTACTAGGGAACCAACATGGAGACTGAGTTGTCTATGGGCTACATCTGAGCAGGGTATCTAGGTCCTCTCTATTCATGGTCGTTGTTTATTCATCAGTCTCTGCAGTCCCCTCTGGGTCCAGCTTTTTTAAAGTCTCCTGACATTTTATTTCTATATACAGTAATTATTAGGATGACTGAAGATTTTTTTTCAATGCAGTTTATTCAGGAACCTTGAACAATCCTCGGACCCTGGGGAAAGCCAGCCCACATCTTAAATAGCCTCTGGGTAGCCAACCCAGGCGTGCCACGGGGGCAATGCAGATAGGTCCACATACATGGAAGCAAGCCAGATCCTCGGCCTTAGCCAAATGTGGAGTTGTTCGTGACAGAGAGCACTCACCATCGGGAAGGTGGAAGGCGGAAACCAGCTCCATCTTTAAGGCATAGCATTCCGCAGCTCTCTACAGTTCCCCCTTTTTGTTTTAGACGCATCAGGCAAGAGTAGAGGTCTGATATGACTGAAGATTTTAAGTGCTTCCCTTTGAGTAGTTTCACAGGGTTTTAGTTTCATGAACTCATTGATGAGTGGTCTTACTTACTTTGTGGATTACCTATAGAGCAATACTTTACTTGAATGTCTGTTTTAGAATTTGAGCTTCTAACATACTACACAGGGAAGAGGTGATGACACAGGTTGCTGATAAGGTGACATAAAATGATCCATTCTGACTAAAAGTCGCTACATGACCTAATTTCTAAAACATTATCTCAAAAATAGGCACTACAGATGTACAAACAAATCAATGTTTCTCTCTCCATTTCTTACTTTCTCTCACATACACACACTGCATTATGAGGCTCATCCTGAATTTCTTCTTATGATATACAGTGTCTGTGGTGTTCTCTTTAAATTTATTTGGCCCTCTTTGCAGAGCTGTGTATAGGGAGAAGGGATTAGGTATCATATGATAGTTGAGGCTAATTAAGCCATTGGATGTATTTCTGAATTCCATGCCTTCCATATAGTTCACACACACACACACACACACACACACATCCTATCCTGAATCCACACATTGTGGCAGTGTGGACATGAATAAATTGATTTACAAACCTATCAAGAATATTCTTTTCTCTGTAACACGAGACTGTATAGTTCTCAATTGTAATTACTCCTTCCTCTTTTTCTCCCTACATCCTTTCATCATTATTGACTTTCCTTAGAGCAGATTTATAGATAGATGTGTTACAGCTTTGGTTCACAAATTTAGTAATATTCTGACCTTGTGAAAGTGATCACTTAATCAGAAAGATGGGATAGTAATAATAACCAAATAGTTTTGTATGGTAATGTTTTTCATGTGGCTTTGACTATATGTCCATGTTTCTTTTAGTATCAAAAGAACTCTGAAGAGAACACATGAAACAAAAAAGGCCAATTATATAGATATCAACTTATATAGATAGAATATTCTGGAAACTGAACTGGCAATCTACAATGTGTTACGCCGTCAAACATAATCTCTCACACCCAAATTTACCATGGTTTTCTTGTGAAAAAATGCTTTGTGGGAAAATAGAAAGTCTTAAGAGTATTTTCTCCTTGTCAAAGTATATTTTTATTTATTTTGAATGTTATTTTACTCAAAGTTGCACAATTCTTGTTAAATTATCAGATTGTCTTTCAAATAGATTTAGTACCAATTTAGATATTTACTGTTTACTTCAAAGATTTGATTGTTGACAATGCTAGTTGTTTGTTTGTTTTTATGTTTTTTTCTGATTGTACCTGAAAATTATTATAGAATCCAGGAATTGATATAGGTATTATAAAGAAGACATTAATATCACAATTTGATATTATTGAAATGTTTTTTTTTTCTTACAATATTTATTTGAGGTGAAGCTATAGATACCTACATATAGATATGTACATACATATATGGTCCTCTCATGCATCCTGGTACAATTAATAATCACTGTTTTCGGGGTTTACTGCTGGAGACACTGATGTGGATATATATATTATTCTCAGTTATTTTCTTTCTCAGAGTCGATAATGAATACTACTTCTTTATATATAGTACGAGGCTTTAGAAACTATTGATCCTTGGAAGATTTAAGTGGGTTTGGTATACATTCCTAATTCTCATTCCCTGGGTGGAGCCTCTTAGAGACCACAATTCTAGGCTGTCGTGGGGATGCTAATTTTTTTTTTTTTTATTTTTCATTGAGATCAGAGCCTCTTCCTTCTTTCTCCCAGTCCCTCTTTCTCCTCTTCCAACTCCCAATCTCCCCAGCCCCCCCTCCTTTTTTTTAGAGAAGGGAAGACCTCCCATGGATATCAATCCATTTTGGCATATTAAGTTGTAGTAGGTCTAAGTGCATCTTCTTTTAATGGGGCTAGACAAGACCACCCAGTTAAGGGAAACAGATCCAAAGGCAGGCAGCAGAGTCAGAGATGACCCCTACTCTAGTTGTTAGGGGACCAACTTGAAGACCAAGGTGCACATCTCTTATATATGTGTATGGGTCTCAGGTTCTTCTCATGAATATTCTCTGGCTATCTGTTCAGTCTCAGTGAGCTTCTATTGTCACAGGTTATTTGATTCTTTAGGTTTTCTTGTGGTAACATTGACCTCTCTGGGTCCTTTAGTCCTTTCTCCCTGTTATCCATAGAATTAGCTGGGTTCTGTCTAATGTTTGGCTGTTGGTCCTGTCTAATGTTTGGCAGTGGGTCTCTGAATCTGTTTCATCAGCCACTGGGTAAAGCCTCTCAGATGACAGGCCAGTCTCCTGTCTGCAAGTATAGCAAAATTCAGGCACCATATCCCTTATTGCTAGGAGTCTTTCGTAGGGTCACCCTCATAGATTCCTGGGAGCTTCCATTGTCCTAGGTTTCTAGCTTGTCCCAGAGATGTCCGTGATGTATTTTGAAGCCATAATTTGAACATAGTCTTTACCTTCTAAGTTTGGGCTTGATAAATCCCAAGGGCACTAAGATACATATTTATTTAAGCAACCTCAATATTGTGCTAAATGTGGGGCAGATTTATCTAACTTGTCTTCTTTAGTTTTTTTTTTTTTTTCCATTAACTTACACAAGAGGAATAAACACTAAGCCAGGTCATATGAATAAAACACGAAGTATATTTGTAACATATAAAAATGATGATAAATAATTACCATTATTAATACTGATGTGCTTATTATAAGTATTATTTTCTGATAAATTTGAAGGAGGCAAAATGTTGAGTAACCTGTCTGACTTGATTCAGAGGGATTTCACTAATATTAAGCTGTCTTCTCAATGATTATCAGAGCAGAAGCAGTGTTCATGGAGAACACAATGGAGGCTGAGATTTATGAATCACTTTCTACCATCGTGTACAAAATTGAAATCAGTTGAAGAACATAGACAAGTATATGCAGCCATTTATGTGTTGACAACAAAAGAAAGCCATGTCTGCAGAGCATCAATGTTTTGAGAACGACCAACATTTTGCTAGCATTCCTGTATGCGTGTTACTGATTATCAAGAGTCCTGTAAAGATGATGTGGTACATGGACAAAAAAAAAGAGAATCTTGTTTCCTCCAGGTATACACAAATACAAAGAGTTCCTAGACAGTAAAATTCACACCGAGACAATACAGAATTTTGATCGTTACCATTTTCCTGCTACCACATTAAGCAAAAACAGTAACATCTGTTCTCCATGTAGGTAGCAAGCACTTTTCAGGTTGGGCAATTGACTCCCCACAAGCTGAGCAATTCAAGTAGCAGGTTTCTCCATAGAAGCATCTTTGTTCAAGTATGTTTGATGTGTAAAAATAAATTTCCTTACATTACATTCCCACCAGGTGAGATTTACTTTTTTTTCTGTCTCTTAATATGGGTTAATACATATGTAGTGTACTTCTCAGTTCATCGATTGTTCCACTAGTTAAAAGAGAAAACTCCTTTTCATTGAATGTCACAACATGCAGTGAATAGAGCCATTGATTGTTTTATGTCACAATGTATAATTTTACTGTATATGTCTAGAAAGGAACAAAATGCCCACAGCTTTGTATCTTTAATGGCATGCAATGTTCACAGGTTAAAAACATTACTTATAGAAATGAGTGGATAAGTAGCTTGCTCAGTTAATGCAGGTTATTTAAGACTACCTTTGTCAACTTACTTTGTGTTCAAAGTAGCTGCAGTTTCAAAAATCACTTTAAGTTCTGTGGATTCTTTTGCTTCGTAGATTATCATATTATCATTGGAAAGGAATTCAGAAAGTCATCTTCATACACAAACCATATCTGAGGACCTGTACCTCTTAGAAGAGGGAAGTTCTCCCTTGAATTTTATATTTTGTTTTTGTTTTCGCTGCTCTTGATAGCTCCCTTATCCCTAGCTTCAAGTCTTAGAAGGACAGAGATATAATTCTATCAGCAATACAACTGGCACTGTTTGTACAGGAGGCAGGGAGGTATTTTTCTATAGGAAATTCATGTCCTTCGGAGAGTTAATGTTAACAGTTAACCCTGAAACCTGCAGATTTGACATCCGCAGAGCTTTTAAGTCCACATTGTAGTGGTTTGACGTTCTCTTCTCTCTCAATCCACTTCCTACAAGGTATGCAATACCCAAGTCAAATTTGGTAAAGTAGCACCATAGACTATCAATGAAGTAATGCTGATTACAGGGTAAATACCAACCATCAAAGGTTCATGTTAGAGAAAGTTATTATCCAAACTTATATTGTTATCTCCCCTCCCCATTTTGCATAACCTGTATACTTAGATTTGTCCATGCCATCATCTATATTAATATTAAAAATCACTTTTTAGGTCCTCTCCATGCATGGTCCTTGGTTAGGGCATCAGTCTCTGCAGGGCCCCCAGTTTTTTTTTTTATTGTTGTTGTTGTTGTTGTTTATTTGTTTTTGTTTTTGTTTTGTTTTGTTTTGTTTTGTTTGGCTATGTTAGTATCCTTTTAGAGCTCCCCTCCAGGTCTTCTTTTCTTTTTACTTTTTTTTTCCATTCTTTTAAATGAGCATTTATTTCCCTGTTTGATCTGTTTTACTTTTTCAATTTAATTTTATTTTTATTAATTACAGTTTTCCTCCAGGTCTTTCTATCTCCCCCTTCTTTCATAAAATTCCATGTATTCTGCCCAAAGTTTGGTTATGAGCCTCAGCCTCTGCTTCAATGCCTCAATCAGTGGAATCTTTCAGAGGCTGTCTGTGATAGGCTCCTGTCCTGTTCCTTGTTTTCTCCTGCTTCCAATGTCTATTGCATGAAGCCAGTCCTGATGAGACCTGATAAGCTAGGGTCAAATAGAAGGGAAGGAGGTCCTCCCCTATTAGTGGACTAGGGGAGGGGCATATGGAGAAAAGAGGGGGGGTGGGATTGGGGGGAGACAAAGGAGAGGATCACAGCTTGGATACAAAATAAAGAAATTGTGATAAATAATAATAATTAATAAAAATACAAAAAAAATCACCGTTTATTCACTGATATTTGTTGTTTTCTATTGCCAGATTAATTTTTTGCCTTTTCACAAAATAAATAGTAGCTTTCCTTGTCTTTTTGGCTATACGCTGTGACCAAGAGCTGAATGGTTTTGTTATGTTTTTATCTTTTGATTACTGTACATAAGTGGAAACCAAATACTTGACTTGACTCCTGTGTGAGATAGCATGCTCATATCTACTGGGATCCTCAAAAGGTCTATTATGTGGTCTTTATTTCCTGAGTTAACACAAGAGCTCCAAATGTCCAGTGATCCTTAGAGTGTGATAACAAGTGATCCTGTTATCTGCTTTTTTGGAAGGAAACCTGCTTTATAGGCAGGCATGCACATCTTAAGTTCTGCACAGAGCCTTACATTTACCTGGTCTTCAGTTTATTTCATAAGGTAGCTGTAGCTGTATGTTATTGAATGTATAAAGAAGAGGCCATTAGTGCACTGTTTACTTCCTACTAATAACTGTGCCACCATAATGATGGACTTTTTCATGATATAAACAGTATCTGAAGATAGGAAAGAGTTTGGGTCCAGAAATTCCATCATTACATCTCACAACAAAATTTTCTCTACCACTGGGCCAACTTGCTTACAAAAAGCAAAAGCACATTACAAAATCAGACTGTGGCTGGAGAGGTATCTTTCTTAATTGCAAATGTAAATGTTGCCAGGTGTTCATCTCCCTTGTTCTAATAAATAAATAATTAGAAAACATGATTAATATGAGGCTCTCCTGCCTGGCTGTGAAAAGTGTTCTTGGAGAGCAATGTGGCAAATTGATTTACACGGCAAAATGTGTGTTTGCTGGGATATTTCAAAGTGATGCTGGCAAAGTGGGCAGCATATATTGGTACAGAAGATGAGTGTCCTGTTTAGTACCAGAACAAAATTTTGGACCTGGAAAAAGTGACAATTTTCCCTTGGCTGTTGGATGTAGGAGTTACTTGTGTCATTGAAGTGAACACCATCAAAATACTTTGACTTAGCTTTGTCCTGAATCTGAAAGACTATATACCCAATGGGCCTGTCACTTATAGGATAAGTGGACTTTTACAAGTGAACTAGTTTTTTTTTTCTCATTTCATCAGTTTTCTAATGATGATAGCAACACCTGTTTCAGTTGTAAATATTGAGTTCATTTCTCCACATGCAAATAGATAGAACAAAAAGAGCTTTCCAAGTGATTGTCATTTAGTCTTATTCTCTTAATCTGCAAAATGGAAATCATATTCAGAAAGGAACTTGTATTATATTCTTTTACTGGAAAAAAAGCAATGCTCATTAGCATATTACAATCTCTGACAAATCTCTACAGTAATGAAACCTGTATAATGTTAACGCTGTAATCCACATACTTATTCAACCACAAAAATTATGCAGTAACTTTTCTAAGTGCATTTTGAGAAATACAGTCCAATCATAATGAAAGTTACTAGAGATATTAAGATGAAAAATGAAGACACAATCACATTAGATAGCAGCTGTAATGGTCAAGAACATAGGAAGAGCACTTTCCTTTCTGCCAATGCAGAAATCTGGGGAACAAATCAAGACCATTAGACATAGAACAAAACTTCAACGTCGTATTTGTGAATGTCCTTGTGCTTCACGACACGATGCGCTCTGAATTTCCTATTCAAATCCTGGAGTTTGTGCTTGATTGTTGCCTCCCTCCTGTGGATGCTTGCAAGGCACCTTCTGAGATGACAGAAAAAAAGAATCATATTTTAATACATACTCTAGAAGGCATTTGCATATCATAACTAAAACTTACCATCTACTGAAAAACAGTCCCATTGTGCCTGGTAGCCCCTACACTCCTGAGGACTGAGAGTGAACTAGAATTGACTAATATATGTTATGCTTGGATTTTAATTTTAATTTATACATAGTGTGGAGTCTTCTATTTAGAACTTGGTTCATTTCTATCTATGTGACTTTAAATAGTTCCTTTTATTCTCTGTTTAGTCCCAAATTGTTGTATTCCCATTTGTCTAATTTCGTTTGTAGTTTTTGTATAACATCAAAAATATTGACAACTTATTTTTGCATACTAGTAAGACATACCTGAAAAAGAAAATGAAGAAAACACTTCCATCTGTAAAAGCATCAAAAGGATGAAATGCTGAAGAACTAAGTTTACCAGAAAAACGAAAGTTTTGTACAAACTGACAATTAAAATTCACCAAGGAAAACAATAACATATTGCAGAAAAAGAAAAATAGATGAAAGAAAGCCTTGTGTTCATAAATGCAAACATTAAACTTAGCAAGTGTTCTTTATCAGTCCAAGCAAGCCAATGATTCAGTTTTAATTATTTTAAAACATGAATGACGTTGTTTTTACACATGCAGAACAAAATGCATTAAAATTGATATGGACTCATGAATAGGTTATAAGTGTCAAGGGCCCAGACCCAGAAAGACAAAACATCTCATATTATCTCTCATATGTGGAGCCTCTGTGTTTAGATTTAACTGTGTGTTTAAAATGGAGTATTTATAGAAGTCAAGAAAGGAGCTATGATGAGTAATTTCAAGACACGAAATATAGAGGAAGACAGGCGGTGTGAGACAGAAAATGGAACTAGGGAAAGATTGTGTTTTGTTGGATTGGGAATGAAAGCAAAGTCTAGAAAAAGATATACAGTGAAGAATAATCAATTTTAAAGAGCTTTGAAAAACACACATGTAAACCTTGTAGTGCAGAAGCTTCCTAAAATATCTGTATATACACATATACAAAGTGTTTAAGTAGAATTCTTTCACATGGAGAATAATGCGTCTAACACAGAGCATAAGCTCAAAGAAAAAGCCTACTCTCAGGAATGAGACACCCTCGTTTCAGTTGTTGGTCATTGTTGTCTTGTAAATCTCCAAGACAACACATACTATGGCCATTGTTTGTGGCTATGGGACAAAACTTGGTGATTAGAGCTTACTGCTGAAGATACTGTATATTTATGTTATTAGGAATGGAAACTAGTGCTTATCAGAAGCTTCATCTCTGCAAAAAGTGCCAGAAGTTGTTACGTATGATACTGAGGTAGAGGAATAATCAAAAGACTTGCCTGTCTGTGAACCTAGTGAAACACAGAAATGCAGGATGCATTGGTAAAATCATAGCACAAATATTTTCAAGGTAGCCATTACCTTTCTTGTTGTGTCAATGTCTCCTCCACATGACTGACTCATGACTGGCACTGTTAAGTGGGCCATGTCATATCTTCTAGGAGAGATATTATGATTATTCTCTTAAATAAACATAGTAATAAACTGACTTCTACCCCTAGATTTTCCTCATAACCCTAGCCTATGCATCCACAAATCCTTATCAGAGGTTTTCTTTGCACAGTTGATGGTAACTAGAACAGATACAACTCAGGAAAATGCAGAAAAAAGAGAGTATCAAATGCTCATTCAGCTCCTTGTCACAAGTTCAAGGATCATTTGTAGATCAGAGGTAGAAAAATTGGAAGTGCCCAAGATAGCAGATGACCGCTGGGAAACAGATTTTTTGAGATGGCAGAGTTATTGTACACATGAATTCACAGTGGATATACATGCATATACAAACCTACACAAGATTAATCTTGCCAAAATTGCGGATGAATGGAAAAGGGGCTTTTTATTCTCAAAGTCCCACCATATCAGAAAAGATATTCAGAATGATGGCTGCCTGAAGGTAGAAGAGTTAGTTTTCTTGTTATAAGGATGCCAAGGTTGCTCATGTTCTAGGGTATGATCCTACAACCATGCACACTCTGGCAGCACTAAATTGACTCAGCAGATTTAAGAAAAGAGCTTATTAAATTGAATGAAGAAAATATTGGTGGGATTATAGAAAGAATTGAAGAGGATGGTGTGTGGAGATTTGATCACAACACATATATTAAAATAATGTAGATTTTTATTACAAAAAAGTTATACCAAAAACATAAACCTAAAGGTATAACCATAATTTCTGATTTCTGCATATTTTATAAATGTATACTAATTTAAATCATATGGTATATGGTTACACTGTATATTACTGGCATAGAGACAGTTTAATGGAACACAGAATTAAGAAATATACTCAAACCTAGCAAATAAAATAGCCTTGCCAGGCCTCAGAGGAAGAAGGTGCAGCCAGTCATGATAAGACCTGATAGGCTAGGGTCAGATAGTAGGGAAGGAGGACCTCCTGTATAAGTGGACTAGGGGAGGGACATAGGGGTAGAAGAGGGAGGAAGAGAGGGAGGGAGGGAGAGTGGGACTGGGAGAAGAAAGGGGAGGTGGCTAAAGCACGGATACAAAGTGAATAAATTGTAATAAATAATACCAGAATAAATATTTTAAAAAGGAAAAAGTTAATTTTGAAAAGACTAGCCCTTTCATAATATGTCATCCGAAGTAAGAGAAGACAAGGAACAGGACAGGAGCCTTCCATAGGGGACCTCTGAAAGACTACCAACCAGGGTATGGAAGGAGACACTGAGACTCATAGCCAAACTTTGGGCAGAGTGCTGGAAAGATTATGGAAGAAGAGGGAGATAGAAAGACTTGGAGGAGATAGGAACTCTACAAGTAGACCAACAGAACCAAAAACCAAACCAAACCAAACAAACAAAAAACCAAAAAAAAAAACTAAAACAAATAAACAAAAGAAAAACAACTGAGCCCAGGGTCCAGCAGAGACTCCAGCCAAGGACAGGATCTAGACCCCCTGCTAAGACGAAGCCCACAGGCTGCTCATTTCCTAAGTGGGTTCTCTAGTAAGGGAAGGGACAGGGGCTGTTTCTGATATGAACTCAATGGCTGGCTCTTTGACCACTTTCCTCTGTGGGGTAAAGCCTTGCCAGGCCACAAAGGAAGATAATGCAGCCAGCCTTGATGAGATGTGATGAGCTAGGGAACTAGGGGACTAGGGAAAAGGTATAGGAGAAAAGAGAAAGGGTAGGTGAGACTGGGAGGAGATGAGGGAGGGGGCTGCAGTGAGGATACAAAGCGAATAAATTGTAAAAAATAAATAAATTTTAAAAATTAAATGAGCAAAAGTATAACAAGACTTCTATTCAGCTGACATTAATCATACAATCAATTGATACAACAAAAATGTGACTTTTAGTTCATTAATCTACAACATCCATATTTTTATGAAGAAACAGGACAAAAATTTATTCTTTAATCATTATGTATAAACTATCTACATATATTATGACTTATTACTAAAGAGACTATTTAAAAGTACTCAATTGATAGAGAATTATAAGATTTAATTTTATTTTTTACAATTTAATTTTAAGTCTATTATTGGCTTCCTGATAATAAAAATACTATCTCTTTTGTTGTAACAGATACTAGAGTAATTCAGTCTTTATTTATTTATTTTTTGTTTATTTATTTATTGCTTCTGTTTGTTGATCATTTTCATCTTTGTTCTAAGTAGAAATATTTAGAAAACAATGTGTGGAACTGAATAAACAATAATTAAGAACACTTGGTGTCCTTCCAGGGCAATCAAGGGGACCATTCATATACTAACTAAAGATAATAATAAGATCTTAAAAATAAATATTTGGTACCAAAATATCTGGGCACAGAGGTCTCTTCTGAGACTGATACTCTGACCAAGGACCATTCATGGATATTACCCAGAACCCCTGCTTAGATGTAGCCCATGGCAGCTCAGTGTCCAAGTGAGTTCCCTTAGTAATGGGAACAGGAACTATTTATGATATGAACTCTGTGGCTGGCTCTTTGACCACCTCCCCCTGAGGGGGGAGCAGCCTTGCCAGGCCACAGAGGAGGACAGTGCAGCCAGTCCTGATGAGACTTGATAGGCTAGGGTCAGATGAAAAAGGAGGAGGACCTCCCCTATCAGTGGACTGGGGAAGGGCTGTGGGAGGGAAGATGGGATTGGGAGGGAATGAGAGAGGGGGCTACAGCTGGGATAAAAAGCAAATAAACTGTAATTAATATAAAAATAAAAAATAAATGTTTGTTAATAATAAAATCTTAAAAAGAAAACCTTAAAAATAAAATTTAAAAGTTGTGTGGAACTGTATTCTATATTACTGTGCTTCTTCTTTTCCTCTGTGATCTTGATTCTCAGTGGGTCTGTAATAAACTGTAAAGCAATTTGTTAATTGCTTTATTTGGCTGCCTATTAGTGTTATATCATGACATCTTTTGAATGTCAAAATTTTAATTAGTTTATTTGGTGATAGAAAATGTCAAGTAATATAAATCCACTTTAAATATTACTGGTTACACAGGTTTATTTACAAGGTAGGTCTCATTTTATAGAGTACTCTATACTCAGCTCTGCCACTGTATGATATTAATAGCAGTTATATTACATCTATATTTCATAATCACCCAAAAATTGTTAATAAAAGTACATTAACTGCAAAAAAAAATGTTGTGAAGTCCTCAGCTCCAGAAAGAAAAGGGGAAAGCCAAAGACAGGAGGAAATTGTGTTAGTTCAAGCCAATACCTGCAAACAAATATTAAGCACAAATCGTTATAACCAAACTGACCTATAAGTGAAAAAACCATCATCTAAGTTCACGTTACCTGATACATCCTGCTTGGCTTAAAAAAGACTAAACTACGATAAGAAGAAAACAAAGAAAGCAAGTCAGGAGACAAAGCATGAAAACGAGGTATTTTGTGGAAGAGTGGGAGAAAGGATTGAGAGATTCGGAGTAGTCAAAGACAACACAAGAAGACCTACAGAGTAAACTGACCTGGGCCCATGAAGGCTCATAGAGACTGAACCACACACCAAAAAGTTGGATGGGATGGACCTAGACCCCCTCCAGATATGTAATAGACATGCAGCTTGGTCACTATATGGGTCCCCTAACAATAGTAGGAGCTGACTCTGACTCTGTTCGCTGCCTTTGGATTCCTTTTCTCTAGCTGGGCTGCTTGTCTGGTCTCAGTGGGAGGGGATGTGTTTAGTCTTGCTGTGACTTGAGGTGCCAGGGTAGGTTGGTACTTCTTAGCCCACCTCCTTCTCTGAAAACAAGTAGGTGGGAATGGAAGGAGTGAGGCACGAGGATGGGACTGGGTGGAGAGGGTATTGGGCTGCAGAGTGATTAAATAAATAACACCAAACAGATTTAAAAACAAAACCGATGTTGGTTGGAATAATGACAATGGTGAGTAATATGTTAAAGATATTAATGAAGTCAGGAAACACAGTGCCTAATGTGTTTAGATATGAAAACTAGGAATCACAGGGAAGTTTAGGTGCAAAAGTGTACAGAAAATGAACAATGAGTATCAGCAAGTTTGAAGATAAGCCAATAGAGATTTTATAAATCTACTTGCAAAAATTGAAGAAAAACAGAAAATAAAATAATAATAAGGGAATATCCTGAAACGGTAGAAATTTTTCAAATGGTTTAACATAATTACAAATTTAAATATTCACATTCAAGCTGTCAAAGTCACAAAACCCCCAAACAATTTCACAGTAAAATCTTGGAAAACAGCAGAAATCTACAAAGAGTTCCAAAGAGTAACAGAGATAAGAGCTCATCTTATCAGAAAATAGGTTATATGACAAGGACAAAATATTTAATGTCTTCAAAGAAAAGCAACTTGTGAACAGATTTATAAATGTGCTTTTCAGCAGCTCTGTGAGTACTGTTTCTTTAAATAAAAATATGTACAATTCCTATAATTGCCTTCATCAGTTGGTAGCCTTTCTTAGAAAATTTTTTGTGTAGTTCTACTTTTGAGTTCATCACCATCATTGTAAAGTATATGTCTCTAAGAAACCAAAAGAGCTATAGATAAGTTTTTATTGCACTTATGTCACAAGAGCAGAGAATAATATGTGTTTACAGCATTGATTGAATGAATGATTGAAACATAATTATTATCATATCAGTGTTTTATTACTGGAATTACATTTTTATTCATGATACCAAGTTTTAATGATTAATATCTACATACATCAATTTGATCATGAATTAAAGTCGTAGGGAACTTTTCACTTAAGAAATAACAAATATAACATGTGAGATAAATCAGACTTGAGTAAAGGAGCCAAATTGTCCTAAATTATCTAGTACATGATTACAGGGGGAAATTGTGAACCCAGATTTTACTTTCTGGCAACAGACTTGGGATAAATCAGATATTGTTTTGATATAAGAAAGAATACTGGTGCCAAGAAAGAATACAAAAGCTGTGTGAGCTAGGAAAAGAAGCTGATAAATGGGACAGTGGTGTCCTGGGTAGAAATAATGGGTTGTGGAAATAAAAAGAACAAACTAATTTAGAATTGCAGAAAAATGGCAGGAGTCTTGGCACATACCTGATTGGATTTGCTTTCACCCTTCCATTTTGCAGTTCCTCACGCTGGGAAGTCAGGTGAGAAATTTGAGCAAGAACTTGGAACCGAAACCATGACTGATGCTTCCTGGTTTGCTTGGACCCATGCTCAGGTTACTTATAAAGGCCATGACACCTGGAAAGAGGATTGTACCAGCCACAGTGGGCTGGATAGCCCACATAAATTAACAAACAAGACAATTCCCCAACAGATATGCCCACAGAGCATTTAACCTTATCAATTCAAGTGGAGCTCCTTTCTCAGGTGTTTCTAGGCTGTGTCAAGTTTACTATTAAACCTAAGGGGACACCTGTAACTCCAGCTCTTTGTAGCTGGAGGCCGGAAACAAACACATTTGTCTAATAGCATGGTGAATACCTAGTAATGCACTGTCTCAAATAAAAAAGGAATAAAAGCATAAATGTTCCAAAATGCCATGAACTATATTACTATGTCTACTCGCCAACAGTAAACTCACAATGTTTTGCAACACAGCCATTAGAAAACATTTCAGAATCCATTTGATAGCGCCCAAAGGACACAAAAAGCCTATTTGACTGCCACACTTGTGTCAATCTCCAACTTACACGCACGTGTCTCTTATTGATATTTCACACAAAGAAATCACATAACCTTTCATTTCTAACTTATTTTACTTAGCATAGTGTTTCTAAGATGTGTCCAAGTAGTGATATGTATAAATATCTTTACTTTCTTTTATTACTGAATAAGACTATGCAATTCTATTTGTACATGAAGATATGCTTTTCTATCCTCTATTTTGTTTATCCACTCTGTAATGTTTATCTCTTTTTCTGACTGCTCTGTAGCATTTATTTCATGTTCCGAGTTATTAGTGTGTATTTCTTAGCACTGTGTTTCTTGAGTTTTATGAGTTTGTCAATTTGTGTTTTCAAGTTAATTTGTCTCTGAGATTTTTCAAATATCGTTTGGAACCTGCTCTCTGACAAATTTTTAAATCATGCACATCTTGGTTAAATTCTGCATATTTTGAGTTACTGTTACTTATTCCTGGATCAGTTCTATTAGATCAGAAAAGACATTTTTATTATATGAGGCTTTAAATTCACCAATATTTGTTTAGTAAACTACAATGTGGATTTACTACAGACAATACTGCATACACTGCAACAAATTGCAGAGCTGGTTTCTGTTGACATTAAACCCGCTATATTTTCCTTGTTTGACACAGTCTTTTGTATGCCTGTTTTGTCTGGATGATTTATCAAATTAATCATTCTGTTCTCTCTCTCTCTCTCTCTCTATATATATATATATATATGTATATATAATGCATTAAATGTGCACATAATATATGTGTATGCTTAAATATATGTATGTGCTTAAATATAAACATATATATATATATGATTTGCATCTTAAGGATGGCTTGCATAGTGTATATATATATATATATATTATATACTTAATATAGTTTTGTAATCTCAGCTACAAGTGGCTGAGATAAAAGAATTGCAGGTACAAAGATTACATGAGCTATATTATTATGTGGTCAAGTCTATTCTTTGCAGCAAAAGATTTGTTTCAAAATATGTACAAAAATTAGGTAAAGAGTTCAAGGCATATGGCTCAATGTTAAAGTACTTGCCTAGCATGTTAGAAGCCCTGGGTTCAATCAGGATTGTGTGTGAGCCATCACTCAAAAAATATCTTAAAATTTTTACAAACATGTAAGTTACCAATTTTGTCACTCTAGAATTGTCAGAATAATATAGGAAATCAAATGTGTGTTTATTTTTACTCATTTACTTTAAGGACAGTTACATTAATAACAGATAAGTTGTGGGAATTACAGAGGCTCAGTTTTTTTTCTCAGTTTTAAGGTTCGTTCCAAATAAGTCCTTAATGAGCACATTGAGTATGATATATGATTTTCATTTATGAAAAATACTTTTGTATTCCTAACTCTTAAAAGTACCAAGCATCCACCTCATTCTTTTAAATGTTCATGATTCAAAATCTAAACAATTCATGTTTGAGACCAGCTGAATTCTTTTAATTTTTAGGGGGTCGAGCAATGATATATATATATATATATATATATATATATATATATATATATATATATATATATGTACAGATCTATGGCTTCTTCCATCTTTGTCTTTTTCCTTTTAGAATCACCTCTGAATTTCTAGCCTTTCTGCTGTCTTGAGAACTATGACTTGTCTCTCAATCTTGAGTTCTATAACTCTGTTTCTTCCTAGCTGCTGTTTAGGTATCCAGTTCATGCCATCCTTTTGTCATCTTGTTTTAGTTATTCTCTGCTGACATCACTTGATAAATTTACCCATTTTTAAAAAGCACATTCTAAAATAAACTTCTTAAAGCAATAAATTATATATTTCTAAAAATCTGACTATACCATACAGGCTAATTTATAAATTATCCTGTGCCATCATGCCAACATTAATACTTATGTAACAATACTGTTTTTACATTACCCATGAAAACTAAAGAAACTGAAAGTCCAAACCCACACAAGTAGAAGGTAACAAAGCTACGTCTTAGAACTAGGTCTACTTGATTTTAAAAAGTAGCTTTTGGTATTGTACTTTAATTTTTTTCTGCCAGTCTAATGTCTTACAGTAAAGTCTCTCCTCTCATTCCCTCCCTCAGTTCTACCTACCTTCCTTCTTTCCAATTGAACCTCTCCATGTTCAAATAAAATCTCTTATATTTCCTCTTTCCAGGGAGATCCCTGTGTGTCCCCTCATCCCTTCCTCTTTGCCTAACCTCTCTGGGTCTATGGGTTGAAGTTTTTATCATTTATTTAACAGCTAATATCCACATATAAATAAATACATACTGTATTCACATTTCCAGGTCTGGGTTACCTCACTCAGAATGATTTCTTTCTACTTCCTTCCTTTTGACTGCAAATTTCGGGATGCCATGTTTTTTTAAAGAGCTGAGTAATATTGCACTGTGAAATGTGTTAGGATTTTGGTGAAAAGTAAATATGGGATCCCTTATTACACAGATGTCCACTATGTAATTTTGAACAAATGAATAAAAACTATATTTTGAATTTGAATTCTGAGTGGTAATTTATCAACTCTGTGAGAGAGAGCCGATTACTCATCAGAAAAATGGGAGCAGGACAGTTCTTGCCGCAGTTCTGCTAACAGAGATCAGCAATATTTCCAGCCTATGACAAGGACTCAGCAATTATCAGGTTTTGCTCTTTAGCACTACCTTGATTTCCTCTTTTGCTGTTGTGCATCACACAACTTAACTGTAGTGCCAAGCTTTCAAGAACGAACTTAAAGCTACCAATAAATCTACTTTGGGTTAATTATTATCAAGGATAATATAGAAACATAGAAACAAGCACAACATTAAAAATAATATGCAAATACAAATAAATAAAGATGTACATAGGTCTCATAGTCCATATGATATAAACTCTTGTCTGTATATTCTCACACACATAGTTGATAAGTATGTGGTATAAATATTATTGCGTTTTTCTGTGGACACAATTACCAATTCATTGGCTCTATATCACTTGACTCTCTGATAAATAATAATGTATTCAATGGGATGAGTAATTTGCATTTTTAGCTTAAGCTTGTTGATAATTAAAATAAACATTTGCTATAGGCAAATTCATCATCCCATAAATTTTAAATATTGAACAAATGGAACTTGTTATATACAATAAACAATCTGGACAAATGGAATTTGCAGAATGGCAATTTTATTTTTATTTTTATTAAATGAGGATAACTATAAAATGTTTTATGTTGTAAATGTTTTAATGGCATGTTTTCCCACCTTACCCAGAGACAGTCTCTGTAATCCCTCCCCTAATAAGCCTCCCACATGGGACCTTTCATGGGGTATGATTTATGAATCCATCATATAGCTCCACTGCATATAATTTTAATATAATTCTGTTGTTCTTAATATTTACCTCTAAATGTATTAATTTAAAATGTTTTCATTTGCAAGTGCAACATATAAAAGGACCTAATAATGTCAAAGACGCTAATAATGAAAACAGTGACCCTATTGGTTACTGGAAGAAATGTTGTACCTGGGTGCGTATGACATCCTTAATAAGACAATATGAATGTTTATTTTTCTGCTATTAACTTTATAACAGACAAAATTTAAATGGCTTAACTTTGTAAATATAAACCATTTTCTCTAATTGAAAGTAATAAATGAATGGCATTAATCACTATAAGGTGAAGTGGAAATTTCTGGTTTCTTTGAAGACTGAATTTTGTCCTGTGATGTTTTGCTGTAAGCTGGGTATGTGATGTTTTTCCTAGATTGGTTTGTGAGAGGGCATGTGATGTTTTACTGTTGAGAGACCAAAGAATTAAAAATTAGGTTTTTGGGGGGATATTGGTTTAAAGTTTAAAGCACAAGCCTAAACAAAGGCCAGCCAGGTGAAAACATGTCCAGCCACGTGTGGGGAGAAACTAGCCTTTCCACATTCTTTTGCTGCCCACTAGAGATACAGTTGCTAGGAAACTGGCCCAGATGGCCAAGCCAGAACCATTTGTGGTCTTGATGCCTAATTATTTCAAAAGTCAATTTCCCTCACCCAGTTGTATAACAAGGCTTGGAGCCTCCTGCTTGTGGATTTGAGCTTTAAAAACCTTGTTCCCCTAGACGGCAGGGCCACACTCCTCCTCTTCACAGGGGACGTTGCTGGACCTGGACTTGAGCTTGTAATTAAAAGATCCTCATGTGTTTTGCAATGGACTCGACTTCTGGTGGCCTTTTAGGGTCTCAAGATCTGTGTACAACACTGTAATCCCTCATGTGTGAGGGGCATGACTTTGGCCAGCAGAGAACAACTATGGGTGGACTTTGAGAAGAGGACATATATAGAGAACAAGGCAGAGTAAGACACTGCTTTTTGGATCAACATTGCTGACCTGATCTTCGTAGTTTAGCACTTGACTCTGAAGAAAGAAAGGTTCCAGAGAGCTTCTCTGGGCAATCCAAGTTGGTCTTGCAGCTTTTGCTGACTTTTGCTACTCCATGTTGGCCTTTGCGCTGAACTGCTGGAACCCTGATGACTGAGTCTGGTAATCTCCTAATGATCCACTGACCTCAATTAGCAGGAAGTAAATCTACAGAAGACATCTACAGCCATTTTCCCTATTAATCTCCTACCTAAGGTTTCGGGGTGCGGGAGGGGGAAAGATTGTAAGGGAGGTAAAGGTGATTAAGAACCCTAAATAAAGTAGGTTTGGTGAAAAATTTAAGCCTACAATAAGGTAAACATCAGTAATTTGAAGTTATATTAATTTGTTTTTATAATAAAATATAGTATTTTGTGTATTTCTAATAATTTGAATTTTGTGTAGGTAAGTATTTATATTATTATCTAGGTATACAAAAATGTGAAAAAAGTGAGGTGTTAGTAGTCTGGCACTTCACAGCCAGCCCCAGAAATGAGGCGACAACAAGACATGTCATTACCAGCTGCCAAGATCGGACACTGTCACCACAAGCCACGTGTGCCCTTTCGGCATGCACTAGGTCACTTTATTAAAGGACTCTCCCCCTTCTCTTTACTCACCTTACCCAGAGACAGTCTCTGTAATCCCTCCCCTAACAAACCTCCCACGTGGGACCAGTCATGAGGCGTGACTTAGGAACCCATTGCATAGCTCCGCAGCATAAACCTCAACATAAGGAATCCACTTAAAGTCACAAAATTCGACACTTGACTACAAACCACATCTGGGCCAGAAAACGATATTTTAAAACGTAAATAATTTGGCTTTATTTTAGGATGTGCAGAAGAAAAAAAAATTAAGTGAGGAAACATAAGTAATGTGAACAAGCAATTCGGTTGGCACATAAAGTTGTGGACGCTATCAATGATATAAGTGTTAATTAGTGTTATGCATGAGCTCACTGGCAAAGGAAAACTTATTACTCAGTTATGTATTTGTAGGTCAATTTACCTGGCTCTTTCCCTGACACTTCATTCTCAGACTCAAAACAAAGATGGAGCAGGCATTACCGATAAGTTTAAGGGTTTGTGTTTCAAGGACACAAGTCAAAATGCATGTGTGAATTTTTCATATTTTTCTTGAAATTCCATTGTCCTAAGAAGGTCAAACAAGCATATTGTTGTTAGGAAGCAACAGTATTTCCTTAACTGAAATATTTGCTCCTGGAAGGGGGAAGAAAGTGTCCACCATAGGCTTCCCTTTTCAAGTAACCCCCTTCCCATTGGGGCAGTTTGAGTGAGACTCTTCCCCGCAAAGACTCAGGTATTTAAACTGTTTGTTCCCTGTTGATTGTTTAGGTTGGTAGTACAGCCTTCCTGAATGTAGTATGTAACTGGAAATTGGCTTTGAGGGATCACAGCCTCACCTTACTCCCAGTTTGCTTTCTGAGTTTGACTCTCAGCTTCCTGTTTCTTCTGCAGTGCCTGCTGCTTGCTGTCTGGCCTTTCTGCCATGACAAACTTTTATGGCTCTGAAACCACAAGCCCAAGTTGCTCTCGCCTCCTTAAGTTGCCTTTGCTTGTGGTGTTTTGAGCCAGCAACAGGAAAACCCATAAGTACCAAGTTCTGACAAGTGGAGCTTTGGCGGAAATCTTGCTTTCCTCCTTCATTCCTACTGACTAGACCCGCACATTGCATGGGCTCCCTCCTGGACCCTGGGTTAGGGACAAGCCACACCCAAATGCCTATTTTCACAGAGACAGCTTTTATTAACTGAGGAAGAAAAGTAAATGTGGCTGATTTCTGACTCGGTCAGCAAGCAACAGCCAATGACTTTGCATGTGTGATGTTTAAAAGGAAAAACGGGGGAGGCCTATGTTATAATGGCCTAAGATGTTGTGGTACATTTTGATTGGGCACATTATTTAGGTGAACCAACGGAGGCTTTTGATGGCTGGATTTCAATAATATTATAGGTGGATCTTGTTGGTCAGCCTCAAGAAGAGGAAGTAGCCAAATAAGGAAATGGACTCTGAGGGCTATCTTTAGGAATATAATATAATGGTGTTTAGCAAGGCAGAGAGAATGGGGGAAAAGGGCAAGGTTTAGTAGATCCTTGTTTGTCATGTTTGGGCTGGCTAGAGTCCTTTCACCTACCCTATCACAAATAAACAGGACAGGGATCAAAGATGGCAGCATAGACCAAGCAGGGTCTCTGAACAGCAGTTCAGCAGTGAGAGCAGGGTGACTGGAAGGCTATACTGTGGACCACCAAACCTCAACATCTGTGTTTCTCAGGTAAGAGGAGAATCTATTATGCCCAGATAGTGAGACCTGCAAGAGTCCACCAGGAGTAGTTTGTAAAACACATGAGGATCTTTTTATTACAAGCTAGAGCTTGGGCTCACACCCTCACCAACACAGTGGTTGAGAGTGGAGAGCATTGTGCTCAGGGTAGAAGGGTGATTTAAAGGTCCTAGTCCCTCCCAGTTTGCCCAAAGCAGGGTAATTCCTGCCTGGCAAGCATCTATTGATTGAAACACAAAAGGGGATGTTGCATTTTAAACTGATGTGCTGTGAGGAGGGCCCAAAACCATTAATAGTCTGGATTGCCTTGTTTGGCTGTCCTAAGAGAGAGGGGAGATCTGGGCCTGCTTCCTAGCAAGTCTATCTCTGATGGGTAGGAAAAGAATACAGTAAGGCTGGTTCCTCCCAGTAGGTGGCTGGACATGTCTCCACCTCTTTGGCCTTTGTTCAGGCTTGTGCTTTAAACTTTAATCCAATATCCAAAAGAGTAATTTTTAATTCTTCAGTCTCTCAAGTCCACAGGGATACTTGAAGGTCCATTGTCAGGCCACTGGCTAATACCAGGAAAAATCTCTGGGTTCTCTCCTGGCACCGACACAGCCCTAGGCTACCTGCCCAATCATGCCATCTGCTGATATCCCCCTGGGACCTGCTGTAGCTCTCTGGGCTCTGACCCTGCAGCCCTAGGCCACTTGACCAAGTTTACCATCTGTGGATATATGCCTGGGACCCTCAGCAGCAGAACACATTGGGAGAGGCTCCTACCCTGAAGCCTTAGACCACCCACCCAAACCAACCAAGACCAGTGGCTGTAATTTGCCTGGTTCTGACCCCACAGCCCTAGGCCACATATTGGAACATGCCATCAGTGGATACTTTCCTGGAACAGGCAGCGTGCACATGAGGATCCTTCCCTACAGCATTAGGCCACCCACTACCCAAGCCTACTTTCTGTGGATATTTTTCTGGAACAAGAGCTGGGCAGCTTTGACCTTGGGCTCTCACTCTCTCTGCCTGTGGAGTGAATATCTTCCTGTACTCTGAGTGGACTCCAAACCTGGGTGCCCACTCTCACAGTTGTTTGGACACCTTCTGGGTACTAGAGACTCCTGTTTCCAAACCATGGAGACCACACTCAACATCCTATAGACACCTTCTTGGTCACAGCAGCTAGTGACACTCACTCTCACCGCCCAGAGAAGGGGATACATTCTGGTACTGTGGGGAAGTAGCTGCTCCATTCTGCCTACTTCCTTCCTGCCTGGTTCACCCATGTCAGAATCAGCCAGCACAGCACAGAAAGTGAACACAGCATAACTGAGCTAGACTTGGGACCCAGGTTCCATTATCCATCATTCTGTGGGACACTGGAGCAGCTCTAGGCAAAGAGAGCTATCTGCAAATGCCCCACCTGCCAGGCATTTGCATAGGGCAGAATCAGTGAGTCCAGCACAGACAGAGAACAGAGTGGAGCTGAGCTAAGCACCTGACCAAAGTTCCATTGTCTGACTCCCCAAGGAGGCCTGTGTGCTATTAGAGCAGTTATAGGATTAGAGATCCTTCTGCCTGCTCACCAGCAGCCTGGCTCACCTGGGTGAGTAAAGACTCAGCCAGCATAGCCAGTGAACCCAGCAGAGTTGAGCTAGGCTTGGGGACACCTTCTTAAGGAAGCTTGTGGGACACTGGAGCACCTCTAAACCCAAAGATCTTTCTGCTTGTGCCCCAGCGACCCGGGTCACAGAGCCAACAGAGACAATTAATACAGGGGAGACTACTCAAGACTCCAGAGACAGGTGTTTCCAGTCTGCAGTACAGGCTCCAAGAATAATCAGTCAAGGCTACAGAAAACCAGATGGCTATAGACCAGCATAAGAACACAGGTAACAAAAACCAGGACATCATGCTTTCCCCAAAATTTCCAAAAAAGAACAGATATTCTATTGCAGCTGAAACACAGGAAAATGATCTTAAATCTATAATTATACAGTTACTTGATGTACACGAAGAGGAAATGAACAAAAGTATAGAGGCCATCATAGACAGAAATCCACATACAAACAGATGAAGGAAACGGTGCAAGATATGAAAACAGATTTGGAATCAATAAAGAAAACACAGAGAAAACCCTGGAGATGTAGAATTAGAGAAGAAATCAGGAACCACAAAGGTAAGAATACAAGAGATAGAAGAGAGAATCTTAGGCATTGAAGATACAATAGCAGAAATTGATACATCTCTTTTTTAAATTTTTTGTATTAATTACAGTGTATTCATTTTGTATCCTAGCTGTAGCCCCTCACTCCCAACCAACCCCAATCTCCCTCCCTCATCTCCTCCCATGCCACTCTCCAAGTCCACTGATAAGGAAGGTCCTACTCCCATTCCATCTGACCCTAGTCTATCAGGTCTCATCAGGAGTGGCTGCATTGTCTTCCTTTGTGGCCTGGTAAGGCTGCTCCCCTCTCAGGGGGAGGTGATCAAAGAACCACCCACAGAGTTAATTTCAGAGACAATGCCTGTTCCCCTTACTAAGGTACCCACATTGACAATGAGCTGTAATGGGCTACATCTTTGCAGGGGTTCTAGGTTATCTCCATGCATGTTCCTGGGTTGGAATGTCAGTCTCAGAAAAGACCCCAGGGCCCAGATTTTTTAGTTTTGTTGTTCTCCTTGTGGAGCAACTGTCCTTTCCAGGTCTTTCTATCTCCCCCCTTCTTCATAAGATTCCCTGCACTCTGCTCAAAGTTTGGCTATGAGTCCCAGCATCTGTTTTGATACCCTGCTGGGGAGAGTCTTTCAGAGGCACTCTGTGGTAAGCTTTTGTCCTGTTCTCTGTTTTCTCCCTCTTCCAATGTCCATCCTGTTTCCCTTTCTGAATGAGAATTGATCATCTTACCTAGGGTCCTCCTTCTAACTTAGCTTCTTTAGGTGTATAGATTTTACTATGTTTATCCTATATTTTATGTCTAATATTCACTTGTAAGTGAGTATATACCATGTGTGTCTTTAACAGAAAGACAGAAAGATACATGTTTTAAAGAAAAATAAAATTGGAAAGATTACAAACAGAAAACATCCAAGAAATCAAGTACAACATGAAAAGACTAAACGTAAGAATAATAGGAATAGAAGAAAAAGAAGGTTCCAGGTTCCAAGGCCCAGAAAATATTTTTGAGAAAATCATAGAAGAAAATTTCCCCAACCTTAAGAAAATGATGTGCATAAACATACAGGAGGCCTACAGAACAACAAATAAACTAGACCAGAAAAGAAATTCCTCATGTCACATCATTGTCAAAACATTAAATATACAGAACAAAGAAAAGATATTAAAAGGGGCAGGGGAAAAACGTCAAGTAATATATAAGCAAACCTATCAGAACCACACCAGACTTCTCAACAGAGACTATGAAAGCCAGAAGAGCCTGGACAGATATAATGCAGAAGCTTAGAGATCACAGATGCCAACGCAGACTATTATATCCAGCAAAATTTTTGATCAACATGATGAAGAAAAAATATTCCATGACATGACTAAATTTAAACAATAAATATGCAGCAATTCAGCCCTATAGAAGACACTAGAAGGAAAACTTCAACCCAACGAGATCAACAATACCCAAAAAAACACAGGATAAAGACATTGTTACATCAAAAAGCAGCAAACAAACAAACAAACAAAAAAAACAAACAAAAAAACAAAAGACATACAAACACACAATCACCACAATAAAAGGAACTAACAATAATTGGGAATTAATATCTATTAACATCAATGGTCTCAATTCTTTAATAAAAGACACAGACTAACAGATTGGTTGAGGAAACACAATCCAACATTCTGCTGCATTCAAGAAACACACCTCTGCAACAAAGATAGATACTATCTAAGAGTAAAGGGCTGGAAAAAGTTTTTCCAAGCAAATAGACACAAGAAGCAAGCTGGAGTAGCCATCCTAATATCTAATAAAATAGACTTTCAACCAAAATTAATCAAAAGAGATAGAGAGGGACATTTCATTCTCATCAAAGGAAAAATTCCACCAGGAATACATCACAATCCTAAATATCTATGCATCAAACACAAGGGCTCCTTCATTTGTCAAAGGAACAATATTAAAGCTTACATCACATATTGATCCCAACATGCTAGCAGTGGGAGACTTCAACATCCCACTGTCTCCGAGGGACAGATCATTGAGACAGAAGCTAAACAGAGAAATAATGACACATACAGAGGTCTTAAATTAAATGGACCTAATAGATGTCTAGAGAACCTTTCACCTTCTCAGCACCTCATGAAACCTTCTCCAAAATTGAGCATATAGTCTGGCACAAAGAAAACCTCAACAAATACAAGAAGATTGAAATAATCACTTGTAGCCTATCAGACTACAATGATCTAAAACCAGATCTCAACAATAACAGAAACCTATAGACAAGTGTAAACTGAACAACTCTCTACTCAATGACACCTGGGTCAGGAAAGAAAGAAAGAAATGAAAGACTTCTTAGAACTTAATGTAAATGAAGGTACAATTTGCCATAACTTATGGAACACAATGAAAGCAGTGCTAACACGAAAGTTCATAGTACTAAGCACTTTCATAAAGACATTTGAGGCATCTCAAAATTAGGGCTGAAACCAATACATTAGAAATAAAGAGAACAATTTAAAGAATCAACAAAACCAAGAGCTGGTTCTTTGAGAAAATCAACAAGATAGACAAACCTTTAGCCAAACTAACTAAAAGACAGAGGGACACTGTTCAAATTAACAAAATCAAAATGAAAAGGGGGACATAAGAACAGACACTGAAGAAATCCAAGGAATCATCAGGTCCTACTTTAAAAGCCTATATACCACAAAATTTGAAAATCTAAATGAAATGGACAATTTCCTTGACAGATTACCAAAGCTGAACCAAGATCAGGTAAATAAATTAAAAAGTCCTATATCCCCTAAGGAAACAGAAACTGTTATCAAAAGTCTCCAATCCAAACCCCCAGGGCCAGATGGCTTCAGCTCAAAATTCTACCAGACATTCCAAGAAGAGCTAATACCAATACTATAAAACCAATTCTACAAAACAGAAACAAAAGTAACATTACCAAACTCATTCTAAGAGGCCACAGTCACTTTGATACCTAAACCACACCAAGACCCTACAAATAAAGAGAACTTCAGACCAATCCCACTTATGAACATTGATGCAAAAATACTTAGTAAAATACTTGCAAAATGAATCCACGAACACATTAAAGATATCATCCGCCATGACCAAGAAGGCTTCATTTCAGGCATGCTAGGGTAGTTCCACATTAAAAAAAATAAAAATAAAAATCATCAATGTAATCCACCATATAAACAAACTGAAAGAAACACACACACACACACACACACACACATACACACGCACACATGATCATCTCCTTAGATGCCAAAAAAGCATTTGACAGAATTTATTGCCCATTCAGGTTTAAAATTTTGGAGAGATCAGAGATATAAGGCATATGCCTAAACATAGTAAAGGCAATATACAGCAAGCCTACAGCCAACATCAAACTAAATGGAGAAAAACTTAAATCAATCCCACTGAAATCAGGGACAAAGCAAGGCTGCCCACTCTCTCCTTATCTCTTCAACATAGTTCTTGAAGTCCTAGTAAGGCAATAAGACAACTAAAGGAGATCAAAGGGATAAAATTGGAAAGAAGGCAAAGTATCATTATTCACAGAAGATATGATAGTATACATGAGTGACCCCAAAATTTCTACCAGAGAACCCCTTCAGCTGATAAACACCTTCAGCAAAGTTGCTGCATAAAAAATTAAGTGAGAAAAAAAATCTGAAGCACAAAAGACAAAAGATAAATGGGCTGAGAAAAAAATTAGAGAAACCACGCCCTTTACAATATCCACAAACAACGTATAGTACCATACTGTAACTCTAACCAAGCAAGTGAAAGAATTACATGAAAAAAACTTCAAGTTGCTGTAGATAGAAATTTAAGAAGATATCAGAAGATGGAAAGATCTCCCGTGTTCATAGATGAGTAGAATTAACATAGTGAAAATGGTTATCCTACCAAAAGCAATCTACGGATTCAATGCAGTTCCCATCAAAATACCACAATAATTTTTTATAGACATTGAAAGGACAATTTTCAATTTCACATGGAAAAACAAAAAACCCAGAATAGCTAAAATAATCCTGTACAATAAAAGATCTTCTGGAGTTTTCTCCATCCCACTACCCAAGCTGTACTATAGAGCAACAGTAATAAAATAATGGCATGGTATTGTCATATAAATAGAATGGTGGATCAATGGAATTGAATCAAAGACCCAGAAATAAACCTACACACCTATGGATACTTGATTTTTGTCAAAGCCAAAACCATAAAATGGAAAAAAGACAGCATCTTTAACAAATGTTGCTGGCCTAATTGAATGTCTACATGTAGAAAAATAAACCCATATTTATAACCCTGCACAAAACTTAAGTCCATGTGGATCAAAAGACCTCAATATAAAACCAGACACACTTAACCTGTTAGAAGAAAAAGTGGGAAAGAGCCTTGAACTCATTGGCACAGGAGACAACTTCCTGAACAGAACACAAACAGCATAGGCTCTAAGACAACGATTAATGTGGGACCTCATGAAACTGAAAAGCTTCTGTAAAGCAAAGGACAGTGTCATCAGAACAAAACGACAGCCTGCAAACTGGAAAAAGCTCTTCACCAATCCTGTATATGACAGAGGGCTAATATCATGAATATATAAAGAGCTCAAGAAGTTAAAAAGCAACAGACCAAGTAATCCAATTAAAAAGTGGGGTACAGAGCCTGTAATAAAAGACGATTAATATTTACTATTGTTATATCTTCTGGTAATTCTGCTGTTAGTCCAAAACAGCCTTATAACCAAATCACCACACAGAGACTGGGTTTATTTAGTTAACCTAGAGCACAATGCTATGCACTAGTTACTCCAGCCTAAACTCCCTAGCCCTAACATTTAGAAACTAACATAGTTTCCTAACATTTAGATTTCCCACATTATACTTGCTTTTAGAGATATCTTAGGTCCAGTCCATCTCTCCATGTAGTTTCAAGATCTTTCCTCCAGCTCTCTCTCCAAGCTTCTCCTCTTGCACCTTCTCCTTCCACTCATTTCCTGCCCTCTGGCTCCTCCCCTCTTTCCTGTCCTCTGACTCCTCCCTACTCAACATTGTGTCTAGTTGCTTTATTTTGTCCTGTTTACACAAGAGTTGAGATAGAATGCTTATAACGAGTATCACAATGCAATATCCAAATTGAAACCAAAGAGTGTGTGGGGGGGGGGGAGAAATCAGCATTTGAATGAAGAAGGGTAAGGTGTATACATTTCAAAAGAACATTATACCAACAAGAGCCAAACAAAGAATTCTAAAAAGAGGAATATTGACTGGCAGAGAAACACTTAAAGAAATGCTCAACATCCTTAATCATTTGGGAAATACAAATCAAAATGACTCTGAGATTTCATCTCACACCCATAAGAATGGCTAAGATCAAAACTCAGTGGATGATGCATGCTGGAGAAGATGTGGAGAAAGGGAAACCCTTCTCCATTATTGGTGGGAATGTAAACTTGTACAACTACTTTGGAAATCAATCTGGTGCTTTCTCAGAAAATTAGGAATAATGCTACATCAAGATCCAGCTATATCTACTCCTAGGCATATACCCAAATGATGCCCCACAATTCGATAAGGAAACTTGCTCAGCTATATTCATAACAGCTTGATTTGTAATAGCCAGAATCTGGAAACAACCTAGATGTCCCTCAGTGGAGAAATGGATACAGAAAGTGTGGTACATTTATACAATTCAATACTACTCAGCAATTAAAAACATGAAAATCATGAAATTTGCAAGGAATGGTGGGAACTAGAAAAGATCATCTAAATTAGGTAACCCAGAAGCAGAAAGACACATATAGTATATACTCATTTATAAGTGGGTGTTAGACATATAGTATAGGATAAACATACTAAAAGCTATCGCCATAAAAACTTAAGAAACAAGGAGGACCTTAAGCCTCATTCAGAAGGGCAAACAGGATAGACATTGGAAGTAGGAGAAGACTAGGAACAGGTCATGAGCCTTACATAGAAGACATCTGAAAGACTCTATCTACGAGGATATCGAGGAAGATATTGAGACTCATAGCCAAACTTTGGGCAGAATGCCAGAATCCTTATGGAAGGAAGAGGAAGACAGAAAGACCTGGAGGGGTCAGGAACTCCACAAGGAGAAAAATAGAGCCAAAATACTTGGAACCAGAGGGGCCTGCAGGGACTGATACTCTAACCAAGGACCATGCATGTAGGAGACCTAGATCCCCTGTTAAAAGGAAGCCCATTGGCTGTTCAGTTCCTAAGTGGAATTCCCTAGTAAGGGGTACAGGGTCTGTTTCTGACATGAACTTAGTGGCTAGCTCTTTAATCACCTACTCCCCGGGGGGTGTAGCCTTGCCAGGCCACAGATGGTGATGATACAGCCAGCACTGAGGAGACCCAATAAGCTAGGGTCAGATGGCAGGGAAGGAGGTCCTCCCCTATCAGGGGACTAGAGAATGGACCTAAGGGGAGAAGAGGGAGAGTGGGTGGGAATGGGAGGAGACAAGGGAGGGTGCTGCAGCAGGGATACAAAATGAATAAAATGTAATACATAAATATATAAATAAATAAAAGAATAAACAGACTGTTTTCATATGCTCAGGAAAATCATACATGTTGCGGTATGAGTCCTTTGCATATATTTCTAATATGAGTTAGGAGGCTTGCAAAATTACATTGACTGTATAGGATCAGAGATTCTAGTAGCACATTATTTTTTTAAATGTAGCTTTCATTTCATTGTCAGTAAGGTCTAGATCTGAAGTATTTTCAATTAAAAATCTCAAATTAATTATCACTCTAAACGAGAATATCGGTGCACCTCATAAGCAAATATTTATTATTTATTATATTTCATTAATGTGACTACAATCCTTTAAGATGATTTTTATCCATCCTAATAGATGGACACACACAATTATTGTCCTGTTACAGATCAACACCAATTATTTTTAAATGATCCTACTAAAGAAATTAAATACCTCTCATATACAGCTGGCCGTGCACCAAATAGCAGTTTTTGTGTGGGTTTTCCCATTTATTGTATGTAAAGCAAGGCTTTCTTTTCGGAGCCACCTCCCAAAAAATGAAAAGGAGAATTACTATTATTATAATTATTTTACAAATGCTTAGTTCTTATAGCTAGTTCCCAACAAGCTCATAACTCACTTATTCAGTTTATGCTAATCTAAGTTCTGCCAAGTAGTTCTTATTACCTTTCTTTCAGTCCTGATTTTCTTTTTGCTTCTGGTCCAGGTAGTAACTTCCTTTCTCTCTCTCCTAGGGTTCCCCTCTGTCCCAGAAATCCCACCTCTTTTCCTCTCAAAAGGTGAGAGAGGGAATGTTTACAAAACAGTGAGAGAGTTGATGCTTACCACCGTTAGGCCTGTAATCTGATCTCTGCAGTAACAGAAATCAGCATTTGAATATACAAGGATGATCTTTACACAGTGCACAGAGACATTAACCCAATAAATATATACTAAATATTTTAAAGGAAGATTACATTATTGTCTCTTGTGGTTGATACATTAAAATGCAGAGAAGATAAATGGTTTGCTCATTTCTAGTCACATAGCAAATAGGAGAGAAAAGGTTAAGAAAATGTGATTATGAATGGAAGTTGGAAAACCCAGTTCAAAGATATATGGCAGTTGTGGCTCCAAGTGGATTTTACCTTACTTTAAATTTTTAAAAACTCAACAAATTCACAGACATTGGATATAATTTTTACATTGTCAAGTTTTTATAAGTTTGAAGACTTCATACAATGATAGAGGAAACGTTACTTCATAAAATGTAAAAATCTTTTGAAAATAATTAAAAAAACTGACTCAGGGGTTATTATAAAGAAAACCATATGAAGTGATTTTCAAGTGATTTGTTCCTTTGCTTCTCTTTGTGTCATATGATCAAGATCATTCTTGTTTTTCCTTCCTTTGATTTTGTTACTCCTTGCTATAGTGTTTAAAGGTGAAAGGATATGAAAGTCCCTTTGTTCATTTATAGCTCTTGAATAGGAAGGCCTTCTACTTTTAACTTATTAATAATCTTTTGATACGTCAATTATTGGCATTGTAACAATGTAAACATAACTTATACTCCAAAATATATAGAGTATGTGTAATATATGTGTACATACATGCATTATATAATCATATCTATTTATATAAAATATCTACCAACTTTTAGGAAACATTTTAGCATCATATTGATAAATGTGTTACCATAAAAAAAACTGTACAGTCAGTGTTTTGTAATTAATCCTCTTCTTGCTTAGGAATGACATACCTCTGTAAGTAATGAAAATGGTAAGCTAATAGTAACAAGTTAGCAATAAAATACCACTAACTGTTAGCATTATACTAAGTATCATGTATATCTCATTTTATATGACCATAGTTTTTTAATGTACTTTTTTCTTTTATAAGAAAACTATTTCTATAAATGCCATTTCTAAGGCTAAACTAGCACATATTTAACAAACGCTGTAAATCTAAAATGGCGTTATGTCACGTACTATAGCTTAGCCCTATATTCTTTCTTATCTGATATTAGAAGGTATTTTCTTGATGATTAATATTTTTCTTTATATTCTTTTACTTTTCATCTCACTAGAAATGTAACATGATAGGACTGTTTCCTGTTTTTTGTTTTTCAAATTTTAGAGCACCATATGACATATAATTGCTTAAAATTTTCTTACTTTTATAAATCCTGTGTATTAAAAGTCGTAAAAGGAGTGAGTTAAAACACAATTCATGAAGAGATTATTATCATGGTGCACTGACGACCTCAGTCACATAGCAAATCCTTACTGTTATTAACATTGCATCACATCCATAATGGCTATCATGGGAAAGTATTATTATTATTATTATCATCATTATTATTTTGACTATGACCATTGCTCATATTAATTTTGGCATCTTAATAATACTATATTAGAAGCCCAAAGGATAAAGAAAACTATTTTTTAAGTCATTCTTGCTGCTGGTATTGAAAAGGCTAACATGATCTGTGGCAGATTCTGCTAGCAGCCTCCTGCCTCCTCTAAAGAGGGAGTAGGGAGTCTACCGCAGAGGGCCTCTGAAAGACTACCTAGCAGTGTATCAAAGCAGATACTAAGACTCATAACAAACCTTAGGCAGAGTACAAGGAATCATATGAAAGAAGGGGGAGTTAGTATGATGTGGAAGGATAGGAGCTCCACAAGGACCAAATGTATCCGGGCACAGGGGTCTTTTCTGAGATTGACATTCAACCAAGGACCATGTATGGATATAACTTAGAACCTCTGCTCGGATGTTTCTGAGACTGACACTCCACCAAGGACCATGTATGAATATAACTTAGAACCTCTCCTCGGATGTAGCCCGTGGTAGCTCAGTAACCAATTGGTTTCCCCTAGTAAAGGGAACAAGGACTTTTTCTGACAGGAACTCAATGGCAGGCTCTTTGACCTCCCCACCCCCCAAGGGAGGAACAGTGCTGTTAGGCCACAGAGGAGGACTTTGCAGCCAGTCCTGAAGATACCTGATAAAACAGGGTCAGATGAAAGGGGAGGAGGTCCTCCCCAATCAGTGGACTTGGAAAGGGGCAGGGAGGAGATGAGGGAAGGAGGATGGGATTGGAAGGGAATGAGGGAGCAGGATACAGCTGGGATACAGAGTTAACAAACTGTAACTAATAATAAAAAGGAAAAAAAAAGAAAAAAGTAAAATAAAAAGAAAAGGCTAACATGAAATTCCTCAGCAACCCCGGCTAAAGCAGCTTTCAGATCTGCACTAAGAAGCCAAGTGATTAGCAGTGGTGGTGGCTCTCTAGCTTTTCTTGAGCTGCATCTGTTTCTGCCTAGCATTTCTGTTTCCTCTTCTTTTTCAAGTACTATGTTGATGTTGCTGGCATGGATAAAAGAGAATCTCCACCAGTACAAGAACCTTTGTTAAGCCTTCTGATCTTCTATCTCCTCCTGGAGCATCCCATATTTGCATAACAGTTTGGGCTCTGTTGTGTCTGTTGAATCTCCTACCTTCCCTAAAGTTCAACATCTTTGTGCAAATTCCTGTGTGGCCACTAATTTTAGGGGCAGCTCTTAGCCTCCTCCTGTCTGTGTGACTTTTGCTGTATTCATCTGCTCTGGAAGCCTGGCTTCACAAAGACTCACTTGGAGGTTAATTGTACTCTCAGACCCTTTAAGGAGGGTGGCACACCTTCATCTTTTTTCTCTTTCGATCTCTCTAGAAATACCCAAATTTGATTATGTTAGAATCTTCTGTAACTGTGGTACTGTAGGGAGAGCTACAGAAACCTCTCATTATAATGGCTTTGACTTGAAAAAAGGGACAACTTTAGAGCATGTGTGTAAAGACAAGAAAAAAAAAGTGGAATGTTTTGTCTCTGTGTAATACAGACATAGGATTTGATTCACTTAATTCACTTAAGACCTTGAGCAGCTGAGAGTTATGTTATTAACCTGCAAATACATTTTTCAAACACTAATATACTATTATATTTCTGTTTTCTAAGTGACCATTTGTTACTACTAGGCAGTTATAAAAAGAAAACCAAAATACAGCCCCATTTTTAAACAAATGCTCTTCAGGAGGACAAACAGAAGATGAAATAGTCGTGAACCAATTATCATTGTACTCCAGGTATTACGAATGAAACAAAACCCATTTCGAATCTGGAACAATGCTGTATGATCTCTTCATAACTCAAACTCTCAAGGCAAGTTTGGCATGGACGTCTTTAGAGTGACAGGCTGTATCCATTTCTGTCCTAATTGTTCATTTTCTTTCCTCATCTTTTTCCACCTCTCAAATACTTGACAGATAATCAGTTTAAACCAATGATTTCATTTTCTTCCATGGAAGTGTGTGTGCATGTGTATGTGTGTATGTATGTCCACACGTGCGTTCATGTGGTTTAATTCATGCACACATGTATGTGGAGGCCAGAGGTCAATCTTGGCTGTTGTACCTCATGTACCATCCACATTCTTGTGTGAGGCAGTGTCTGTCACTGTCCTGATGATCACCACTTAGCCTAATGTGCCTTCTCATCCAGCCTTAGCTACCAGGCTTTCCTTAGCTCACTAGTGCTGGCATGAAAACTGAGCCACCACATCAGAATTATTTTTATTTTTAGTGTATATCTGTGGTGTGTGTGTGTTTATGAGTTTGGGAACACATGTGAGTAGATGGAGGCCCGAAGTTGACCTATGCATCTTTCTTGATGAATCCTCTTCTGCTCCCTTATTCCTGAGGACTGGTGTCCAACGACCCCCTCATTCCGGGATTTGGATGACCTGTCAACTAGGACTGAATGACCCCGAGGAACCACTGCAGCTAGACAGCACAAACATATTCGGGGTGAACAGAGGTTGTACAGTGGTGGGTTTGCAGGTAGGTTGAAGCTATAAGTTGGTTGAAGCTGTAAGTTTCAGGGAAGCTTTATTTGCATTTGGCAGCACATTCCTATCCTATGAATGGGAACACTGTACCTAATTATCTTATGGGCACAGGGAAGGAAGTGCTAGCAGGGAACTGTGCCAAAGGTCAGATATGAGATAAGGTTAGAGGTGTGTTTGCCTAAAGATACTCTCCGAATGAGGTAAAGCAGAGAGTGAGGAGGCCCTGCCAGGGAGATAGAGTTTTCCATCCAGCACTGAGCTCAGAAAGGCCCTCTGGAGCTGCAGGGCCACAACCTCAAACAGCAGATACTCCAACAACTGTGTATTTCCAAAGAAATAGCTGGACTCAGAGCTCAGAATTTCAGATGTTCTAGGGATTCCTTGTCACCACTTCCCAAGTGCTCAAATTCAATGTGGGCACCAGACGTACCCAGCTATGACATCGGTGGTCTAAACATCGATTATCATATTTCTGTGATATGTGCTTTATGTACAAGATATCTTGCTAACCCAACACCAGATCTTTTCTTTTTTAATTTGTGCAAATTACTCAGTAAGATATCACCCAACTCTCCTTATAATAATTTTAAATTATTTGTGAAAATTCTGATATAAAGTAGAACTCTGAAGATTGAGGAGACTCACAAGTATTTCATCACAAGGAATTCATTATATGTTCATTCATACATTCATTAAGACATCTTGAATGTATAGTATACATAATATAAAACTTCCATGGTAACTTAATAAAAGTAAATAAAATTCATCAAAGCCACCATACTACATTGTTCATGACTTTAGTTCCTTATATATTCATATAAAGCATGGAAAGGACATACTAACGTGTAAATATCTGTGACCCAGTTATGATCAAGCATGGGTGTGCCTAAGCTAAAAGAATGAAATGAATATCAGGATAGCCATTTTTATAGCCATTCTTTTTAGATACATAGCTTTATAGAGACATTAGTAGGCAAATTTTTAATATACAATTCAGAGATTTATTTATTAAATGGTATCTTTGTAAACTGGTGTTCTTCTACACTCTAGAAATGAATTTCCATGTCTTTACCACATCATACAGTTATAGTATTACAGGACACTTTTGATAACAATTCTAATATCTGATCCCTTTCTCACATAGACATTTCAATATCTGATCAGACAGTCAAAATCCACTGACTAACAATTCAAAGTATTATAGTTTGTGTCTGCTGACAAAACACCCCTTCCCCCACACTTTGTTGTTGTTTTCTTTTTCTTTTGTCGCCTATGTCAATCTTTTTTTGTTTTTCTTTTTTCTTTTTATTAATAACAGTTTATTCACTTTGTATCCCAGCTGTATTCCCCTCCCCCACTCCTTCCCAATCTCACTCTCCCTCCATCTTCTTTTCCTATGCCCCTCCCCAGTCCAATGATAGGTTAGGTCCTCCTTCCCTTCCATCTGACCCTAGTCTAACAGGTCTCATCAGAACAGGCTTCTTTGTCTTCCTCTGTGGACTGGTATGGCTGTCCCCCTTCAGGTAGAGGTGATCAAAGACCCAGCCCATGAATTCATGTTAGAGATGGTCCCTGTTCCTATTATTGGGGAACTCTCTTGGACACTGAGCTGCCATGGGCTACTCCTGTGCAGGAGTTCTAAGTTATCTTCCATGGATGGTCCTTGGTCGGATTATCAGTCTCAGAAAATACCCCTGGGCTCAGATTTTTTGGTTCTGTTGCTCTCCTTGTGGAGCTCCTGTTTCCTCCAGGTCTTTTTATCTCCCCCTTCTTTCATAAGATTCCCTGCACTCTGCCCAAAGTTTGGCTATGAATCTCAGCATATGTTTTGACACCCTGCTGGGTAGAGTCTTTCAGAGGCCCTCTGTGATAGCTTCCTGTCCTGTTCCCTGTTTTTTCCCTCTTCTATTGTCTATCTCGTTTGCCTTTCTCAATGAAGACTGGGCTTCTTACCAGAGTCCTCCTTCTTGATAAGCTTCTCTTAGGTGTACAGGTTTTAGTATGCATCAATCTTTAAACAGAATTGTTAACCTTTGAAGAACATATGGACATTTCATATAACTTTGAGAGTCTGCTAGTCTAGGAGCGCACAGGTTTTCCTTCTACAAAACGTGACCTTTGAAAGAATATCATACCAGTTTTAAAAAGAAAGAGTTTAAAAATTGGGTGTCAGGAGAGTTCATTTACCCACTATTCTAGGTCTTGCACACCTCAGTGGAATAATGAAAACACCTCTTTTAATTTGCATTTTCATGTTCAGATTTTAGTAAGTTGACTCTGCAAAGCCATCAAACCAATAGTTGTTATCTTTTTAGTGCAATCCTTTTCTTTCATTCCTGTTCTTTTCTCAACCCAGATGTAAAGCCTCTTATTCCCCCTTTGGCACTTGTTTTTCTTATGTTCTTTCAGTCTCTAATTAGGCCATCTGTTTCAAAATTAGTCAGCCATTGGGAATGGATTTAGTTTGTTTGTATTTGCTTGTCTCTTTGTTTTATTTCTATCAATGACATTTTCAATATGGCTTTTACTTTAGCTAACCTGAGAACATTTATTTCTTTTCCAAATGAACAGAACATACTTTAAAAATTATTCTTCTCTGTTAAAAAATAAATTTACTTAAATCACAATTTTTCTATTTTTATTCCAGTTTCTTTGTGAGAATATTAGAAAATATCATTTGTGTAGGGGAGAATAAAAATACAGGTAGAGGTCTCATATCATGTGACTAAGCTCGAAATAAGCTCTTTGTGCCATTTAAAAGTAAGGTTTTCTTCCAGGAGACAAGGTCTATCTCTGGTTGCAAATTCATTTCCAGAATACTCCAGGACTTCAGTTTTTTCCTAACAACAAGAGATTCTTGGAGAAAATTTAATGTCTTTGAGTCCAGTTTCAGTAGTTTTGGCAGTCATTACAAAAGCTTGTATTTTGTAGGATAATTCAGGTGCCTCCGTGGAAGTTTTCAATAATCTTGTGGCTTCTGTGCATCTTTGTCCTCCATGCTAAGCACCATCTATCAGATTCTTACCTACTGTGTTTACTGTTGGTTTTCTGAATACTTAAGATATTAGATTTTAGTATTATCAATGACATCTATTCCAGAGGGTGGACATAAAGGTTTACTGAAGGCTTACTGCTGCCATATTCATGATAGCACAGTCACTACTAGAATTCAGCATCCTTAACAAAATATCCAAGAGTAATAAAATATGAAGAAATCCAAAAACAAAATAAAATAAAATAAAAATAAGGTTTTTATTTCTTCTATTTAAATACTGTAGAGAAGATTATTTAAGAGTCCTTTTTATATATAATTTTTATTTTTATATTAATTACAGGTTATTTACTTTATATCCCAGCTGTAGCCCTCTCCCTCGTTCCCTCTCAATCCCCTCTTTCCCCTCCCTTATCTCCTCCCTGCCCCTCTCTAAGTATACTAATAGGGGAGGTCCTCCTCCCCTTCTATCTGACCCTAGCTTATCAGGGCTCACCAGGACTGGCTGCAATGTCCCCCTCTGTGGCCTAGCAAGGCTGTTCCTCCCTCACGGTGCGGGGGAGGTCAAAGAGCCAGCCCAGGAGTTCATGTCAGAGATTCCCTATGCCATTTACTAGAGAAATTCACTTGGATACTGAGCTGCCATGGGCTACATAGAACATGGGTTCTAGGTTATATCCATGCATGGCCGTTGGTTGGAGAATCAGCCTCAGAAAAGATCTCTGTGCCCAGATATATTTGGTCCTTGTGGAGCTTCTGTCCTCTCCAGATCTTACTAAGTCCCCCTTCTTTCATATGATTCCCTGTACTTTGCCCAAGGTTTGGTTATGAGTCTTAGCATCTTCTCTGATACAATGCTAGGTGGAGTCTTTCAGAGGTCTTCTATAATAGGCTCCTGTCCTGTTTCTTGCATTCTCCTACTTCCAGTGTCCATCCCATTTGTCTTTCTAAGTTAGGATTGATCATCTTATCCTGGAATCTCCTTCTTGGTTAGCTTCTTTAGGTGTACAGATTTTAGTATGTTCATCCTATCTTATAGGCATACCCAAAATATGCTCAAGTACAAGACAAGGACATTTTTTCAATCATGTTTGTAGCAGTTTTATTTGTAATAGTCAGAACCTGGAAACAACCCAGATGTCCCTCAACAGAGGAATGGATATAGAAACTCTGCTACATTTACACAATGGAATACTACTCAGCAATTAAAAACAAAAAAAAAAATCATGAAATTTGCAGGCAAATGGTGGGATCTAGAAAAGATCATCCTGAGTGAGGTATTCCAGAAGAAGAAAGACACATACGGTATATACTTACTTATAAGTGCATACTAGATCTATTTAAGAGTCCTTTAAAGTGGCTATCCACTTAAACATAGCTAACATGTAATCAAAGGATCTTGACATACATGAAGCACAAGTGTTATGCTAGTGTCACAGAAATCTCCTGAACACTTAAGCCATTCCCACTATTGCATTTTCAATCACTCTGTAAAGAGAAATGATATGTATATTGTTTTTCTTTGTGCTGTCATTGGCACAATTCTATGGGCTCAATATTTTTGTGACTTGCTTTCAAGAATTTTGGTTTAAATTTTGAAAGCGTAGTTTACAAGGACAGAATGCAGTAAATGGATGTGTATTTCATAAATACCAACTTAAAATATCTCTCACAACTTTCAGAATGAATACAAGTGAAAAACAATGATTATCAATGATAGGCTGTGTTCATTTTATTGCTTAATTAAGAGTATCTTGAAGAGTTCTTGTGAAAGTGTCATTTGCACTGAATTTTTGAGCCATGTATGAAGCCCATGGATCAAAGTGATTTGCTGTTAAAAATGAATAAATAAACTTTCAATCCCTGTGTCTTTTTCTTGAAGACCATAAATGTTCCAGCTTTGGCCACTCTCTGTACCTGTTCATTGTAAAACTTGGACTGCTACTTGCTTTAAAACTTTGATGTGAATAAATGGGTTGTCTTTGCTAATGGCAAGAACTGTCAGGCTTCAGTTCTCCGTGTATAAAAACGTTTGTGACTCTGTCCTGGTTATATCTAAGCCACATTGGTCAGTGGTTCTATCCCACCCTCACTACAACGTGACCCATAGTTCCAGACAGGTCAGTTTGTAAAGCACATGTGGGTGCTCTCTGTTCTCCAAATGCCATTGCTTAGCTACCTTACTTCATTTGCTGAGACCTTTTCATAAGTGGTTCAAAATGTGAACATCTTGGTCATACATGAAGGCAAGGAAGATTTCAAAGAAAACCCATATACTCCTACTTTTAGTAGTTAAGATTCTTTCTTCATTTTAAAGTAATCTCTATCTTTATGTCCAGATAGAATGGCTTCTCTTGTTCCCTGGTGCTTTGAGCTCTATCATGTTTGCTACTGTCGTTTTTAATAAAAGCATCAAATGGCTTTCATGCAGGTTTTATGCAGTTTCTCCTGCAGTTCATCAGACTGGTTTAACAATAATGAGTTTCATTGAAATTAAAGGAAAAGGTGATGGGCATACAACTTAAAACGTCTGTAGATGTTAAATAAGGGTACATGAGCCAGTGATACCATCTGCCACTTGTATCTTAAACTGCTACAATTAAATAACATATTAAGGAAGGAAGAGCAGAATCCAAGGAAGTGGATACTTCATGGTGTGGTTCAGGCAAGAAAATTGTGTATTTTATTATTGATTTAAATGGTGTCTAAATGTGTTCACACCTGACACCCTTTGCTATTATTCTGAATCAGACAACTTTGCTCCTATGTACTTTGGTTAAACCAGGACTGCCGTCTAAGTCCTCTTTGTCCTGGAGTTTTGGATACATATCCATCGTTCAGCACTCAAGTGCTCACTGAACAGGAAACACAGGTTGCTGCAAAAGCTCTACAGTGGCTGAAAGAAAAGGAAGATGGAAGCCATTTAATGACCCCATGCAATTTCTACTGCCAGACTGTGAAGGTTCCTGTGTACTCTCACTGCTCTTCAACAGGTTTAAGGACAACGTGTCTCCTGTTGACAAAAGCATTAAATAGCTCCACCATGAGCCAGAAAGTGCCTCATCTCTTCCCTACTCACATTTTCTCATCAGTCACTCTCTTTCCAGAGCTTATGCTAACCAGTGTCCACAAAAGCCTGGTTAAGCTTCTAAGGAATTGGTACATCTACGGCATACATACTGAGAGCTCATATGTGTTCATCTTGTTTTTTGAAACTGGTATAACTATTTAATCATTTCTCCGTTTTTGAAGGGATAATGACGTCATTCCTTTTGCCCAAACTTGGTAACTGAACATTAAAGGGGGAAATACTTCACAGATACCATCCTTAAATGTCCACTACTTACTTAAGTTGTGTGCTCTGTCACAAGCATGGCTTCAGATTAAAAATGTGACAGCAGTTTTGTAATCCTAACAGTGGGAATGCAGTACAAGGAAGATTAGGAATCCAAGGAAAACTTGAGTTCTAGTCAGTTCAGCATTGTTGGCCTAGGTACCTTAGAGAGAGCCTTTCTTAAATTACCACTTCTTTACCTCTCTAAAGAAGACAGGCATTTAAAAGAAACTAGAATTTCTACCCCTTTAGCAATTTCTGGTTCTGGTGAGTATAGTTTATATATTTATGATTACTTCAAAAATCTCTGAATTTGCCTTTATACATCAGGACATATTAATTTTACTATATATACATATTAGTTCTATTACTGAGTACTATTTCTACCATAGATTACCATACTTCCTGGCCATAAAATTTGCAAATTATCATAGTTAATAGTTATAGATTTTATGCATATAACAAAATTTCAAACTGTATGACTTTTCTTTTTTAATTATATTTTATTAATTATAGTTTATTTACTTTGTATACCAGCTGAAGCTCCCTCCCTCATCCCTTCCCAATCCTACCTTAACCTATTCATCTCCTCCCATGCTCCTTCCCAAGTTCACTGATTGAGGACGTCCTCCTCCCCTTCCCTCTGACCCTAACCTATTAGATCTCATCAGGACTGGCTGTATTGTCCTCCCCTGTGGCCTGTTAAGACAAGAATCCCTGTACAGATGTAGCCCATGGCATCTCAGTGTCCAAGTGGGTTCCCTAGTGATGGGAACAGGGACTGTCTCTGACATTAACTCTGTGCCTATATGACTCTTTAAATTTTAATTTTCACAAAGGCAAGTACCAATGAATATGTCAACTATAATTAAAAAATATTATTACCTATTCCAATAGTAGATAAACTAGAACAGGACTTGGAAAAGTTAAATGGTTGTTTGTTTGTGTTGTTGTTGTTTAAATTTCTATTACTAATCTTTTCAAATATGAGTAATTGCTACCTATTTTTATGCCTTAATTTATCATTAAAGTTGAAAACTTAATTTAAATAATCTCTACTAACACTTATGTTTAATATTCAAGAAACTAACTTTAATGCAGGTAGATACATGGTGCATGGAAATCTTTTAAAAAGATGAAAATAAAAACCTTGCAATAAAAAGTTAATGTTCCAAAATTTTATCACTCAAAATATATTGTGCCTATTATATTCATCTCAAATTTATCCTGAGACTTATTTGATCATTAAGATTATGAAACAAAACTGCTTGTGATACAAATAAACATTTCATCATATCTAAAAATACTAGTTTAGATGCTATAAGAAGAATAATTAACGTTGGGGCCTCTCTTTCCTATCCCACAAATGACACACTAAATTTATTTTCCAATGTTCTTCAGTACCTAGGGGATGCAAAGCACTTTCAATAGTAATCCGATCCTCATATTAGTTTTGTGTTACAGGCAATAAGAGGATTAGCATTCCCATTTTGCAGATGTGGAAAATAACACTCATATGAGCTAGGGGATTAATCAAAGTATAGAGACACATTCAGTTTATTATAAATAGTGTTGGTATAAACCACTCATATGCTTAAAACTACTGATTCTGCCAGTTTGAATTCTGCCAGATGTTGATAGGGCAGTGTTTAGCTTTGTCTACCTGTGAGTTATAGTTTAATGTGTGCTGCCATTTAGGAAGGCATGAATAGAACTCAGCAGTGCAGTACACAGAAAATGGGAAAGTGATGAGAATTGTTCATGTCCATGAGAAGGATTTAATTTTATGTAAGTACAAGAAAAACTCCTAAAGGAATCATCGTTGTGAAAAATTTCCAAGTAGCCAATCAAATCAGTTGAAAAACCAATGACCTTCAAATTCAAATATTCAGAATTTCTAAATGTAATAGACCTGGGTTTAGTCCTAGAGAGATTAATGGCAGGGACTACATTTCTATTGGGAAGAAAGGAAGAGACAATCAGGTTCCAAGCCAAGTAGATATGGGCTCAGGTACAGAAACATTGTCAAATGCATGGTATTCATATGGAGTTGAATAGTTATTTGCATTTGGCAAGTAACTGAACATACCATATGTATGCTTATATGTTAAGCTCTGTGGCTGCTGGCAGAAAAAGTTCTAATATCATACAACATTTGATATAGTGTACCTTGTGTATACTTTCTATGTCAGAGATTTATCAATAGCGGTAACATTTTTTTATTATGTGAAAGTAAAACTTCTTAAATATTTTAAAATAAAAAAATCAAGGGGTTGGCAGCTTAAAGATTCAAAGTCTAGAATGTTCATGACCAGAGCAAGACTCAGTAGGACTTTTCAAGGTGCTGCCCCTGAGGGGAATTTGACAGTGACACAAGAACAAAACTCTGTTGTGATAATTTTCACTTGTTTTTCTCAAGTGAACATAGAGCATGTTAGTCCAGTCTACAGAGTCCAGTACATCGGTACAGTCACAGGTGTAGATGGACTCTGTCCCTGATGGCATAGACAGGAATAAGAGCTGATGGTCCGGGTTAGGTCATCCCCACATCATGGCCACTAGTGAAAAATCATGCAGGTATCTGGATTCAGCTCTAGCTCTTGGCAATACATAGCAGTCATTTTAAAAATTAATTATTTTTTTATTCACTTTACATCTCCATCATGACTCCCTCCCCTCTCTCCTCCGGCCTCACCCTCCTTCTCTCTTCCCCCTTCCCAATTCCCTATTGCCCAGAAAAGGGGAGCCCACCTATAACAACCCATCCCAGCACATCAGTTAGTGTCAGGGTGGTGCACATCCTCTTCCCTGTGGCTTGGCAAGGCAGTCCTGCCAGGGAAGAGTGTTCAAGAAGCAGGCAACAGATTCCATGTCAGTGAAAGGCCCCTGCTCCCCTTTTTACGGGACCCGCATAAAGCCTGAGCTGCCCCTCTGCTACCTCTGTGTGTGGGGCCTAGGTCCAGTCCATGTATGGTCCTTGGTTGATCTGTCCGTCTCTGCAAGCCCCTCTGAGTTCTGGTTAGTTGTCTCTGTTGATCTTCTTGTGGAGCTCCTGTCACCTTCAGGTCCTTCTATCCTTACCCTGACTCTTTCACAGACTCCCTAAGCATCGTGCAACCTTTGGCTGTGAGTCTCAGCGTCTATTTTGATCCGCTGCTGGGTGGAGCCTCTCAGATGACAGCTACGTTAGGTATAGCAGAGTACTGTTAATAGCATCAGGGGTAGCAGTCATTCTTTCTTTTAATTTTAATTAATTACAGATTATTCACTTTGTATCTCCCTGTAGCTCCCTCCCTCTGCCCCTCCCAATACCATCCTTCCTCCCCCTTATCCACCTCTATCTCTCCCTCAGTCCACTAATAGGGGAGGTCCTCCTCTTCCTTCTGATACTAGTCTATCAGGTCTCATCAGAAGTCGCTGCATTGTCTCCATCTGTGTCCTGGTAAGAATACTCCTCTCTCAGGGGGAGGTGATCAAAGAGCAGGCCAATCAGTTCATGTCAGAGGCAGTCCCTCTTCCCATTACTATGGAACCCACTTGGACACTAAACTGCCATGGGCTATATCTGTGCAGGGGTTCTAGGTTATCTCCATGAAAGGTCTTTGGATGGAGTATGAGTCTCAGAAAACACTCTGTGCCCAGATATTTTTTTTTTAATTTTTTATTTAACTTTTATTATTTACTCTTTATTCCTTTTGAATCCCCCCATAAGCCCCTCCCTCCTCCCCTCCCGGTCCCCCCTCCCCCCCTTTCTGCTTGCATGCCTCTCCCCAAGTCCACTGATAGGGGAGGTCCTCCTCTCCTTCTTTCTGATTTTTTTTTTTTTTGTGTGTGTGTGTGTGTGTGTGTGTGTTCTTCTCAATGCAGTTTATTCAGGAACCTTGAACAATCTTCTGACCTTGGGGAAAGCCAGCCCACAGCTTAAAATAGCCTCTGGGTAGCCAACCCCAGCCTGCCTTGTGGGCAATGCAGATAGGTCCACATACAGGGAAGCAAGCCAGATCCTCAGCCTTAGCCAAATATGGAGTTCTGTAGCTCTCCTTGTGGAGTTCCTGTCCTTTCCAGGTCTTACTATTTCCCACTTCTTTCATAAGATTCCTTGAACTCTGCCCAACGTTTGGGTATAAGTCTCAGCATCTGTCTCAATACCCTGCAGGGTAGAGCCTTTCAGAGGCCCTCTGTGGTAGGCTCCTGTCCTCTTCTGATGTCCATCCTTTTTGCCTTTCTGAATGGGGATTGAGCATCTTAGCCAGAGTCATCCTTCTTGATTAGTTTCTTTAGGTGTACAGATTTTAGCATGTTTAAGCTATATTATATGTCTAATATCCATTTATGAGTGAGTATAAACCCTGTGTGTCTTTCTGCTTCTGGGATGCCTCACTCAGGGTGATCTTTTCCAGTTCCCACCATTTGCCTGCAAATTTCATGATTTCCTTGTTTTTAATTGCTGAGGAGTATTCCATTGTGTAAATGTACTACAGTTTCTGTACCTATTTCTTGAGGGACATCTGAGTTGTTTCCAGGTTCTGGCTATTACGCATAAAACTTCTACAAACATGGTTGAACAAATGTACTTGTTGTGCACTTGAGCATATTTTGGATATATGCCTAGGAGTGGTATAGCTGGATCTTCAGGCAACACTATTCTTACTGAATTTCAGGCAAGGCTTTGGAAAATAGTAAACAAACACTTTTTGTTTGTTCAGTTTCTAACAGACAAACATTTTTTACTATATAGGTCACACTACCCTTGAATTTATGTTATGCTAGTATCCACAGTGTTGGATTATAAGCTATACAACCATTTTGAAATAAAGTTCTTAACTATGCTTTATGCTTTCTTTGGGTACAGGGACATAGATATTCCATTAGAGAAAAGAAACAACTGCCCCTTAATCCACAAAGGTTATCTCCACGACTCAGGTGGACAGTAGGCTATGTAATAAATTGTGCAGTTGTGATATTTTGTCTTCCATTAGAATGCCAGACATTGAACCTATGACAGAGATCAGATTGGTAAGCACCTCCTTGACTCTTACCCACACTTAATATGCAAATGCACTGTGAAGATTACTAAAATGTTCCTTGCAGCTCTCAGTATGACTGAAATTATGTAGGAACAAATTAATATGTATAGTCTGATAAACCCGAGAGAAGTAATTCCTTTAAATAGTGAAGTAAAAGAATTCCTTTGGTTATCCATAAACTTCTCAATTGAGTAGGCAAAGGAAGAAGTTAAAGCCAAGCTATTTAGCCTTTTTAATATAACATTCATTAATACTTTAAGTTCCCATGATAGATTTCTTTGTGAGAATTTTTCATTATGTTTTCTTCATAGCTATTCTTCATTCACTTTTCAATCTGTGTGATGATAATACGTGCAGCTAAGGTAATTTGAATTAAATTTTCAAGCAGAATATTTTTGAATAAGTGTTTGTGAATTGCTATCAGCCAATTTTATTATGATCAAGATATTTTCTCTCCATTCTATTTTTTATCCACTAATTTAGTGAATTTATCAAAAAGAAGCAATCAAATTTATCTAGCATAACATGTTCCTTATAAATTTATGATGGACTCAGAAAATGCAACCTGTTATATTTATTTACATAGTGAAAAGCAGAAGCACAAGCATATTCTGGTTTTTTTTTCACCTCTCTCTCTCTCTCTCTCTCGTTTAAGAGATAGTTTTTCTATTTGAAAGAGGAATAGATAGCTGCATTTTTTATTTTTAATAGGTAGAGTCAATTACACATAGGGCAAATGTTTTTTTAATTCTCCTTTTAGTAACTGAAATTATTTATGAAGAATAATAACATTAAATTTATTTATAAGGGTAAGCCTATAAAATAAAAATATCATTTCTCTATTTTTAGCCCATGAGACCACTATTTATATAAGATGGCAAATTGATGTTATACCCTCACATTGTAAAAAATGTGACTATGGATGCATTGTCTTCCTCTTTGGCCTGGTAAGACTGCTCCTCCACAGGGGTTGGTGATCAAAGAACCTGCCAATGGGTTCATGTCAGAGACAGTCCCTATTCCCATTACTCGGGAACCCATTTGGAGACTGAGTTGCCCTGGGCTACATCTGTGCAGAGGTTCTTGGGTATCTCAATGCATGGTCCTTGGTTGGAGTATCAGTCTCAGAAAAGACTCCACAGAGGAAGACAATGCAGCCAGTCCTGATTAGACCTAATAGCTAGGGTCGGAGGGAAAAGGAGGAGGACCTCCTCAATCAGTGAACATGGGGAGGGGCATGGGAGAAGATGAGGAAGGGAAGGTGGGACTGGGAGAGGCTGAGGGAGAGGACTATAGCTGGGATACAAAGTGAATAAACTGTAATCAATAAAAATAAATTAATTAAAAAATTAATTCATATGAAAATACTGAATAAAAATGTGAATATGGAACCAAAATCATTTTATGAAAAGATAAAAGTTATATTATTCTTCAATTTTAGAAAAAGTCTAATTCTATAAAGAAAACTGCAAGTAAACTACTGTTGGATTTCATGGTGCTTTTATTAATTATTAATAATTTTTTTCTATTGGAAAATCAACTTATATGTCCTTTATTTGGTTCACGTGTGGCCACATATTTCAACTCACATCTTCATGCCTCCATTAAAAATATAATTCTCAGCATTTACAGAGAACTTGAGGAATCCTGATTCAATGCATGGTATCACGAAAACTATTTCACAATGTTTCCAGTGTCTTTCCACAAATTATTCCAAATGTGATTTGTATGGAGATTTAGATGTGCTCTTTTCCTCTGAAGTTGCAAAAAAAAAGTAGCTGAGTTATCATCTGAGGGTCTTAGTGCTGGGAGATGCATTAGCTCTCGATCCCCATAGCTAAAACCTGGCTCACTCAGAGCATAGCAGATGCATCAAGCAAATATAGCACCATGGAACACCGACTTTGTAATTCTCATTGGCATAGTCAGTAAGTCCATATTTTAAATATGGGGGTTTAGTTCTAGCCTTGAGCATTTGAGGATAGAGATTCATTCTGACTTTACAAAAGTGCTCAAATGCTAAAAAGCAGTGAAATGGTACTCAGTTCCTTCAATTAGAAATAATAATTATTCTGAAATAGGACAAAATCATAATATCATTCAAAGTATGCAACTTGAAAAAATAAAACATTGCATATTGTATTTCATGCGGTTATATTACCATGGAAATTGTTAAGGGTTTATGTTTATAGGAGTAAGGGAATTAGTTCTAATAATTAATTGTTGTAGTTTGTACTTTATAAAGGAATATCACCTACAAGTAAAAAATTATGAGAAAGAAGAATAACATAGATGATAAATGTTACATGCATATTTCACATATTTTCATTTTAAAAGATATACACAAAATCAATAAGTTGAAAAAAATCAGAATCTATAAGCAGAAAAGAACAAAATATTTATTATTTTATTATAATTATATTATAATAAATATTATTATTAACATTTATTATTTTATTTTATTAATAATATTATTGATGAGAAAAACGAATTTAAGATATAAGCAAATGAAAATACTCCATGTTTACATGCTAGTGAATATATTGGAAAGCTCAGTTCTGTTGAGATGTTACCTTTAACTAAACTGACATATATATTTAACTAAATAGCCAATAGAACGCAAGAATGCTCTTTGTAGACATTTACAAAATGATTCTGAAATTTATTTGACACAAGTGAAATCCTGAAATAAAAGTAGTTACTAACTTTTGATGGTCTTCCTTCATATTACATCTCACATTGCAGAGAATAAAAGCAATATATGTTCAATATAGTAGGTTTCTGAAACTCAATTTTTCCTAGGCTTGTGACAGCAGCACATCAATAATTTCCAAGAAAAAAAAAAGAGAGAGGAACAAAAAAAGCAAAATGTTGATGTGCCTTTAAGCCAATCATGAATATGTGAATATTTAAATGTATTGAATTTATTTTAAGATATGTATTGGTAAGCTATTGTAAGTATAGTAAATGCATTTTAAACTTGTGAAACTGAGCGTTTTTAAAACATAAAGTTTGATACAGTTGATGATAGCTGTACATAGTAAAACACAAATGAATAAAATGATGTGTTATGCACACACTGAACACCTGCAATACAGAAGTATGCAATCATTAGACTGAGTGATATTGGTGAAAGACACACCAATTTACAGAACAGAATAGGAAGCCTATAAATAGACCCACCTTATTTAGTCAATTGAGTTTTTAAAAGAGACACATATAATTTTACAACTAAACATCTTTCAACAAATATTTGATGCTTGTATCTGAAAAAAAAAAAAGAAGAAGAAGAAAAAGTAGAATCTGGATGTGAGCTCCAAGCCCCATTGCTCCACATACCAAGAAGGCCTGTGTGCCTGTGCCTGATCAGACTTCAGTTAGGAATCTCTCTGCCTTCTCTCTATCTGCCTGGCCCACATAGGAACCCAGCAGAAGTGAGCTGGGTGTGGAATCCAAGGCCTGTTGTCCCCCATTATGAGGAGGCCTGTGGCACTAGAGGAGCATTCAGCTTGAAGATGCCACCCACCTGAAACACAAAGCTAACACCAGAGTCAACCAGATGGCTAGAGGCCAGCATAAGAACACAGCAGCAGAACTCATATGACACCACCAGAAAGCAGGGGTCCTACCACAGCAAGTCCTGGAGATACTATCATACCCAAAGCAAAGGAAAATAAACAAATCTGAGATTATGAAAACAATAGAGGCCTTAAAGGAAGAAAATAAAGTTCTCAAAGAAAAACAGAAACATACAGTTAAAGAGGTAAAAGAATTGAATAATTCCTTTAAGAAAATACAAGAAAATGTAATCAAATAGGAGAAGGAAATGAATAAAACTGTTGAAAAAAATAGAACTAGTAATAATAAAGAAAATACATTCTGAGGCAATGCTGGAGATGGAAATCCTAGGGAAGAGAATAGTAGTTAAATAGAAGTTAAATAGTACCTATCAACAATCCCAGCCTCGCAGAAGATACTAGAAGGAAAACTCCAACTACACCCAGGAAAACGCAGGAAATAACCCACCTCTGCCAAACCAAAAGAGAGGAAGGAAACACACACACATACCCTACCACCACCAACACCAAAATAACAGAAAGTAATTACCACTGGTCATTAATATCTCTCAATATCAATGGCCTAACACCCCCCCAAAGGCACAGAAAAACAAAAGTGATGTGTATACATTAAGCAGGACCCATCATTCTGCTGCATTCAAGAAGAACACCTCAGCCATAAAGATAGACATTACTTGAGAGGAAAGGGCTGGAAAAATGTTTTCCAAGTAAATAGACACAAGAAGCAAGCTGGAGTAGCCATTCTATTACCTAGTAAAATAGACTTTCAACCAAAATTAATCAAAAGATATGGGGAAGAACATTTCATACTCATCAAAGGAAAAAAAAGTCCATCAAGATGACATCTCAATTCTGAACATCTATGCCCCAAATTCAAGGGCACCCACATTGGTAAAAGAAACATTATGAAAGAATAAATCACAAATCAAACCCCACATATTAATAGTGGGAGGCCTCAACACCCCATTTCCTCCAATGGACAGGTCATTGAGACAGAAACTAAATGGGGAAATAAAGACACTAACAAACATCATGAATCAAATGGACCTAACAGATGTCTACACAAAGACAAAACAATATACCTTCTTCTCAGGAAACCTTCTCCCAAATTGATCATATACTCTGTCACAAACCAAGCCTCAATATATACTAGAAGATTTAAATAATCTCTTGTATCTTATCAGAACACCATGTATTAAAGCTTGAACTCAACAAAAACAGAAAAAATAGAAAGCCTAAAACCACATGGAAACTGAATAACTCCCTACTCAATTACTAATGAGTCAGGGATGAAATAGTGGAAAAAATAAAGACTTTGTAATATTCAATGAAAATGAAGTCACAACATACTCAAAATTATGGGACACCATAAAAGCAGAGGAAAGTTCATAGCAGTGAGTGTCTTCAGAAAGAAATTGCAGAGATCCCATAATATTAACTTAGTAGCACACCTGAAAGCTCTAGAACATAAGAAAGCAAAGAGGAGTTGATGACAGGAAATAATCAAACTCACAACTGAAATCAATAAGTTGGAAACAAAGAGAATACAAAGAATCTATGAAACCAAGATCTAGTTCTTTGAGAAAATCAACAAGATAAACCCTTAGCCAAAGTAACTAAAAATGGAGGGAACGAGAGTATCCAAATTAACAAAATCAGAAATAAAAAGGGAGATCTAACAACAGACAATGAGGAAATCCTGAAAGTCATTAGGTCTTACTTCAAAAGCCTGTATTCTGTAAAAAGAAAGAGAATTTCAGACCAATTTCACTATCGAATATTGATGCAAAATTACTCAATAAAATACTCAAAAATAAAATACTCAATAAATATTCAATAAAATACAAACCAAATCCAAGAACACAATTACATCATCCACCATGATCAAGTAAATTTCATCCCAGGGATGCAGGGATGGTTCAACATACAAACATCCATCAATGTTACCCGCTATACAAACACACTCAAAGGAAAAACCTCACATGCTCATCTCATTAGATGCAGAAAAATCCTTTGGAAAAAATCCAACACCACCTTATGATGAATGTCTTTGAGAGATCAGGAATACAAGGCACACATCTAAGCATGATAGAGGTTATATACAGCAAAGCAACATCAAATTAAATGTTGAGAAACACAAACAATTCCACTAGAATCAGAAACAAGACAAGACTGCCCACTTTCTCCATACCTCTTCAGTATAGTATATGAAGTTCTAGCTAGAGCAACAAGGTAAATAAAAGAGATCAAAGGGATACAAATATGAAAGGAAGAAGTCAAAGTATTGCTATTGACAGATGATATGATAGTATACATACGTGATAGAAAAATTCCAAAAGAGAACTCCTACGGTTAATAAACACTTTCACCTAAGTGGCATTTCACCTAAGAACATTAATTAAAAGAAAAATCAGTAGCCCTCTTGTACGCAAATGACAAATTGGCTGAGAATGAAATTAGGTAATCTCCACCCTTCACAACAGCCTTAAATGACATACAGTATCTTGGTATAACTATAATCAAGCAAGTAAAAGAACGGTACAACATGAACTTTCAGTCTCGAAAGAAAATAATTAAAGATTTCATAAGATGGGAAGATGTCTCATGCTCAAGGATAGGTAGGATTACCTATTAGTAAAGATGGCCATCTTACCAAGAGCAATCTAGAGATTCAATGCAATTCCCATCAAAATACCAACACAGTTCTTCACAGACCTTGAAAGAACAATTCTCAACTTCATATGGAAAAACAAACAAACAAACAGTTAAAACAATAAAAAAAACCTTCTAAAGGCATCTCCATCCCTGACTTCAAACTATACTTTAAAGAAATAGTAATAAAAGCTATATGCTAAACCCACATACCTATGGTCACTTGAATTTTGACAAAGGGGCCAAAACCAAACAATAGAAAGAAGATAGCTTCTTCAACAAATGGTGCTGATTTAACTAGATTCCTACCTGTAGAAAAATATAAATAGATTCATATTTATCACCCTGCACAAAACACAAATTTAAGTGTATCAAAGACCTTAACACCAGAAACACTAAATCTATTAGAAGAGAAAGCAGGGAAGAGACTTGAACTCATTGGTCTAGGAGACAACTTCCTGAACAGGACACCAACAGCTCTGGCTCTAAGATCAACAATTAATAAATGGGACTGCATGGTACTTGTTTGGAGTAACAAGGACCATGCTTGGAGATAACCTAGAACCCCCGCACAGATGTAGCTCATGGCAGCTCAGTCTCCAAGTGGGTACCCTAGTAATTGGGAAAAGGGACTGTCTCTGTCAGGAACTCAGTGGCTGGCTCTTTGATCACCTCCCCCTGAGAGGGAGCACAGCCTTACCAGGACACAGAGGAAGACTATGAATAAAAAGTTAAGTAATTTAAAAATTGGGGCAAAGAACTAAACAGAATTCTCAATAGAGGAATCTGGAATGGCCGAGAAACATTTAGAGGAATGTTCATCTTCCTTAGTCATCAGGGAAATGCAAATCAGATTCCATCTCACAGCAGTCAGAATGGTTAAGATTAAAATCTCTAGTGACAGCACATGGTGGCAAGGGTGTGTAAAAAGGAGAACATGGCTCCATTGCTGGTGGGAGTGCAAAGTTTTACAACCACATTGGAAATCAATCTGGTGCTTGTTCAGAAAAACTGAAATAGCTTTCCAGCTATACCACTCCTGGGTATATACATAAAATACACTACACCATACAACAAGGACAGTTGCTCAAATATTTTCATAGCAACTTTATTCGTAATAGCCAGAATCTAGAAACAACCTAAATAAACCTCGACTGAAGAATGGATAAAGAAACTGTGGCACATTAACACAGTGAAATATTAATCAGGTATTAATAACAAAGAAATTATTAAATTTACAGACAAATGGATGGAAAAATAAAAGATAATCCTGAGTGAAGTAATCCAGACCCAAGAAGACACCTGAGGTATGTCAGTTGGATTTTCGCCAACTAGTCCTGGATAAACATACTATAAGGAGGGTCTAAGGGAGGATGCAAAAATCTCACTAGGAAGGGGAAATAGAATAGACAGAGATAGTGGTTGAAGTGATGGTAGAGATCAGATCTCGGGAGAGCTAGAATGAGAGGACAGAAAGCCTGTAGAAAAAAAAAAAGAGAAACTGAGAGTGGGGATATCTCTGTGACAAGTTGAAGACCTGAGTAGGGTAGGCTCCTGGGAAGACATTATTGGAGACTCAAACACAGACTACTGGTAACAGAGGCCATAGAGATGGAAGAGGACACCCTCTAACTAGACAAGTCTCCTAGTAGAGGGAGGAGAACACTAACCAGCCACAAAAACTTTGACCTAAATTTTACCTTGCCTACAAGATGTGCAGGGATGAAGATAGAACAGAGCTTGAAGGAATGTCCAACAAATGCCTGAGCCAATCAAAGACACACCCTACTGGAGAATGCCAACCTATGACACTATGAATGATACTTGGCTAAGCCTGCAGACAGGAGCCTGACAGAGTTTTCCTCTGAGAGGCTCTACTAAGAAACCACTCAAAACAGATGCTGAGACTCAACCACTCAAAACATTGGCATAGCAAATCTTGTGGGAAAGTTGGAGGAAAGAGGAAAAGACCTGGAGATGACAGGAGCTCCATAGGAAGACCAATAGAGCCAACTAACCAAGACCCACAGTGTCTTGCTGAGCCTGAAGCATCAACAAAGGGCCATGTATGGATTGGACCAAACCACCCTAGAAAATGTAGATGATGGGCAGCTTAGGCTCTGTGTGTGTTCTCAAATAAGGAAGTGAGGACTGCAGCTGGCATGGACTTTCCTGACCGCTTTTTGATCACTCCTCCCTGGTGGGACTGGCTTGCCATGCCACAGGGGGAGAGGTCATGCTCGTGTTGATGTGACTTGACTAGCTGGGGTTAATGGGAAAAGGGGCTCCCCTTTTATGAGGAATAGGGTAAAGGGAAGGAGGGTTGGGGAAGGCAGGGGGAGGTGAGACTGGGAAGAAAGGTGGAATAGGGCTACAACCAGGATGTAAAGTGAATTTAAAAAAATATATATATTTTTTTAAATCAGGAAAAGCGGTGTTAGAGAGATTATGGGATGATAGTATTTCATTAATGACAGTATAAGCAACAATACTAATTGCTAAGCTCAAGATGAAACAGACTGAAGATAATGTCAATAATACAAGTGATACTGGTAACCACCTAAAAAAGAAAATTTCAATGGCAATGTGAACAAAGAATCCTAGGTTAAAAAAAAGCAAATAAAAACGTATATGCCACTTAAGATATAGGTCTTGTACTTAAAGTACCAAATAAGGAATATGATGTTGAAGAAAACATTGCAAAACATGAAACTTCTGCACTACCTAGGGAAGGACAATTTTCTCTTTTTGAGTCCACTAACAAATTCCTTCTACCATCACATAATGCAAAATCCACAGAAGAAAACGATACGTTGTTCTATATTAAACTTAAAAACATACACTTTTTAAAAAATTCTTTATTAATTACACTTTATTCACTTTGTACCCCCCCTGTAGTTCCCTCCCCCCTCCCATCCCAATCCCTCCCTTCCTCCACCCTCTGCATGCATGCCCCTCCCCTAGTCCACTGATAGGGGAGGTCTTCTTTTGCTTCCTTATGATCCTAGTCAGCCACTCCTGAAAAACATACACTTTTTAAAAATGTTGGGAGAAGGAAAAGATAAGCCTCAGAGAAGAGAAAATACGGGAAAGCACTTTTGAGATGAAACTTATCTAAAAGACCAAAATAAATCTTAGCACTCAATAACAACAACACCAAAAAATCAGTTTTAAAATGAACACATATCTGAAAAAGTACTACACTTAAAAAAATCTATCAATAGTGAATAACTTATGAAAAATATTCAGTATTATTTCTCATTACAAAGCATGCAAACTAACAATACAACAAAGCCATTTCATATTAGAACGACTGAGCCCATCTCATCCATATTGACAATACCAGTTTCTGAGTATGTCGAAACACAAATTGCAGTGAGAAATGCAATATTAAAAAGTTATCTTGGAGTCTCTCAGATATTCTTCTCAAAGCCAAACACAGCCTAGCCATCTGATGTACAAGTGGCCTTCTTAAAAATTAAATGTAACTGAGCTGAAAATGTATGCAACAAAAAATACTTAGAGCTCTTCTATTAATTACTCTAAACTGAAAATAAACAGATCACCTTTAATAGAAGAGCATATTTGAACAAAACAAAGCAAGCCAAACTGTGATATCCATAAAGAATTCTACCCTCTGTGAAAAGAACAAGTTCTCATGTCATGCAGAGGAGAGTGACAGTTTATATTCTCAGAAGAGTTTAAAATGTGTGATTTTAATTTCCTTGAATTTATGAAATGATAGAAGTATATAAATAGTAAATAGTGGTCATATGAGTTTAGTTTGTTGGAAATAAATCTTGAATATATTTTAGGTGGGAGATGTAATCTAATGATTAGATGTAACAGTGTCAACTATGTCTCAAAAGTTAGACATTTATAGCAGAAAGTTCAAATTTTGCTGCATGGAATTTTAAAGATGTTTGTTTATTTGTTGGAGAAATTTCAGAGCAGTAAGCAAATTATGACAAATGTGTAAAGGCATATGATTAGCCAACAGATGATGACGTTAAGTAATTTTGTAAGAATGGAGGGTAACACAGCCCCAGAGTAAAAGCAAGTGTATGCTAATGTTGCCGATGAAGTTAATTTCTCTTTGTTACAAAGACTAAAATTCTAAAATCATTTTATATGCACCCTAGACTTTACCAATTTGAAAACATGGCTTTGGGTGGTGGTGAAAGAATAAAGTCTTACAAATAAAAACAGAAATGTGTTTCAGAGGATGAAAATGATAACAAATGAAAGCTGAAGTTACCAATATGGAAACTCAGTCAAATAAAGATACAGATGAATGCATATACTTATCCACGCATACACATCTATGCAAATATATGTACATATACTACCTGTTATATATGTATGTGTCTGTATCATGTATAAGTCATGTATATATGTAAGTCATGCAAATATATGTACATATACTACCTGTTATATATGTATGTGTCTGTATCATGTATAAGTCACTCACAATATTCATGTTACTCATAGATTATTGTGCCTTTTATTTCCTTCCTCATGTAAGGAGGCTCTTGTCATCTTACTGGAAAAATCCTCACATATTATACACCTAATTATTTTGACTGAATTCTCTAAGGTAAATTATCACCATTCATTTAGACACAAAAATAATTCTAGAATTAGTGGGCCCTAATGTCAGAAGCTTTTGAAAAACAAATGAAACAAAGAGGCTGAATCAGAAAACATTCATGAGTGCTTTGGACATCTTTCCATTTTTATATTTATTAAAATTAACTAAAAAGAGCAAAGGATTAAATTGGCTAACTATTGGAGCTTTCCCATCTTCCTTCAGGACATGTGTGCATGGGTACAGCTCCCTTCCTGGTACTTAGATAGAAAGAATGGGAGAGATTGGCTTTCCACAATTCATAGCCATGCTGCCTTTTACCAACCCCATGTTCTTTCACTAAGCATGTCTTTGAAATCCTTATGTCTTAGATAACACTCTGACTTATGGACTAAGCCTTTACTAAATATGCAGTTGGTAGATAGTCCAGATCTAGATTAACAATGTTAAAAGGAAAAAGTTCCTAATGATGAAAGATTAAATATTTTAAACAAAATTAAAATATAAACTGAATCTCTGTAGGTCTACGTTAATATAAATATTGTAATGTAAATGAAAACCCAAAGGAGATGGAGGAAAAACATGGAAAGGAGAATATTGTAATTATATTATAATCTCAAACATTTCTTTTTTAGTTAAAAAAAAAAAGACAGTTCTCCTGATTTCAAAGAGATGTGTACTGTGGCTTTAGTCTCAAAAATGGTCCTCACAGAGTACCATATGTTTTAGGATAGAGCCCCATATTTAGCTATTGAGAAGTGTGTGCTCTTAGGAAGTTAACTCTTTTATTTTTATTTTTAATTTTTATTTATTGATTTTACATTCCAGTTGCATCCCCTTCCCTTTCTTCTCCAGGTCCTACTCTTCCTCTTTGTTTCCGCTATTTTCCTCCCCTACTCCTCAGAGAAGGGAAGTTTCTCCCACCCACCCACCTCAGCAAACCAAGTCATAGTAAGGACTGAGGGCATCCTCTTCCTCTGTGGCCTGGCAAGGCAGCCCTACCAAGAGAAAGTGACAGAAAAACAGGCAACAGAGTCCATGTCAGAGCCAGCCCCTAATCCCCTTATTAGGGAACCCAAGTGAGGACCAAGTTGCCCATTGGCTACATCTGCGTAGGGGAACCAAGGTCCAGTCCATGTATAGTCCTTGGTTGGTGCTTCAGTCTCCACAGGCCAGCCCGGGCCCTGGTTAGTTAGTTGTCTCTGTTTGTCTTATTGTGGAGTTCCTGTTCCCTCTGGGTCCTTCTATCTCTCCCTCTCCCCCCTTCCACAAGACTTCCTGCACACCACCCAATGGTTTGGTTTTTGGTCTCTGCATCTGTTTCCATCAGGTGCTGGGTGACAGCTGTGCTTGGCTCAGATGTGTGGGAACAGCAGGAGGTGACTTCTTACCAGAGCCTTTTACATATGTTTGGGATGCGCTTTTGAACTGCATTACATAAGTTTCTTTAGGTCTCTGGCTGAAGACAAGCACCCACTCTCATACCTGTTTCTGTTAATACATACAATCGTCCTTGGCTTTTGCTAGAATGGAGACAGTGCTTCAGCCCTGCCTTTGAACCTGCATAAACATGAGCTCAAGTTACCCATTTGTGAGCTGCTTCTTTCACATGCTTCATAAGAATGTGAAGCTAATACTGTCTGTTTGGTATTAAACATGGAGATCATGGTTCTTTGCTGTTTTCTGTAGGATCATTTTAAATATACAAACACAAGCAAACAAGAAAAGCTTAATTCATTTGACAAGTATTAATTTTCTACTACTCTAATTTTAAGCAAGCTTGTAGGCCATGCTTTTACAAATGTTTAACTTTTGTTAAATGTGGCAATTCTAGAATTGTAATAAAAGTCCCTTCTGGAAAATAGGAAACAACCTAGGAACCTACCACAGAGGGCCTCTGAAACCCTCTGCTCTACAGACTATCAAAGCAGATGCTGAGCCTGATGGGTAAGTGTTGGACAGAGTGAATGGAATTTTATGTAAGAACTGGGAAATAGTAAGAGCTGGAGAGGACAGGGTCTCCACAAGGAGAGCAACAGAACAAGAAAATTTGAACACAGGGAACTTCCCAGAGACTCATACTCCAACCAAAGTCTATTCTTGGAGATAACCCAGAACCCCTGCACAGATGTAGCCCAGGGCAGTTCAGAGTCCAATTGGGTTACATAGTAATATGAAGAGGGACTGCCTCTGACATAATCTGATTGGCCTGTTCTTTGATCACCTCCCCCTGGGGGGGAGCAGCCTTACCAGGCCATAGTAGAGGACAATACAGCCACTTTTGATGTGAACTGATGGACTAAGATCAGAAAGGAGAGGAGAACCTCCCCTATCAGTGGACTTGGGGAGTGGCATGCATGCAGAGGGAGGAGGGAGGGTGGGATTGGGAAGGGAGGAGGGAGGGGCTTATAGGGGGATGCAGAATGAATAAAGTGTAATTGAGGAAAAATTTAAAAAAAAGGGGGGGGGAATAATTTAAGAACCTTATATGGCTTTCAAAAGTGGAGCAAAACATGGAGTCAGTCAATTTACATGGAGCACGTCTCGCCCCTGGGGGCAATGGTCTCCTGAACCTACTCAGACCTCGGACACCACCATTGCTAGTTCTAGAACTGATGCAAGATGTTCCAACGAGGGGGTTAAGGCTTCTCATAATATTTCCTATAAGCCCACACCTGTTTGTTTATATCCCCCATTTTTATTCATTATTAGCCAGATAGAGCCAAGTAATTGTGGTGATGATACTTGCTTTTTTGCCCAATGCTGGAATGCTAGTGAATTTAGGTATGCCCTGGTTACTCGCATACCTCGTTGGGTGCCTGTGCGCGTTGATGCCCCTCACGCTATGACTCTCTTCAGACAGAAAAGGGATCTTGGAACTACAGACGCCACTGTTACTGCCATCTCATTGGCGGCTGTTGGAGCTACCACCAGGGCATTAGTCATGAGTCATACTGTGCAGACTGCTCAGACCCTGAATAATCTTTTAGCCAATGTAGCTAATGCCTTAGATGTACAAAAAGGAATTAATGCTCAACTAAAAGGAGGCTTGATGGTGTTCAATCAGACGATTGACCTCGTGCAGGAGCAAATTGATACCCTATGGCAAATGGCTCAACCGGGCTGTCAATGAAAGTATGCTGGACTTTGTGTCACTAGCATACAACATGAGAATTTTTCCTGTGCTGCAAATCTGTCTAAACAATTGTCTAGCTATATTTTAGGTAATTGGACTGGAGAATTCGATACTACGATGGAGCAGCTGAGAGTGGCCATTATCACAGTAAATTCTACCAGAGTGGACGCAGGACTAGCCACAGGATTATCACCATGGATTGCTGCAGCCATGAATCATCTGAAGGAATGGGCGGGCATGGGAGCGTTAGCAGGCCTTCTGGTGTTGGTCACCTTGGTTTGCCTGTGGTATATATGCAAGATTAGAGTCTCACAACAGCGTAATGCAGCCATGATCATTCAGGCCTTTACAGCCATTGAAGCAGGACAGTCTCCCCAAGCATGGTTGGCTACCATAAAAAGCTAAAATGTTATGCTCAGGATGCGAGGCTAAGCACTGCACTCAGGGTCAGCTGCTGTAGACCCAGAGAAGAGCAAGTCTGATTGCATGCGGGTTGATGCCCCAGGTCCCGCCTCTGAGAAAAAGGTATGGGATGGGTCTGATGCTCTTTGGGTGGATGACACCTAAATGAGCATCAGTACAAAGTCCCAATTTATTTCTAATATCAGAGGTCAGACCTCTACTCTTGCCTGATGCGTCTAAAACAAAAGGGGGAACTGTAGAGAGCTGCGTGATGCCGCGCCTTAAAGATGGAGCCGGTTTCCGCCTTCCACCTTCCCGATGGTGAGTGCTCTCTGTCACGAACAACTCCACATTTGGCTAAGGCTGAGGATCTGGCTTGCTTCCATGTATGTGGACCTATCTGCATTGCCCACGTGGCACGCTGGGGTTGGCTACCCAGAGGCTATTTAAGCTGTGGGCTGGCTTTCCCCAGGATCCGATGATTGTTCAAGGTTCTGAATAAACTGCATTGAAAAAAAAAAAAGTCTCTTCTGACCTGCAGAAAAGTCTGTGTGAACATCATGACTGATGACTATGTACTGAAAACAGTTTGCTAGCTCTGTCATGTGTAGTAACAGTGACTTTCTAGTATTACTAGAAATAATATACTTTATCTATTAATAATATAATATAATTAATATAATATAATAATAAATAATATAATTATTATGGTAATATAATGTAATTAATATAACATATTAATAAATATTAATATATCATTAATATTATACCTTAATTTTTACCACATAAATTTTTACTATATTATATTAAATTTACAATCATATTAATTAATGTTTTAATAACATTAAATTATTAATTAGCATAAAATTAAATATATTATACACAAATATAATATCTACTGTAATAAATTAATATAAATGCAAAATATAAGTAGGAATATATATGTAGCAAAATATATAAGTAGGAAAGGCATAGTTAGTGATATTAATAAAGTATAATATAAATAAGTATATTTATTTCTAGTACAGTCTGCATGGAGGGACTTTTCTGTGATTCTTGTATATTCTCAGGACAATTGACAGAACATTAAATTTTATAAATACAGTTTATTTACAGTTGAACTACTTGCACCAAATTTTTAAAACTTTCTCAGGGAAAAGCATTGCACAGCCTATTAAAGTTGCTGTGTATTCAATTCCTTATACTTTCTACACATTTGTACAGTTGCACAGCATCATGCTAAGGTTAAAACAGTAATCACATCCATTGAGTCAACACAAATAATTTAAATTCAAAAATTTCATTTTTTTGTAGGTAACTTTACGTTAAAAAGTTTCCTTCAGTGATGTACTTCCTATGTTATAGAAAGGGAAGTCGGCAGGTAAAAGATGTTTATGTTAATAGCCACTCTCTGAGTTCCTTGTCTTCATCTGAGTACAATTGTCAGATGCCAGATGATTTTTTTCTAAAATTTTAAGTATTTGTTCACAATACATATGGCTTTGACTCAACCTTCAGTCTTATTTTGAGAATGAGATATTTCATTTGGAATTATTTGGAAGTTTGCATATCTCTGCATCCAATTTCCCAAATATGTAAAAGCAAATCCATACAAATATTTATAATAATGTCAATGTGACTGCAAATTATAAATTATGAATAAGAAAACATGATTATCCATTTAAAGCTACACAGCGTCTCGATCCTATCAGTTGCAGAAAAAATAATTAGAGATAATTCTGTATTGTGGATGATATGCAAAACAAGTGAGTGGTTATTAGTGATGAAATAGGTCTGCAGCATGACTGAGTCTCTGGGCTCATTCTTCTTCACATGCCAATGCACTAAGTCATCTCTGCAGCATGCTCATATGAATTTCCTGGCTTTGACACTGTGGTAATGTGCTGCCATTCTGTAAAGTGTTACTGATATGCAGAATTTCTCTGTAACTAGATTTGTAATTCCCCAAGAGTTTATAATTTTCTCAAAATTAGAAGTTGAGAACAATTTCTGGCTATGACAAATAAAGCTGACATAAATTTAGTTTAGCAAGTCTCTTTGTGGTAGGATGAAACATTTTGGGGGGCATGCCTAGGGTTGGTATAGTGGGGTCTTGTGATAGATCAATTTCATTTTATTCTGAGAAATTCCCAGATAGATTTCCAAAATTGCTGAACAAGTTTGCCTCCACTCGCACCAGCAATGGAGGAATGTTCCCCTTACCCACAGCATCGCCATAATGGGTTATCACTAGTGGTTTTGATCTTAGCTATTCTAGCATGTGTAAAATGGAATCTCAGAGTCATTTCATTTGCATTTCTATGATGACTCAGGATGCTGAAGTTCAAGTGCTTCTCCGCACTGGATATTCCTCTGTTGAGAATTCTCTGTTTAGATCTGTACCCCTTTTAAATTTTTTCTTTTTTTTATTAATTACACTTTATTCATTTTTTATTCCCCCATAAGCCCCTCCCTCCTCCCCTCCCGATCCCACCGTCCCTCCCCTTTCTGCATGCATGCTCCTCCCCAAGTCCACTGATAGGAGAGGTTCTCCTCTCCTTTCTGATCTTAAGTGTTCATGTCTAGTGTGTTGGGTTCTTTAAATATCTAGGAAGTTAGCCCTCACTCACATGTAGAGTTGGTGAAAATGTTTTCTCATTCGTAGGCTGCTATTTTTGTCCTATTGACAGTGCAGAAGCTTTCAGTTTTACGAGGTGTTTATAAGTTGTTGATTATAGAGCCAGGGCGATTGGAGTTCTTTCCAGGAAGTTGTCTCCCATGCCAGTGTATTGCCATGTTCTTGCCTATCAGCTTCAGTGTATCTGGTTTTATGCCAAGGTCTTTGATCCACTTAGACCTGAAATGTCAATGAAATGATGCAAAATAATATCCTGCTCTTCTCACAGATCAGTACCTAACAAATTGTCTTCAGAGCAGCTTCATCCAGCAACTGATGGCAACAGATGCAGAGACCCCAGCCAAACATTAGGTGGAACTCAGAAAATCCTGCTGAATGTGGGTGGGGGGATTGTAGGAGCCAGAGGGGTCAACAATACCACAAGAAAACCCACAGCATCTATAAACTTGGACTCATATTGGCTCACTGAGATGGAACCAACAATTAGCCTTCATAGGTCTAACCAATGTCCTTTGCATATATGTTACAGTTGTGTAACTCAGTGTTTTTACAGGTCTCCTAACAGAGGGAGCAAGGGCTGTTCCTGACATTTTTGCCTGTGTTTGGGAACCTTGTTGTCCTACTGGATTGTCTTTTCCAGCTTTATTATGTGGAGAACTGTCTAATCTTATGGAAACTTAATATACTATGTTTTGTTGATATCCAAAGGAGGCCTGCCCTTTTCTGAAGTTAAGTGGAGGAGGAGTGAATGGGGAAGAAGGAGGTGGGAGAGTGGGAGGAGAAGAGGGAGGGGAAACCATGGTAAGGATGAAATATATGAGAGACTTTGTTAATAAAATGTAAAAGCTGAAAAAAAAGTCAAACACAAATGAGGAAGACAATGCAGTTAGTCCTGATGAGACCTGATAGGCTAGGGTCAGATGGAAGGAGAGGATGCCCTCCCCTATCAGTGGACTGGGGGAGGGTCATGGGAGGACAAAAAGGAGGGAGGGTGGGATTGAGAGGGCATGAAGGAGGGGCTACGGCTGGGTACAAAGTGAATAAATTATAATGAATAAAATTAATTAATTAATTAATATTTTTAAAAATCTGTGAGCTGTAGATCCAGTGAATAATGTGGAATGGGTATTGGACATTAAAAGAGGTAAATAATTTTATTGAATTTCCTTTGGTTGTATTTCTGATTAAAATAGTCGAATTTCCTTTTCAGTTTTCTCAGAGTGATCATTTTGTTCCTCATAGAACTCAAGTGTATTTTGCTTAATAACTTGATTTAAACCACAAAAATTTTCAAGGAATATTTTTCCAAAAGAACTAATTGTATCCTCTAAAGAAATAAGTAGAAAGAGTCATGGTGTTGAAAGATGTATCTGACTCCTATTTGTCTGCAGGATTATCCAGAAAAGGGTCAATTACATAAAGTTAAAATTTTGTGTGATTTTTTTATATCTAACCATCTGAAATTCTTTTTGTTAATTATGCGATTACTAGTTTCTTCATTTGCATAGTTTACTATGACAAGAGCTACAGACTGAGCAGTTTTTAGTGAGTTTGGAATGGCTGTTCTGGTCTAACAAAATAAATACCATGAAATTGCGCTTCTCATAAAATTTGATTCAAGTATTGTCATGGTGTGATGTTTCACTGTGTTTATACAACATTAACTGACCTAATCCAGCCTCACTTCTCCCAGCCTCTGTCTCCTCTTTAAAACTTGTAACAATCATTGTTCTATATTCCTGTATAATTTTATTTTTAACTTCCACATAGAAGAGAGATCATGGATTATTTTTTTATGCATAGTGCGCATAGTAGCATCCATTTCATTATAAATAAGATAATTTTACTTTCTTATTTTTTTTTTGTAGTTGATTTACACTCTCCCGTATGTAGCTGCACATCTCGTCAAACCCTACACTTTCAGTACCGGGAACAATGCTATAGAAAGTAAGGCTGTGCAGCTATCTCTTTCCTAAACTGATTTGTTTCTGCTGGAAATAAAGCTGGATCAGATCATGCATAAGGTTAATCTTTAGGGCCTTTTGTTTGTTTGTCTGCTAGTTTTTTGTTTGTTTGTTTGAGGAACCTCCATTTTTTCACTCATTACAGTGTTAACCAAGTCACAACCACTGAGTGCTTTTGAACATTTTATTTGGACATCCTTCTCCTATACAAAGCTGACTTAGGGGAGTCTGTGTGTGTGTGAGTGTGTTTGTGTGTGTGTGTGTGTGTATACATGTGTATGCATTTGTGCAGGTGTGTATAATTGTACCCATGCATTTGTTTGTGTGCACACCTCGGTGAGTTCCTCTGTTCATATTTGAAACTCAGAGGACAGCTTCTTAGAGTCAGTTATCTCCTTCCACCTTGCTGAGCCATGGTCTGCTTCTCTTGTTTCCTGCATGCTGTGTACTGCAAGTAAGCAGGACTCAAGATTCCAGAAGGTTCTCCTGTTTCTGCCTTGCAGCTCACTCTTGGACTGTTCTATAAATGTACATCCCTACATCTGTCTTTTTTCTGGGGTTCCGTTGATCGACATGAGGATTCCAGGCTCACACAGAAAGCACATTTACCTGACGAACCTTCTTACCTGCCTCATTGTTCCTTTTGTTATTCTTTTTGTCCTATTCTTCTAATCTGTTTTTCCCTCTTCCCTTTTTTTTTCCTATAATGAATTTTTTTTTATTAATTACCTTGTTAGGTCTTCTACTTCTGCCACAAGTCCTGTTGATACTGCTGTGATTTTAATTTGGCTTATTAGAGTGAGCTGTAGCCCTTGCTGTTATAATTTGATGCCATAGAACATTAATTTTATGCGCTATTTGTAATATTTTTTATTATTTTCATTTTACATACGTGAGTATTTTCTTGCATGTGTGTATGTGCATCTTCAATGTGGCAGATGACCACAGGGGTCAAAACTGGTATCTAATCCCCTGAAACAGGCATTAAAGATGGTTTTGAGTGGCCCCCCACCCCCCGCTGCAAGTTAAGAAAGTTCTTTTAGCCACTAAGCCATCTCTCCAAACACCAGATTTGTAATCATTTCTAAACTTATAGTTTCAGAGAGACTTGGGTATGAAGCTCATGGAGAGCACTGAGGTGGATATCTTAGGGTAAGATATTTATTAGAAGTGTTATTAATGTCATGGCCTGACAGAAAGAAAAGAGCATGGTGAGGACTCTGGATGTCAGACTACAGACTCAGGCAGATATCATAGGGCAGAAGCTTCTGAAGAGAATCTCACATAGGCAAGATGAGATTAATTCCAGTAGGCATGTGGTTTGGCTAGTTTTTGTAAGATAGGAAAAAGTAAGATAGTTTGAACAGCATGGTCTAGATTCTATCTAGATGAAGGATAAGAAATTCATAAGTGTTACAATAATCTTCTGGACCAAAAAGCTGCCAGCATCAAGATGAGATGAGATGCAAGACATCACTTTTAAATATGTCTACCATGCTCTCATCACCTTTACACAGATGGATGATTTTCTAAGAATTCTTTCTATGCATCACACATACCTCATTCCACATTGTCCTCTGGTCTCTAATGACTTTAGATCAAATGAGAAGCAGGCCTAATGCTATTAGAAACACATGATTTTCTTGTAACAGCCTTTGATTGATTTAGACAAATCATATTCTTCTTTGTTAAAAAAATTAAATTAACTTATTCTTTGAAGAAAATCCAACTGTAATTGAAATGCTTTTGGTCATGTCTCATGACTTTTGTGAGTGTAGTGGTATCATCCTGATTGCATTACTTACTCGGATTATTATGTTACACCAATGGTTCAAATCCTGTTATTTTATGTTGGCTTGAGTATTAAAATCTGGTGGATGTCGCGTAACACAATAATGTATTTTTTGCACATAAGTAGAAAGAAATGACATAAGAAATGACGAAGCATTTATAATAGATGTTTTCAACATCACAAATGTTTTATTCTCAAAGGTACCCCAAGCTCCTCATAAACACAATGGAAAATTTCATGTCCTCTGTGGAATTACAGGAATCAGAGTAGCGCAGATAGCTGGAACATTGTGGACAGTAAACCCAGACAGTAGCATTTATTTTAAAATAGACTTTATTACTTTCCAGAAAGTGATTTCACATACATGTGCAAACACACACACACACCACACGCACACACACCCCACACACAAACACACACTCCTTCACATACAAAGCTAGGCTTTTGTTTGCTTTTCAGTTTTGTAAAAAACTGTCCTCTGTGGTATTATAAATCATTAGGCATTTTTTTGAGAAATCCCATAGGGATCATTATCTTCCTCAATTTAAATGCTAACCATTTTTTATACTACCTAAATTATATATTTAAAAAAATTGAAAAAGAGAAAGAGGAGGGAATCAGGAGTGTTTCCAAAGACAGACTTATTCATAGATACCTTTGGGATATTTTGTGTGACCACACTATTGTGCCTAATTTTTTAAAACCTCAGTTAATGCAAACTTAAAGAAAGAAATTACTTGAACGTATTTTGGATATATGCCTAGGAGTGGTATATCTGGATCTTGAGGTGTGGTTATTTCTTGTTTTCTAAGGAAGTGCAGATTGATTTCTAAAGTGGTTGTACAAGTTTATGTTCCCACCAGCAAGGGAAGATGATTCGCCTTTCTCCACATTCTCTCCAACATGTGTTGTCACTTGAGTTTTTTATCTTAGCTATTCTGATGGGTATGAAGTGAAATCTCAGGGTGGTTTTGATTTGCATTTTCCTGAGGACTAAGGATGTTGAGCAGTTCTCTAAGTGTTTCTCTGCCACTTGATATTCCTCTATTGAGAATTTTCTGTTTATCTCTATACCCCATTTTTTTTTTTTTGGCAGAGTACAGGGAATCTTACAGAAGAAGGGGAAGATAGAAAGACCTGGAGAGGAACAGGAGCTCCACAAGGAGACCAACAAAACCAAAAAATCTGGGCCGAGAGGTCTTTGTTGAGACAGATACTCCAACCAAGAACCATGCGTTGAGACAACCTAGAACTCCTGCTTAGTTGTAGCTCAGTCTCCAAGCCAGTTCCCTTGTAAGGGGATCAGGGGCTGTCTCTGATATGAACTCAGTGACTAGCTCTTTGATCATCTCCCCCTGGTGGGGTAGGCAGCCTTACCAGGCCACCAAGAAAAACAGTGTAGCCAGTCCTGATGAAAACTGATAGGCTAGGGTCAGATAGAGAGGCAGGAGGACCTCCCCTATCAGCTGACGAGGGGAGGGGCATGGGAGGAGAAGAGAGAGTGAGAGTAGGACTGGGAAGAGATGAGGGAGGGGGCTACAGCTAGTACACAAAGAGAACAAATTGAAATAAACAAACAAACAAATAAATAAACAAACAAACAAAGTTAACTACCTAAAAAAAAAGAAATTATACATATTATAAAACAGATGTGAAAAAGAATTTTAACTTCTTCCATGTTGTTCTGTTGTTCTCTGTGTGTCTTCTTGTCACAGATAGCAGAAAAAGTTCAGACATCTAAAACTGCAGCCTACTTTACTTTTTATGGTAAGTTAGTTTTTTTTTAAATTATCATATTATTTAGTTTTCATAGTCAATCAACAGTGTATCCCATCTTTTATGTAACTGGCATATGTATAATTTCCTGTTATCTGGTTATAAGGCAGCATTATCATTCTTCCTTTTAAAACTTCTTGCTTGAGATTTGGGTTATGTTGCTGCAGTGGCCTAAGGATATTCTTTCATACTTTGAAGAATTTCCCTTCTTGCACCACAAGATGATTCAGGCTCAAGCTGTCTGCATTTCACATTCTTGTACTTTGTCAGCAGTGCAGTTAGTGTTGAGACCATTGTTCTTTCATTGGAAGATGATCTTAGAACAATGTGTGCTGTTGCTGCCGGAATGTCACTGCTTCTGGGTTCTCAATAAAACAGGGTTAGGAAAGCATACATGCACAATTCCTAAATCTATGTACACACATCTCAACACTCATTTTTTTATATATAGCTCACAAGTTTAATATCATGTATCTTGCTCAAATTCAGAACCACCTGTTACAATCTCTTATTAATTTCTCCCTGTAATGACTGACTCTGACAATAAGAAACAAAACTCAATGGTGTTATTGAATTATTTTTTATAGAATAAATATAAAATTTGGTCAGAATTGCTAAACTATATCCCCATCATATACAAAGTTAAAGTATATTGGAGAATGTATGTGTAGATTTTTGTCCTTAAGTGTGTGTAGTTTAACAAAACTTTGCTTTCTAATGTTATTTACACCAAGTTTTATCTGGTATTAGCCCATCAAATGAAGCTTTTGATTTTACACTTAGATGTCTTTAAGATGATCTACTTTACACACTGTTAGTTTCTCTCAAAATTTTAGTTTTCTTTCCCATACTATTGTTTTCTTTTTTTCTGGGGTATATTCTGTGAGTGACAGCCATATGTTTTGTACATAGGCACATTTTTAATCTGTAATGTGGACATCTACTCTTCTTTTATAGTATATATACTACCTTCTGACTTTTTCATATTTTTTCATAGTGTATTTCCTAGGATTTTCTGCTTGGGCATTGCTTTCTTACCTAAATTAGAACAGAAGTGTACTACCCATCATCATTGCATATTGTTCTGCTTGCAAAAAGTCTTGATCACTATTTCCTATTACTTACAATGCAGCCAGTTTTGATGAGACTGGCTAAGCTAGAGTCAGATGGAAGGGGAGGAGGACCTTCCTTATCCATGGACTCAGAGATGGGCTTAGGAGGAGATGAGGGAGGGAAGGTGAGATTAGGAGGGGAAGAAGGAGGGAACTACAGCTGGGATACAAATAATAAATAAACTGTAATTAATATAAAAATAAAAATTTATCAAAAAAGAAACGAAAGTGGGGCATAACAACAGTAACTGAGAAAATCTAAAGAATCATTAAATCATATTTCAACAGACTATAAGACACAAAATTCAGAAATCTAAATGAAATGGGTGATTTTCTTGATAGATATCACTTACCAACATTAAATCAAGATCAGGTAAAAAATTTAAATATGCTTATAACCCATAAGAAAATAGGAGTAGTCCTTAAAAGTCTCCCACTCCCTCCCCTGAAAAAACCCCTCAGGGCAATATGGTTTCAGTACAGAACTCTACTAGGCTTTCAAAGAAGAGCTAATACCAATACTCTTTAAACTATTCCACAAAATAGAAACAGAAGAAACATTGCTAAACTTATTCTATGAGACCACAGTTACCCTGATAACTAAGCCCCTTAAAGGTCCAATATTAAAAGAGAATTTTAGACTAATTTCCCTATGACCATTGACCTTCAAAAATAGTCAATAAAATACTCACAAACCAAGTCCAGGAACACAAAAATCTATCATCCACCATGATCAATTAGGCTTCATCCTAGGAATGCAGGAATGGTTCAACATATGAAAATCTATTAATGCAATGCCCCATATAAACAAGCTGAAGGACTAAAATCACTTGATCATCTCCATAGGTACTGAATAAGGTTTGATAAGATCCAATACACCTTCATATTTGAAGTCTTAGAAATATCAGAGCTGTTTCCAGCTTCTGGCTATTACAAATAAGGCTACTATAAACATGGTTGAGCAAATGCCCTTATTATTTACTTGAGCCTTTTTTGGGTATATGCCTAGGAGTGGTATAGCTAGATCGTGAGGAATCGCTATTCCTAGTTGTCTGAGAAAGCTCCAGATTGATTTCCAGAGTGGTTGTACAAGTTTATATTCCCACCAGCAGTGGAGGAGGGTTCCCCTTTCTCCATAACCTCTCCAGCATGTGTTGTCTCTTGAGTTTTTGATCTTAGCCATTCTGATGGGTGTAAGGTGAAATCTTAGGGTCATATTGATTTTCATTTCCCTGTTGGCTAATGAGGTTGAACATTTTTTTGTTTCTCTGCAATTCAATATTCCTCTATTGAGACTTCTCTGTTTAGCTCTGTACTCCATTTTTTAATTGGATTACTTGATTTTTTTTTGCTGTTTAACTTCTTTAGTTCATTATATATACTGGATATTAGTCCTCTGTCAGATACAGGGTTGGTGAAGACCTTTTCCCAATCTGTAGGTTGTCATTTTGTTCTGACGACCGTGTCCTTTACTTTACAGAAGCTTTTCAGTTTCATGAGGTCCCATTTATTGATTGTTGCTCTTAGAGCCTGTGCTGTTGGTGTTCTGTTCAGGAAGTTGTCTCCTGTGCCAATGAGTTCAATGCTCATCCCCACTTTTTCTTCTAAGAGGTTTAGTGTGTCTGGTTTTATGTTGAGGTCTTCGATCCACTTGGACTTTAGTTTTGAGCAAGGTGATAAGTATGGCTCCATTTGCATTTTTCTACATGTAGACATCCAGTTGGACCAGCACCATTTGTTGAAGATGCTGTCTTTTTTCCATTGAATGGTTTTGGCATCTTTGTCAAAAATCAGGTCTCCGTAAGTGTGTGGATTTCTGTCAGGGTCTTCTATTTGATTCCATTGATCCACCAGTCTGTTTGTATGCCAGTACCATGCAGTTTTTACTATTGTTGCTCTATAGCACAGCTTGAGAGCAGGAAAGGAGATACCTCCTGAAGATCTTATACTGTAGAGAGTTGTTTTAGCAATTCTGGGTTTCTTGTTGTTCCATATGAAGGTGAGAATTTTTCTTTCAAGGTCTGTAAAGAATTGTGTTGGTAATTTGATGGGAATTGCATTGAATTTGTGGATTGCTTTTGGTAAGATGGCCATTTTCACTATATTAATCCTGCTAAGATCTCTGAGAGATCGTTCCATCTTCTGATATCTTTTTTTTTTAAAATTCTTTCTTCAGAGACTGAAAATTTGATGCAAAAACTGTGGTATATCTACACAATGGAATATTACTCAGCAATAAAAAACAAGGAAATCATGAAATTTGCAGGTAAATGGTGGGATCTGGAAGAGATCATCCTGAGTGAGCTATCCCAGAAGCAGAAAGATGCACACAGTATATACTCTATCATATAGACATATAATATAGGATAAACCTACTAAAATCTGTAAACCTAAAGAAATTAATCAAGAGGGAGGACTCTTGCTAAAATGCTCAATTCCTATCCAGAAAGGCAAAGAGGCTGGACATCAGAACAAGAAGAAAACAGGAAACAAGTTAGGAGCTTCTCACAGAGGACCTCTGAAAGGCTCTGCCCTGCAGACTACAAATGCAGATGCTGAGACTTATAGGCAACCTTTGGGCAGAGTGCAGAGAATCTTATGAAAGAAGTGAGAATCAGTAAGATCTGGAGAGGACAGGAACTCCACAAGGAGAGCAACAGAACCAAAAATCTGAGCACAGGGGTCTTTTCTGAGACAGATACTCCAACCAAGGACTATGCATGGAGATAACCTAGAACCCCTGCATGGATGTAGCCCATGGTAGTTCAGTATCCAAGTGGGTTCCATTATAATAGGAACAGGGAATGTCTTTGACATGAACTGATTGGCCTGCTCTTTGATCACCTCAGCAGCCTTACCAGGCCATAGAAGAAGACACTGCAGCCACTCCGGATGAGACCTAATTGACTAAGATCAGAAGGAGGGAAAAGAAGTCCTCCCCTATCAGTGGACTTGGGGAAGGGCATGCATGCAGAGGGTGGAGGAAGGGAGGGATTGGGATGGAATGAGGGAGGGAACCATGGGGAGGGGATACAAAGTGAATAAAGTATAATTAATAAAGAATTAAAAAATAAAAAAAGAAGTATCAGGGATGCAAGGCACAAATCTAAGCACATTTAAGAGAGTATGAAGCAAGCCTATAGCCAACATCAAGCTGAATGGAGTGAAACTTAAAGCAACCCCACTGAAATCAGAGCCAATGAAAGGCTGCCCACTCTCTTCACATCTCTTCAATACAATGCTTGAAGTCCTAGATAAAGCAATAAGACAACTAAAGTAGATCAAGGAGGTACAAATTGGAGAGGAAGAAGTCAAAGAATCACTATTGGAGGATGATATGTTAGTATATATAAGTGACCCCAAAAGTTCTACAAGGGAACTCCTACAGCTGATAAACATCTTCAGCAAAATGGCTGAATACAAAATTAACTCAAAAATATCAGTAGTCCTCATGTATAAAAGTGATAAAATTGTCTGAGAAAGAAATTAGGGAAACAACTTCCACGGTAGCCAGGAATAATGTAAAGCAGCTTAATCTAACTCTAACCAAGCAAGTGAAAGACCTGTATGCCAAGAACTTCATGTCTCTGAAGAAAGAAGTTGGAGATAATATTAGAAGATGGAAAGATCTCCCATGCTCGTGGATTGATAGGATTGATATAGTAACAATGGCCATTTTACCAAGAGCAATCTACAGATTCAATGCAGTTCCATCAAAATAGCAACGTAATTCTTTACAGATCTTGAAAGAACAGTTCTCAACTTCATGTGGAAAAATAAAAAATCCAGAATGTCTAAAACAAACCTGTACAGTAAAAGAACTCCTAGAGGGATCTCCATCCCTGATTCCAAGCTGTACTACAGAGTAATAATAATAAAAACTTCATGATACTGGCATAAAAGAATGGTTGATCACTGGAATAGAATTGAAGATCCAGAAATAAACCCAGAGGCCTGCTGGGACCAAGGGTTATCAGACGTTGACCTAGCATAACTCTCACCAGAGAGGCTTCTCCCAGTAACTAGTGGAAATGGATACAGAAACCCACAGCCAAATATTAACTGGATCTTGGGGAATCCTGTGAAAAGGGGGAGAAAAAAATTGAAGGAACCAAAGTGGTCAAAGATACTACAAGAAAACTTACAGAATCAACTAATTGGGCCAACAGGAACTCATAGAGATTGAACAGCTAACCAACCAAAGATCATGCATGGGATGGACCTAGACCTCTGCACTTTCGTAACAGTTTTGCAACTGGGTCTTCAAGTGAGACTTCTAAAGCTGGAGCAGGAGCTGTCTGTGACTACATTGACTGCCTTTGGCTCATTTCCTCTAAATTGGCTGCCTCAATAGATGATATGCCCAGTTGCACTGCAAACTGATATGCTGGTTGATATCCAAGGGAGGCCTCACCTTTTTTTTAAAATAATTTTTATTTTTTTAATATTAATCACAGGTTATTTACTTTGTATCCCAGCCAAAGTCCCCTCCCTCATTCCTTCCTAATCCCACCCTTCCTCTCTCATCCCCTCCCTGTCCCTTTCCAAGTCCACTGCTAGGGGAGGTCCTCCTCCCCTTCCATCTGACCCTAGACTATCAGGTATCTTCAGGACTGGCTGCAATGTCCTCCTCTGTGGCCTATCAAGGCTGCTCCTCCCTCCGAGAGGTGGGGGATGGACAAAGAGCCAGCCATTTAGTTAGTTTCAGAAATAGTCCCTCTTCCCCTTACTAGGGAAGACGTACTTGGATACTGAGCTACCGTGGGCTTCTTCGAGCAGGGGTTCTAGGTTATATCCATATATGGTCCTTGGTTGGAGAAACAGTCTCATAGAGGTCCCCGGGCCCTGATATATTTGGGCCTGTGGAGTTTCTATCCTCTTTCGGTCATACTAACCCCCCCTTTTATCATATGATTCCCTGGACTCTACTGAAGGTTTGGTTCTGAGTCTGAGCATCTGCTTTGATATGCTGCTAGGTAGAGTCTTTCAGGGCCCAACATTTTCTAAGGAGAACGGAAGAAATGGTGGATGGGGAAAAAGGGCAGGAGAGGAAGGAGGGGAAGTTACAATTAGGGTGTAGAGCAAATAAATAACTAATAATAAAAAAAATCACTAACTCCTAGATATTTGATTTTTACTATGAAATAAGCCCAATTTCTTCCTTAATTGGAAGTAAAAGTAAAGTTTCTCATAAATATGACAGAGAAAAATATTTTTGACTGATCACTAACAAGCATGAGCTCCAAATTTCATCCCCACATATACTCTATGCAATACAAACAGGAAACCATTCCTCTACTTAATTACAAGTATCAATAACAAGACTTTCATCCTCTCTATATGAGTGCGAGTTTGTACATACCTGTCTCAGCCTCAGTTCAGGGCAGTTTGAAATTGCAAGCCTAAGTAGAAAGCACACAGCATCACCATTGTTTTAGAGATCATAAAATCACAATCATAAAACATTGAAAAATATTCTAGGTAACCAGGCATTTATGCTTGAAATTCTTAGAGTCCTCCTACCTGTTTGGCTCTACTTTTAGCAACACATAATAAATGTTATATGATTTGCAGAAGGACCATCTTCTATGTCAGAATTCAGTGGCAAACATTTTTTGTTTATTTTTTTATTTATTACAATTTATTCACTTTGTATAGCAGCTGTAACCCCCTCTCTCTCCCTTCCCATTTCTACCCTCCCTCCTTCTTTTCCTCCCATGCCCCTCCCCCAGTCCTCTGATAGAAGGGAGGGGGTCCTACTCCCCTTCCTTCTGACCCTAGTCTATCAGGTCTCTTCAGGATTGTCTGCATTGTCTTCCTAGGTGGCCTAGTAAGGCTATTCTCCCCACCTCAGGGGGAGCTGATCAAACGGCCAGCCACAGAGTTCATGTCAGAGACAGGCCCTGTTCCCTACTAGGGTACCCACTTGGAAACTGAAGAGCAATGGCTACATTTGTACAGGTATTCTAGGTTATCCTCATGCATGGTCCTTGGTTGAAGTATCAGTCTCAAAAAGATCCCTGGGTCCAGATTGTTGGTTCTGTTGCTCTCCTTGTCCAGCTCCTGCCCTCTCCAGGTCTTTCTATCTCCTACTTATGTAAGATTCCCTGCACTCTGCCTAGAGTTTGGCTATAAGTCTTAGCATCTGCTTTAATACCCTACTGGGTACAGTCTTTCAGAGGCCATCTGTGGTATGCTCCTGTTGTTCCCTGTTTTCTCCCTTTTCTGATGTCCACCCTGTTTGCCTTTCAGTATGAGGATTGAGTAACTTACCCAGGGTCCTCCTTCTTGCTTAGCTTCTTTAGGTGTACAGATTTAAGTATCTTTATCCTATATGATATGTCTAATATCCACTTCTAAGTGAGAGCTCCAGTGGAGCAATCTGTTAGTGCATGGTACTTATATGTCAGTGGTGGCATACTTTAAACAATGAAAAGATGTGTCAACTAAAGGTGACTGCCCTTGATGGGTTTGTTTATTTCAAAGTCCATAGCTCATGGCTTCATTAAACAAGTGTTTAATGTGTTTTAATGAATGTTTGGTCCACTGAGAATATATTCTTTATGGTGTTTAAAATTGTTTAATTAGTCAACTATCTAATTATCTTTTTAATTAAATTGATGAGCTATAATCAATAAAATTACTTAACAATTTAACTCCAGCATTATGAACTTAATACACATGAAAAGCTGCCTGAAAATAGTCAGAAACCATGCTTGTGAGAGAGAAATTATCATTAGGCATATTTATTAATTGAAGTTATTCGAATGTATCACAATATCAAAAGAAATCTGCAAGTAAAATCCGAAGGTTAATTGTACTCTTTCTTGGTTTCTTGAACTGTTTTCTCCGTAAATGTGCTCTATAATCCTCATTTTGCATTCTTATTTTCATAGAAATTAACATCTGTCTTTCTTTAATTAGGATACTCTATTTTTCACACTAGTAGTTTCTAAAAATTTTTCCCCGGTACTCAACGTTGATTACATTTTTTTAGTCTCGCAAAATTAGACTTTTCAAAACTCTAATATTCTTATAGTGTTATGTACTTGGGAATATTTCTTTTGGTATGAATTTGAGAACCTTTGGAGGTGGTCAATTGGTGTGGGGTGAAGGAAAGCACATATTAAGAAACAACATTGGAAATGCATTTTTCCATGGGATGTTGGCATAAAATGAAAAGGAAAAAGGAAAAGGCATCGCTTTGAACACTCATAATAAAGTTGACAACCTCTAGGAAGAAACAGTGTTTTTAGCATGTTAGGAACAGTTAAAACATAGATATCTTATATTTATGAATATTCAATAAAATTGATTATCGTCTGTTTAAGAAACAAAATACTGCAGGGACCGATCAGTTAAGAGCACTTAAGTTCCTGCCAAGGAGCTAGGTTCAATCCCCAGTGCTGTCATGGTTCACAATCTTATGTAACTCTGGGTTTGTGGGATCCAACAGCATTTTCTAATCTCTGAAGACACAATGCATGTAGGGATTGCATAGAAACACACAGAGGCAAAACATCCATATAGATTTTTTTAAAGTAAGAAAAAATATTTCCATGAGTTCCCCAAGAATGAATGGGAACCAGAGGGCATGCATGGGACTGATTAGGCCCTCTGGTTATAGCATATGTAACACTTGTGCATCTTGGTTGTCCTGGTGCTAGCTCTTTTGCCTGCCTTTGGGACCCTTTTCCCCTAGCCTCAATAAGAGAAGATGTGTCTAGTTTGTTTGTTTGTTTGTTTTTCCCTGAGAACCAGGCCAAAGGGGAAGAGAACATGGTAAGTTCTGATGTAACTTAGTGAGCTGGGGTGGGTTGGTAGGAGAGCTCCCCTTTTCTTTTTTTTTTTGAGCATTTCATTATTATTATTATTATTATTATTATTTACACTTTATTAATTTTTTTTCTATTTTTAAATTAAATTTTTATTGTTTTTTTTTTTTAATCAGTTACATTTTATTAACTCTGTATCCCAGCCATGTCCCGATCCCTCATTCCCTCCCAGTCCCTCCCTCCCTCCCTCCCTCATCTCCACCGTGCCCCTTTCCAAGTCCACTGATAGGGGGGACCTCCTCCCCATTCATCTGATCCTGTTTTATCAGGTATCTTCAGGACTGGCTGCAAAGCCCTCCTCTGTGGCCTAACAGGACTGCTCTTCCCTTCGGGGGTGGGGAGACCAAAGAACCAGTCATTGAGTTCCTGTTAGAAATAGTCCCTGTTCCCCTCACTTTGGGAAACCAATTGGTTACTGAGCTACCACAGGCTACATCTGAGTGGAGGTTCTAGGTTACATCCATACATGGTCCTTGGTTGAATGTCAGTCTCAGAAAAGACCCTGTGCCCAGATATATTTGGTCCTTGTGGAGCTCCTATCCTTTCCCCATCAGACTAACTCCCCTTATTTCTTATGATTCCCTGTACTCTGCCAAAGGTTTGGTCATGAGTCTTTGCTTTGAAAACACTGCTAGTTAGAGTCTTTCAGATGCGCTCAGTAGACTCCTGTCATACATTCAATGCACATCCCATCTGTCTTTCTAAATGAAGATTGATCATCTTACCCCATGTCTGCTCAATTGATTATCTTTTTTAGGTGTATAGATTTCATTATGTTTATCATATCTTATAGGTCTATATAAGTGAGTATATCCCATGTTTGTCTTTCTCCTTCTGGGATATTTTACTCAGAATGATCTTTTCTAGATCCCACCATTTGCCTGCAAATTTCATGATTTCCTCCTTTTTGATTGCTGAGTAGTATTCCATTGTATAAAAATACCACAATTTCTGTACCCATTCCACCGTTGATGGACATCTGGGTTGTTTCCAGGTTCTGGCTATTACAAATAGAGCTGCTATAAACATGGTTGAGCAAGTGTCCTTTTTGTGTACTTGAACAAACTTTGGGTATATACCTAGCAGTGGTATAGCTGGGTCTGGAGGAAGCACTATTCCTATTTGTCTTAGAAAGCGCCAGATAGCTTTCCAGAGTGGTTGTACCAGTTTACATTCCCACCAGCAGTGGAGCAGGGTTCCCCTTTCTCCACAACCTCTCCAGCATGTGTTATCGCTTGAGTTTTTCATCTTGGCCATTCTGATGGGTGTAAGGTGATATCTCAGGGTTGTTTTGATTTGCATTTCCCTGATGGCTAATGAGGATGAGCATTTCTTTAAGTGTTTTTCTGCCATTCGATATTCCTCTGTCGAGAATTCTCTGTTTAGCTCTGTTCCCCATTTTTTAATTGGGTTACTTGGTTTGCTGTTTTTCAGCTTCTTTAGTTCTTTATATATACTGGATATTAGTCCTCTGTCAGATAAAGGGTTAGTGAAGATTCTTTCCCAATCTGTAGGCAGTCGTTTTGTTTTGATGACGGTATCCTTTGCTTTACAGAAACTTTTCAGTTTCATGAGGTCCCATTTATTGATTGTTGCTCTTAGAGCCTGTGCTGTTGGTGTTCTGTTCAGGAAGTTGTCTCCTGTGCCAATGAGTTCTAGGCTGTTCCCCACTTTTTTTTCCAATTGATTTAGGGTATCTGGTTTTATGTTGAGGTCCTTGATCCACTTTGACTTTAGTTTTGTGCAGGGTGATAAATATGGATCTATTTTCATTTTTCTGCATGTAGACATCCAGTTGGTCCAGCACCATTTGTTGAAGATGCTGTCTTTTTTCCATTGAATGGAATTGGCTTCTTTGTCGAATATCGAGTATTCATAGGTGTGTGGATTTATTTCTGGGTCTTCTATGCGGTTCCATTGATCCTCCTTTCTGTTTCTATGCCAGTACCATGCAGTTTTTATTACTGTTGCCCTGTAGTACAGCTTGAGATCAGGAATGGAGATACCTCCAGATGATCTGTTGTTGTACAGGATCGTTTTGGAGATTCTGGGTTTTTTGTTTCTCCATATGAAGCTGAGAATCTTTTTTTCAAGGTCTGTAAAGAATTGAGTTGGTATTTTGATGGAAATTGCATTGAATCTGTAGATTGCTTTTGGCAGTATGGCCATTTTCACAATGTTAATCCTACCAATCCATGAGCACGGGAGATCTTTCCATCTTCTGATATCTTCTTCGATTTCTTTCTTCAGAGACTTGAAGTTTTTCTCAAACAGGTCTTTCACTTGCTTGGTTAGGGTCACACCAAGGTACTTTATGTTATTAGTGGCTATTGTGAAGGGTGTTGTTTCCCTAATTTCTTTCTCAGCCTTTTTGTCTTTGGTATATAGGAGGGCTTCTGATTTTTTTGAGTTGATTTTGTATCCTGCCACTTTGCTGAAGGTGTTTATCAGCTGAAGGAGTTCTCTGCTTGAATTTTTGGGGTCGCTCATGTATACTATCATATCATCTGCAAATAGTGACACTTTGATCTCTTCCTTTCCGATTTGTATCCCCTTGATCTCCTTTAGTTGTCTTATTGCTCTGGCTAGGACTTCAAGTACTATGTTGAAGAGATATGGGGACAATGGACAGCCTTGTCTTGTCCCTGATTTCAGTGGGATTGATTTAAGTTTCTCTCCATTGAGTTTGATGTTAGCTATAGGCTTGCTATATATTGCCTTTACTATGTTTAGGTATGTGCCTTGTATCCCTGATCTCTCCAAGACTTTAAACATGAATGGGTGTTGGACTTTGTCAAATGCTTTTTCGGCGTCTAAGGAGATGATCATGTGGTTTTTCTCCTTCAGTTTGTTTATGTAGTGGATTACATTGTTGGATTTCCATATGTTGAACCACCCTTGCATGCCTGGGATGAAGCCTACTTGGTCATGGTGGATGATATCTTTGATGTGTTCTTGGATTCGGTTTGCAAGTATTTTATTGAGTATTTTTGCGTCAATGTTCATAAGAGAGATAGGCCTAAAGTTCTCTTTTTTTGTTGGGTCTTTGTGTGGTTTAGGTATCAAGGTGACTGTGGCTTCATAGAAAGAGTTTGGTAGTGTTCCTTCTGTTTCTATTTTGTGGAATAGCTTGAGGAGAATTGGAGTTAGCACTTCTTTGAAGGTCTTGTGGAATTCTGCGCTGAAGCCATCTGGTCCAGGGCTTTTTTTGGAGGGGAGACTGTTAATGACTGCTTCGATTTCCTTGGGAGATATAGGGCTATTCAGTCTTTCTACCTGATCTTGACTTAGTTTTGGTAGATGGAATCTTTCAAGAAAATTATCCATTTCATTTAGATTCTCAAATTTTGTGGCATATAGGCTTTTGTAGTATGACCTAATAATTGTTTGGATTTCCTCAATGTCTGTGGTTATGTCCCCATTTTCATTTCTGATTTTGCTGATCTGGATAGTTTCTCTCTGCTTTTTAGTTAGTTTGGCTAAGGGTTTGTCTATCTTGTTGATTTTCTCAAAGAACCAGCTTTTTGTTTCATTGATTCTTTGGATAGTTTTATTTGTTTCTAGTTGATTGATTTCAGCCCTTAGTTTGATTATTTCCAGCCGTCTGCTCCTCTTAGGTGTATCTGCTTCTTTTTTTTTCTAGGGTTTTCAGTTGGGCCATTAAGTTGTTTGTATATGATGTTACGAATTTCTTCTTGCAGGCACTTAGTGCTATAAATTTTCCTCTGAGCACTGCTTTCAATGTGTCCCATAAATTTGGGTATGTTGTGCCTTCCTTTTCATTGAATTCTAGGAAGTCTTTAATTTCTTTCTTTATTTCTTCCTTAACCCAGCTGTCATTGA